>NW_026931887.1:0-487500 GCF_032062105.1 Saccostrea cuccullata
AAAGGGTGGGATGGGATGAAGGGGCTAATGATCAGACTCATTCAACTAAAAAAATACATGTAATTGATTTTTTAGCTTCATCATGTCTTCCGGTCATCATATTGATCTATATACACCGGTACATGTATCTGTTTTATATTCATTCATTGAAATACTTTTTCTTTGAAAAATATCAAAATGTTCCGTTAATATTCATCACATTCGTATGAATACAGAAAGAGAGGTATTCTGATGCTTATCATACTTATGGACTGAACCCTCTACCAATTAATTCTCGGGGCTTGTTGAACCCCCCCCCAATCTAAATAATTACACTTATTAATATTGTATTCATTTGAAAAAAAAGGGAACCCCTGTAAAATAATTTTTGCAGTTTTGATCAAAATTCAACAATATGCACAAGCAAAGAAAAATTCTGGGTACTTTCTTATGTAGTTAACAAGTTACAGACTATAAGAATTTAGCACCTACAGTTATTCTCGATGGAGACGAACGCCATCATGGAAAGACGACTCATAATCGGGTATTCCAAATAGAAGGAAAAAGTGTCATGCTCGAAAAATTAATGCTTTCAACAGTAGTTTTCCTTGTAACTTCTTGCATCTTGTTCTTTTTGAAATAAGGTTCTTGCCCCGACAAAACATGGAAGCATATCAATTCCGAGTGCTTTAAGGTTATGGACAATACAGAATTTTATGACAAAGCATTTTCTTCGTGTCGAGAGGCGGGAGGGGAACTCCTTCCTTTCGGAAGCAGATACGTTCTTCTGGATCTCAATATCACATCAGTCACGTGGTTAGGAAACTTACAAGAAAATGACAACACCACATCTGATATCATTAACTATTATGATTGGAAAGAACAAAGAAATATAACATCAAAAAGACAATGTCCCAATATTGAAAGCAGCTCACCAGTCGCTTCTTTCGATTGCAACAAAAGTTCGACGGTTGTATGTCAAGCAGTCTTCTCAACTGGGAAAGACGGTAAAGGTCTGTAAAGTTATCATTACAATAACTACTGTATAACTTTCTGTAGCACAATTCCTGTAGGGGCAATTAAATCTCTTAAAGTTCTTTAAATTATTTTCAGGAATGCATTTGAAGATGTTGGTGGCCATAATAATCTCTGGAGTCATCCTTCTAATTTTTCTGACACTTGTGATCTACAGTGCAAAAAGTCGCCTGGATAGTGAAGATAGACAGAATTCAGAGACGGTGGTCTACGGAAAGTATACGCACTTACAACAAGTTGAAGATGTTAAACTTAGTGTTATCAAAGAACAGCTAGATCCTGTGCCCAACAAAACTATCTTAAGTAAAAAACCCGAACAATCAGCAATAACAAATGGAGAACAACGGGGTGTTTCTGGCGAGGAGAGTGTTCGAATAAAGAACGGGAAATATGTACAATTCTCAGTTCCGTCTGCAGATTCAGAACAAATGTTAAATGACAAAAACTGCTGATTTATAAGAAAAAAGCTTAGAATCTGCCATTGACTTGCATAAGTTCTAAATATATGTACCAGTTTTCCAACAACTACATGCCTGTGAAAAATCCCATTGTTTCTTTTTCAGTGTCCCAGAAAGACAATCGATTTATTTTTGAAAATATTTTTTCGCGTTTTATATAAATTTTTTTTTAATATTTTTTAATGGAACCCCGTTTTATTTTCTTTGAACCTTTACTTTGTAAAAAATTGTTTGGTTTGACTTACCATAATAATTCCCGCCCATTATTACACAGTGTTGTATTCTCTGACCCAGGGCGGGGTCCAGTCTTATTGCAGTGGCCACATTTGTAAGGGGTCCCAAACACACCAATGTCAAACTGTCTATAAAAAATAGCAAAAATTGATGAGCTAATAAGCTTTAATGTGCTGACCAATGTTCACAATATTCGAGTGAATCTGAAGAGGGTATCAAGCACTAAATGGTGACAACAAGGTGAAATAAACTATTAGTTCCAGGTAACAAAAACGTAACTGTGTATATAAAGTTAGTATATTTATAATTTTATAATGACTCGTATGCAAAAAGAGAGAATGCATCTAGAAGTTAGGCCAACAAAAGTTATCAGAGACAACTGCCCTAACAAAAAATACAAAGTTCCAAAGTTTTTTACTATAGTAAATCAAAGTTCCAAAGTTTTTACTATAGTAAATCAAAGTTCCAAAGTTTTCACCATAGTAAATCAAAGTTTTAACTTTGGTTCTATAGTTAACTATAGTAAACTATAGTTAACAATAGTTTTTTTTTGTTAGGGTGGTACCAGATACAAACTGTGCAACAAAGCTGCAATAATTTACCCCATGCAAAATACATACAAATAAAAGAGGAATTCATACCTCGGTATTCGCGGCAGATTCTCACAATGGCGGCTGAGGCGGGTTCCGGATTTATCAAAGATTCGTCTACAGCTTCGGGATCTGGCGAATCCCCCAGTCCATCCCAGCCATGGTAGGGTTCGTCATCATGTCGTCTCTCGTGGCCCAAAATACTTGTCTCGCTCCCAACATAGACAGGTATCTAATTGTAATCATTAGTACGACAGACGGTCCTTCAGAATACCACAGGAAAGAGAACTTTCTGAGTATATACTGGTACATACATGTATGATTATAAAAATATTGCATTTTTATTTGCAACTTCCCAGTAAAAGTCACAATCATACTTGAATTTAAACACCAGAGAAAAGCATTCACGACACAGATTCTATTATCGGGCCAGTATCATGGTAAATCTGATTTTACGTAATCACTATAACAGTTACATACAAAATGGTTTATAGTGATTACGTAAATTCAAAATAGTATACCGGTATAGTATGTTACCGGCCCTGTGTGCAGGTGCTTTTCGTAACTGTGACGTCATAATGTGTATGACATAATACCTTGTAGATCCATTATGACGTCATATAATCATTTTCAAATGTCTTTTTTCTGTACTTTACAGCAAAGAAGACGGCACAGCTAGTTTGGGCTTTATTGTGCCCTAAAAATTTAATGTTCCTAAAAAGTTATGAAATTCGCTTTAACAATAGTTAAGTAGATGAATACGATAAATCAATAAAGAATATGGCATGAAGGAGGACCTTTCTTGAAATATGACGCCATTAATTTGGTACATTTCTAAGTTTTATGCAGAAAAACCTCAAAATTACTCATTCTGTGCTTATTTTCCTTCAGAAATTAGTGTCTGCCACCGTCGCCCACTTTGATTTTTAAATATATTATGAAACTGCTATGAAAAATCACATCTCATAATCTTTATGGCCGACGGTGTCAAAGAATGTTTTCTGAAAGAAAATTCCACTGAAAATTGATGTCTTTTGCAACTTTAAAAAGAAATACGGGAAAATGTTAATGACGTCATAATTAGCATTTAGGAGGTCATATGAGAAAACGATCTGTGTATTCTTACTGCAGGGAATTCCTACGATTCAGAAAGAATGAATTTTGATTTCTTATATCACTTTCATATTTTAGAAAAATATAGGGCTTAATTTGTATTGAATCTGTACTTTGTTCTTGAATTATGTAGTAAATAAGGAATTTTCATGAAATTCAGTTTGAAATCATACAAAAAGTAGCCCCTATACCTATATGAAATTTGATATCATTTTAAAGAAGAGGCCAAAAACATTCAAAGTACCTTTATGTGTGAGACTGTAGGCAATCTGGATACATTTCCTTTGTCTGGTCTTGAAAAAAGTTCAATATTCATAACTGGTTTTCTTAATTTGTCATTTAAAATGACAGTTTAAATTAGGATTTTTCATCTTGTTTATCTACAAATGATGCCCTGAAACTCCTTATTTGACCAAGATAAACTTACAAAGCATCATTAAAGGAATGTATTTCTCAAATTTGAGAAATCTGTAGGCACCTTTCATTTACTAGATCTTGACCTTAGCTGATAAGAAAAGAAATTAAACAAATGTACTCTTTTAAATTGGTACAATCTCCTAGATTTGCTTTCTGTAAGGTCTATACATCTAAAGAACTGACCTCTCAAATCACTCATTTTCATGGGGTTTTGATTTCGTTGTTTTCGAGGTATGGAGAGAGTCCGGGGGATCCACGGGTTTATGACCACCATGAAATATAAAACTACCGGGGGGGGGGGTATACATGCATTACTACTAAACATTTTCCAGCCATGAAATCAAATCCCCATAAACCTGCCACATTTTTTCCTCAAACCTTAAAAATTTGACCCCACGAAAATACGTGATTTTACAGTATTTGAATAAAGTTTCTCTTTTGTCAGTGACTATCTGTAGAACTTAAGCTTTTTAGAACAGACATACTAAGAGACGGTATTCAGATTCTGTCTGAATGCTCACTCCAAGAGAGAGTAACAAGCTTACTTCCACCGGCACAAAATCGAACATAATAATTATTTGATTTGATTATCTATGAGTAAGATTAAATGGTATAATCACAATAAATGTTCTTTACAAATATAAAGCTATATATTACAACATGATTTAAATAAATAAAATTTTGACACACAAACGATCAGGCAAAATACAGGTTTGCGTCAAAACAAAATCTGTCTGCAAAATTGAACGATGTATTCCACTTACATCCAATCTCTCTACTACTCGGAGTATGCGCAGTACGTTGACAGCCACTTGCTTTGTCAGTACGTTCCCATGAACAACGGTGATGGCGACGACATTTACTTCCGGTGAGCTGAGAGCCAAAAACAGAGCTTGAGCATCATCTATCCCTGCATCACAGTCGATCAATATGGATTTTGGCATTGTTCTGTAAGATCTATATATATCAATAACTAAATTTTAAACTGAGAAATAAATGTTTCTTCCTACAATTTTTATTAAAATATAAAATGTGGGGTATTTTTTAAATACTATTTTATAACAAATTCTGGTAAATCACTTGTATTTGGAATATGTCTTTTTGATGAATTGAGGGTCTTGATTTTATGGATCGTCACAAAAAAAAAAAACATTGCGTGATATACAGACAACTGTTTTTTAAAATAAAAATGGAACTCGTAAATTTACTGACGTTTTCAATGCTCATTAGCAAATTTTATTTGTTAAAGACATTCTGATTGTACTTACAAGTATTCCGAAGTTGAAATTTAAAAGATGCCTGAGTTCCCGATATACAAAATCTATGTAGATTTTGGAGATCAAGTCTTCCAATAATCAAAATTCATTTGTCAGAATTCCCAACTGCAAACCGTGTATTAGCAGATTATTTTTGTATTCATATGAAGCAGAATTTATGAAAAACTTATGCAAGAAAAAGAAAAAAACTTGCTGTTAAACTCGACATTAAGTTATATCTTCCATATAATATCAATTAACACCACTAATGTACACTTACACAATGAAGCGCATTGAAGTGGTAAAATTTTCCATTTGGACGAAACGTTCTGAGTCATGTTTTGAACGTCAATTATAACATAACGCCACACCCATTTCTTTAGAAACGAGAAAGGAATATTCGTCGTAATGTTTTAGGACACTACACTTTCCGCGACAAGCAACATGAGCTACACTGAAATGAAGATTTTTAAATAAGAAAGAGCTATGTATATAGAGTTCCCGCTTATATAAAACACGCATTGCAACGGATTTGTACATAATTATGATTTTATTATGTTGATTGGAGTTACTATAAGACATGTATCGGTCGAACACGTGCTTTCTCGGTGTTTACGTAGACCGTCAATTTCATTGGCTATTATATTTATGAAATACCTGTTCTACATGTATTCGATTGAATCATTTGACCGAATTTTCCTTTCTAAAGAAATGGGCGTGTCTAAAGATAGCTCAAAACGTTCCATCCAAACAGAAAATTTTACCACTTCAATGCGCTTCATTGTATCACCGGCTAAATGGTGTTTATATCTCACATTGATTCGACACGCAAAGTCATGCTCTACGTAAGATCATTTTCTAAAACAAGACAAGCTGTTTATTGACAACAAGTTGGTGAAACAAGGTTATTAACACTAAAGTCATCATTCTACAAGGTGTATGTTTGATACAATGATCTTATCATCTAATAAATCTATGATTAAGTGGAATGCTTTCTGATACAAATTGTTATGCCTTTTTTCCACAGACTTTTCCTTTATCCGATCATGACAAGGAGCACACGGCGGACGTGACCTGTCAACAGGGATACTTGACCCTCCATGGCACCTGACCCCATCTCTGATGTTTTTAGAGGTCCCTGATTGCTCTCTTCCCGATTTGTATTGTTTCAGTGGGCTTATGAATTTGACTACTGTTTGTTATTTCCATATTTCATATATTACATTCACTGTCACTCTGATAAAAGTTTCCTTTAACGCCTACAATCTTAGGGGAAAATATTTTCATTTTTTTTTTATACTTTGATCTTCGTGATCAATATTTTTAAAATACTGTTTAAAGGGATTCTCTCATAATTTTCCTGATGAAAATAAAACTCTTTCAGTGCTGTCAGATCAATCTAAAGCTAGCAAAATTAAGATTTTTTAGATAGAGTTATGGGACAATTTAAAAGTCTGCATAACATCTGCGGTATACAGACATTTGATACTCAAGAAAATAATTCTATAAAATGTTAAAACTGTTTGTACCCGCATTTACCGGTATATTGCCATTACAAATGTATACTGCACATTTATCAAAAAGTTTTTCTTTACTAATCTAGCCTTATTGGCCATGTAACAAATTAATTTGTACGTTAAACAATGAAATGCAAGAAGACATGATTAAAATCCCACACACAATGGATTTTGGGTATCCTACGACCTAAATTAATTCTGGGTGTAATTTTCGGCATAACTGTGAATGAATTTAATGATAAATGATACAATACGAATATTATTTATGCTCAAAGGCTAATTAAATAAATGAATAAAAATTGAGAGCTGCAGACCAAAAGCAAAAACGGACCCATGAAAAATTAGAGATAGTACCATTTTGATAATAATTTGATTTTAAATGATTACCTATATAGGGATTGTTATCTACAACAAAAACTTACCTGCTATCCGTTACAAGTGTGTGTATCTGCTAGCTGTTACAAATGGGTGTATTACTATGCATGCAGACACTAAAGGAAAACCTGATAAGAATAAATTATAATTTTACTCAGTGTCAAACCATATAAACAAAGTTCTTATCAGTTCAAAAGGTTCAGTCTGTTGTTTAAAGAAATAACTGAGCAATGATTGTTTTATGATAAGTAACTAATTTTGCTTTAAAGTGAACTCACTAATTTTCTTAGGAGTTTAATTTCCTCTGTTTCCTAGGTATATTGAGAGGCCCACAATTTATGTTCACCACATTCATATGCATTACTATGGCACGCCAAATTCACAAAAATGAGATAAACCTAGTTTCACATTTGATAAACTAGGTTTATTGACTGTAAACTATAGTTTACAAACCGTAAACTATAGTTAACGATTCGTTAAGTATAGTTTTCATCTGTAAAACTATGTTTAACGGTTGTTAACTATAGTTTACGAATGATAATCTAAGTTTATCTGTCTATAATAAGCGTTAACAATAGATTTTGTTGATAAACATAGATTCACGTTTGTAAACTATAGTTTACAATCGTAAACTATAGTTAGGAGTTGTTAATCATAGTTTCACAAATCGTGAAACTATATTTATCAGATCGTTAACTATAGTTAACTGTTTGTAAGCTATAGTTTACAAATCGTGAAACTGTATTTATCAGATAATCTATGTTTTGCAATCGCAAATGATTGTTTTCAGTGTTAAGTATAGTTTACGGTTGTGAAACATAGATTATCGCGTTAACTATGGTTTACGGATGTAAAACATAGATTAACGTTGTTAACTATAGTTTACAGTCCGTAAACTATAGTTTACAACCCATAAACCTAGTTTATCGACTGTGAAACTATGTTTAGCTCATTTTTGTGAATTTGGCGTGCCATACATTACTACTAAACATTGTTCAACCACGAAATCAAGAACCACGAAATCAAGTCCCCACAAATCAATATTTTGTTTCTTTTAAACATCGAAAGTTTGACCAAACGAAAATTCAAGCATTTAAACATGAAACTGAATTATGGAAATAAGTGGCTAAGGATATAGAGATGGGTAGCAAAGGATATAAATTGCGTATACAGGATATAAAGATGAGTAGCAAATGATATACAGCTGAGAAGAAAGGGTGTAAGGTGAGTAGCAAAGGATATAAAGATGAAGAAAGGATATAAAGATGAGAGAGGGGATATAGAGATGAGTAGCAAAGGACAAATGGATCAGCAGGAAGGGATATGAAGAGTATAGCAAAGGATATAAAATGAGTAGCAAAGGATATTAAGATGGGTAGCAAAGAATTTAAACATGAGTAGAAATGATGTCTGAAAAGATGGGTAGCAAGGGATATGAAAGTGTGTGGTTAAGGATATGAAGGTGAGTGGTAGAGGATACATACTACGGTAGGTGAGTAGTCAACGATATAAATAGCTGCAGAACTGTAGCTCTCCGAAAAAAAATATATTGACAGATCGGAGAGCTACAGTGCCACCCATTGAAAAAAGTATATATTTATTGCGCACAAAAAGTGCGCTGTTTTTCGATTTATTTCTCCCCGAATTTCAAATTTTCATCTCAAAACATTACTAACCGTGTGATCCTAATATATTCTTTCACTGTTTCCACAACAAAACATTCCTTATAATTGTTGATTGTAGCCACACTGGCCCTGAAATTGAGATGATCGAAAATTTCGTCTATTTAAACTGCCATTTTTTTATCTTGTTTGCAAGATAATTCGGTCTAACGCGATTCGTGCAGAAGTCAACTACGAGAGTACTTGATAGAAAAGTGAGGAATGATTAGAAATTTAGCCTTTTTTTGCATTGAGGTCAGAAATTTTTATCCGCAATAGATATAAAGTTTTTTTTTCAGTGGATGGCACTGTAGCTCTCCGGTCTGTCAACATATTGCAGCTACGATATAAAGGTAAGTGATTAAGGATATGAAATTGACTGGTTCAGGATATAAATGTGAGTAGTTATGGATATAATAGATGAGTGGTTAAGGATATAAAGATTAGTGATAAAGGATATAAAGGTAAGTGGTTAAGGATATAAAGATGAGTGGTTTTAAGCATTGAATTCATAATTTTGGATGTCTTCGGCCCTATAACACACCTGGCCGTGCCGACAAATTGAATACCGCGCGTTAGCGCTGTATGATAATTTGTCGGCACGGCCAGGTGTGTTATAGGAATATGAATCCAATGCTTATATTTACATTCTCTTATTTTCCTTCTTCATAATTGCTTATTTCGTTAATCTTAAATGTGAATTTATTGCCCTTCAAAACTGCCGTGGTTAATAGATGTAAGAGCAGCTCAAATGACGTTAAATGACGTCGCAAAGTTAAATAACGCAAACAAACATTGCGAGTAAAAAAGTGTCAAATTAATTTTAAATGCATATTACGTTAATTTTTACGTTTATTTTTCAGGTTTATAATTTTTCATTAAATTGAAATAAAACATTTTACATTTTGGTGTTCCTAGAGTATTGAAAATGCATATAGTTCCGACTGTGTATTCTATCGCGCGGTGACAAGGTTTCGCGTGTGTTATAGAAATTTGAACGTCGTGGATTTCTAAAGGATTTCTTAAGGAAAATTACACTGTATGTAAATATAAAGATATATTTACATTCAGTGTAATTTTCTTTATGAAATCCATTAGAAATCCATGACGTTTAATTATTCTCTATAACACACGCGAAACCTTGTCACCGCGCGTTAGAATACACAGAAGAAACTACAGTATATGCATTTTCAATACTTTATGAACACCAAAATGTACATTATTTGACACACTTTAATTTTTTAAAAATTAACCCTGTTGAATTAACGTAAAAATACAACAAATGTGCATTTAAAATTAATTTGTCACTTTTTTCCTCGCAATATTCGTTTGCGTTATTTAATTTTACGACGTCACAAACGTCACAAATGGCTCTTACGTCTATAAAGCACACCAGTTTTGAAGAGCGCTAAATTCACATCAAAGATTACCAAAATAAACAATTATGAAGAGGAAAAATTAAAGAATGTAAATATAAGTTTTGAATTCATATTTTGGGATGTCTTCGGTCCTATAACACACCTGGCCGTGCCGACAAATTATCATACCGCGCTAACGCGCGGTATTCAATTTGTCGACACGGCCAGGTGTGTTATAGGACCGAAGACATCCCAAAATATGAATTCAATGCTTAAAAAGATGAGTGGTTAAAGATATCAAGATAAGTGGTTAAGGATATAAAGATTAGTGATAAAGGATATAAAAGTGAGTGGTTAAGGATATAAAGATGAGTGCTTAAGGATATAAAGTTAAGTGGTTAAGGATATAAAGGTGAGTGGTTAAGAATATAAAGATGAGTGCTTAAGGATACAAAGGTGAGTGGTTAAGGATATAAAGGTAAGCTGTTAAAGATATAAAGATGAGTGGTTTATGATATAAAGGTGAGTGGTTAAGGATATAAAAGTGAATATAACGTTGAGTGGTTGTGTGTATGGCGGATGAGTAGCTGTGAATATAAAGGTTGCAGGCTGTAGGTATAAAGATATGGATAGGATAAAAGGTTTAGAGACCATAAATATTAAGTTGAGTATTAATGTTTGTATTTATTATGTTTATGCAGGACAGTTTAAAATTCCACTTCGTTCTGTAAAATAAATGAAATATATTTGTAAAATATTCGGACCAACACTTTTTACTGCGTCGAATGATGGAAAGATCTCTTTCCCCTCTAATACTGGCCTGTTGTTCTACTGAATATCAACGCACTGCATGCGTTTACAGGTGCCTGTTGTTACAGGTGTATTGCAAGGATTGACAGGATTTTCAGTACTTTGATTTGTGTTTCATGTCCACTCATAAGAGTTATCTCTCTTGCTTCGATAATTTACCTGTATGTTATACATGTTATATGGGTTATCTTATAAAATAATGGCAATATAATATGTATCGTATATATTATCTTAAAATTGGATGTTCTTATCCCTGAAACCTATGACATTTGTTGACAAGGTGAAATAAGGAAACAAGACTATTTGGGGGTAAAAAGCCAGACCGAAAGAAATCGAACGTAAACATCCGGAAAATAAGCACACTGCTAATAATTTCTTGACAACAGTCAGATATTCATGTTAATTGATCATGAAGATTTATTAATCATGAGCATAAAGCTATGTGTTTAATCTAGCATTTAAAAAGCTAGGTCGACAACATAGGAGAGGCGGCTTTAAAGATTAAACATCGTTATAGGAGAGTGCACATGTCCGGTACAAAGACCGGCTTGTTTGTGGTTGCTCGCCAGATCAGGCGGACTTTGGACCTAGCGAGGGACAACATGAGTCTGCTGAAGTGTGGCGTGTATTTTGCGCTGGGATGTTTCCTGTCCTACTACCTCGGTCTGTCCTGTGCCTTGACCACCCTTATTGTGTTCGTGGTGTATCTAGCCACAGGGGGCTGGCGTTTCACCTGGGTGGTCATTAACACCCTCCCCAGAGATTTAAAGTGAGTGGCATTAGCAGAATAACTTTGTATGATTGTCAAATGTTGCAGTATTTGTATATTCTATAATTTTGCATTTGCATTTTACAATTTTTCCATTTGCATTCTATAGTTTTCTATTTTATTCACTGTATGATTTGATTTCCATCAAAATGTACAATTATACAAAACAAATTAAAAAAAATAATTCTATAATATACATGTAATACCAATGAAAAATTATGAAATAAAAAAGAAAAATTATGCATTACAGTACCAATAGAAAATTAAAGAATACAAATGAAAAAATACACATAAATTATATAAACTGATGATGCAAAATTATATACACTATGAGATTACAAATGGGAGAATAGAATATTGCAATGTTAAGCATGCCATACGTCTGTATCATAATTTATGATTTGGCCCATTACTCAGAATCCCAGCCCCTCCCCCAAAATTTTAATGTTAATTAGGTGTGGCCATCAGCCAGGTTCGATTGCCGGTAACCAGATAACTCAGTTGGTAGAGCACTTGTGACCGGAGTTTCAGGGGGCCTGGGTTCGAATCCCATTCTGGTCCACTGCATTTTCTCCCTCTCCTGTTACATAGGAAAAGTATGTATATGTCTGTACTGTAATATACATAATTCCAATTTTTCACTGGATTTTTTTTTCCTCTTTAGGGCTCTTCAAGTTTTAATAAAGCTCAAGCTTGAAACAAAAAAATATATTGCCAATGACACCACAATAGCTGAATTGTTCTCGAAGACTGCAGCCAAATATCCAAATAAAGACTGTATACTGTTTGAGAAGCAGCGATGGACGTTCAAGGACGTGGAAATCTATGTAAATCGTGTCGCCAATTATTTTCAGGAGGAGGGGTACCAGAAGGGAGATGTAGTAGCCATTCTGATGGAGAACCGACCGGAGTATATCTGTTTCTGGCTCGGTCTCTCAAAGATCGGAGCTGTAGCTGCCCTGATAAACTATAACCTCAGGAACCAACCCCTGGCTCATTCCGTTATTGCAGCTGAAGCCAAAGGCTTTGTATTTGCAGGGGATTTGTCAACTGGTATGTATATAGAGTGGAAAGATTTAAAAACAAATTTCATTTAATATCATAAAAAAAATAATAATAAGATGAAATTATGACCATTAAGACCAGAATTACATTCTTGTTTTAAGACAGAGTGGAAATTGCAAGAAAGAGGTAATTGTTACTTCACAAATGCACTTTGTTCTATATTTTATTTTTTTTTTAGCTGTGGAAGAAATAATGCCTAGTCTATCCAGAGAGTTGAGGCTTTATTGTGTTGGAAGTCTAGTTGGCTCAGGACTTTCACCAATTTTTATGGATCCAATTTTACAGAAAAGCCCAGACTTTCCTCCAAGGAAAGTCAGGGTTAAGTTTACAGGTAACTGCTGGAGTATTTAGGATTTTATACAATCTCTAAATAAATTTAAATCAAAATATTTCTAAGGAGAGAATTTGAGATGAATAACCCCTCAATAATTTCAATGTAAAATTGCTCTATTACACAACACAAAGATCTTATCGACAATTTGTTTTTAGCTCACCTCAACGAAGTTGGGGGAGCTTATGTAATACCCTCGGCGTCAGCGTCGGCGTCCCAGGTTAAGTTTTTTGGAGCAGTTTTCTTCTTAAGTACTTCTATGTCCTATATTGATTAGACATGCATGGAAGATGCTTCTAGTGTGTTTCATTGTACCAGTCAAAGTTTCAGATGCTGCAATTTCAGCAAAGGAATGACCAGATTAAAGTTTTTGAAGCAGGTTAACTTTTTTCGTGCAGTTTTTGGTGTAGGTCTCATTTCTGAGTAACTATAAGCCTATGTTGATCAAACTTGCATGGATGATACATCTAAGGATGCACATTACCAGGCTTGCTTCAGATGCTGAATCTGACCTACATTTTCCGGTTGAGTGGACAGGTTAATGTTTTTGGTGCAGGTCTCATTTCCAAGTAACTATAAGTCCTATGTTGACCAAACTTGCACAGATGATACATCTAAGGATGCACATTACAAGACTTGCTTCAGATGCTGAATCTGACCTACATTTTCTGGTTGAGTGAACAGGGTAATGTTTTTGGTGCAGGTCTCATTTCCAACTAACTATAAGACCTATATTGATCAAACTTGCGTGGATGATACATCTAAGGATGTAAACTACCAGCCTTGCTTCGGATATTGAATCTGACCTACATTTTCCGGTTGAGTGAACAGGTTAATGGTTTTGGTGCAGGTCTCATTTCCAAGTAACTGTAAGCCCTATGTTGACCAAACTTGCATGGATGATACACCTAAGGATGCACATTACCAGGCTTGTTTCGGATGCTGAGTCTGACCTACATTTTCCGGTTGAGTGAACAGGTTAAAGTTTTTGGTGCAGGTTTCATTTCCAAGATACAATAAGCCCTAAAATGACCAAACTTGCATGGATGGTACATCTTAGGATGCATACTTCCAGACTTGCTTCAGATACTGAATCAGACCGTCATTTTCTGGATCGGTGAACAGGTTAAAGTTTTTGATGCAGGTTTCATTTTCAAGATACAATAAGCCCTATAATGACCAAACTTGCATGGATGGTACATCTTAGGATGCATACTACCAGACTTGTTGCGGATGCTGAATCTGACCTATATTTTCTTGATGAGAGAACAGGTTTAAGTTTTTGATGCAGGATTCATTTCCAAGTAACTATGAGCTCTTTAATGTCCAAACTTGCATTGATGATTCATCTAAGGTTGCATTCTACTAGGCTGGCTTCAGATGCTGAATCTGACCTACATTTTTTTTGGGATGAGTGAAGAGGTTAAATTTTTATGCAAGTTTCATTTCTAAGTAACTTTTAGCCCTATGTTGTGCAAACTCGCATGGATGATACATCTTAGGATGCACACTAATGGACTTGCTCCGGATGCTGAATTCGACATACATTTTCCAGATAATGGACCAGGTAAAAGTTATGGATGCAGTTCTATTACCAAGACACTATAAGGCTTATATAAACCAAACTTGCCCAAATGATGCATCAAGTGATGAAAACTCTCAAACTTGCTTCAGATGCTGGATTTTAATCACACTTTCGTGATGAAGAACTAGTTTGAAGTTTTTATATAGGTCTATTCCAAAGTATCAGATCAAAATTGCATAAATTTTGCATTTTTGGATGTACACTTTTTGTTGGGTAATTGTGTAACTTTGCCTTACTGAAAGACAACATTCGTTGAGGTGAGCTCTCTAATCTCTGATTACGTATGTTTTAATTTTCCCAGAAGAAATGTCTTCCTTAAAGCTCCCTAATGCACACCCTCCTTAATTGGAAATTTTTATTTTACAATGTAGAACTTAAAATCTTTAAAAGTGTTTCTAGGGAGCGTACAATTTTTATTTGTGCTTATGAAAGCATGGATTGAATTTTAAAGTTAAAGCTGAATAGTTTACTTTTACCTACAAGGCTATGATAAAGAGAACCATAATGGTGAAAATGAAGTACATTTGCATACCTTGTAAATTTTTTGAAAGCTTATGCATTATAACAATAATTTTCAAATGGTGTGTATTGTAATTATTTTGACTTTCTTTTCAGATAAGCTTTTCTATGTATTTACATCAGGGACAACAGGGCTTCCTAAGGCAGCAATCATTAGTCATTCTAGGTAAGATAACATATAAAATACAAGCCTTTGTTACTGACATCTAAAACAACAGTGTGAACCTTGTTGTGTCAACTACATTGTATATAACCTGGAGAAATTAAATATCAAGCCATAGCTACCCAAAATCCATGATTTTATACAGTTTTCTTGATAACAATTATTCTGATTTTTCCCTTTGAAGAAGTTGATGGTTTAAGGTATTTTTCTATATATGATATCATCATAGAAGGGCCAATGTACTCAGTAAACTTTGAATTATTTATATGATTTTTCCAAAAAAAAAATTCAGTTCAAAAGAAAAAAGATATTTTGCTTGCAATTTAGACACTCAAGAGCTTTGAACAAATCATTCAAATTTGTCACAATGTTTACAGGTTTAATTACATGGCTGTAGCAGTGAACCAATTTATGAACTTGACTGACCAGGACGTGTTATATGATTGTCTGCCCTTGTATCACACAGCAGGGGGCGTGGTGGGGGTGGGTCAGATGATCATAGCAGGAACAACACTAGTCATCAAAAAGAAATTCTCTGCCAGCAGATTCTGGGATGATTGTGTTGAATACAAATGTACTGTAAGTAATGTAACCAACTAAGGCAACAACTAGAATTGTCAATTTCAAACTTGATTTTAAAAATATTTAGACAAGTTGTTTGAAGTTGTTATGTTTATTTAATATGTGCAGGCAGGTCAGTACATTGGGGAGATTTGTCGATACCTTTTGGCTCAGCCTGTGAAGCCTACAGAGACTCAACACAAGGTCAGGGTAATGTTTGGAAATGGCTTAAAGCCACAAATCTGGAGGGAGTTCCAGAAAAGATTTGGAGTGACCCAGATGGGAGAATTCTATGGGGCCACAGAAGGAAACTGCAATACAAGTGAGTGTTGTATTATAGAATATTGGCTAAAATGGTTATAAGAAGTATTACTACTAGGCAAGTAATATTTCTCAAATGTAAGGATAGTTATTAATATTTTAATTAAATATGTAAATGGTTATATTTATAACTGGCAAATTTGACTTCGGGTTAAATTTATTAAAAAAATTATGATATCTGATATTTTTACATAAATTTTACGTTATTTTTTTTTTTTTTTTAGTAAATCCAGACAACACAATTGGAGCAGTGGGCTTTACAACAATGATTGCCCCCTTCTTGTACCCCATTACATTAATCAAAATTGATGAGAGAACAGGAGAGCATGTCCGAGACAGAAATGGGGTGTGCATCCGGGCAAAACCAGGTTAGCTACTTTCTACTTAGGCATGTTTTGTTGCCAAAAAAATGAACAATATTTATCTGCAAGACTAAACTATGGAAAGGAATCACATATTCATTACCTGTTCTAGATCAATTGAATGTAACAAATCACTTGTTAAACCCCCCGCTTGAAAAGTGGGAGGGTATACTGTAATCGGTTTGTCCGTCCGTCCATACGTCTAGCTGTCTGTCTGTCTGTTACGCTTTGGGGTACCCACCTCTTAGCCGCAACTCCTCTTATACCACTGAGTGAAATTTAATGAAACTTTCACAGAATCTTTATTACATATTGCCATTGTGCACCTCCTATTTTACTTTTTGATCCGACACATATTTGTGTTTCCCGGCCACAGCAAAACATGGACTTTTCCATTATTACCATATGGGAGGTGGGGGGTATCATTTAGTGAGCTCATTGCTCACAGTACCTCTAGTTTTATATATAATATCAGTGTACTTATTAAGACATATCTGATAAAGAATGTTCCTATTTGACGTTTTTGGTACAGGTGAACCTGGAGAATTAGTGGGTAAAATCGTGAAAGGTGATGCCCTTCGAGAATTTGATGGCTATGTCAGTCAACAGGCTACAGACAAGAAAGTGTGCTCTGATGTGTTCAAGAAAGGAGACAGAGCATTCTTAACAGGTAACCACTTCAACAACATTATCCCGGTAGTACAGATCATAAAGTTAAAACATTGCAGATTTGAACATGTTGGAAAATTTGTTTTAATTTAATATATACATATAAATGCACCTTTTATTTTTTTTAAGTGAAATTTTGTTAACGGATGAGTGTGGATATTTTTTTTTAATTTTTAAGGGATTTTCTGATCATGGATGACTTTTGATATTTCTATCTATTTTCAGGTGATATTTTGATTATGGACGAGTTTGGATATTTTTATTTCCGGGACAGGACAGGTGATACGTTTCGCTGGAAAGGAGAAAACGTGTCAACGTCTGAGGTGGAGGCGGTCATCAGTAACATCATCAAACTTAGTGACGCTGTAGTGTACGGGGTTGAGATTCCAGGTAAGGACATTCTATTAAACTTTTTCTTTGCCTGATATTTTTTTTCAGTTTGGACAGTCTAGGTAAGACATAGTAGTACAGAAAGAAGGAATGATAACAATAATGAATCCCTGTATTCCAGGTTTGGAAGGAAGAGCTGGAATGGCAGCCATTGTTGATGAACACAACTCCTTAGATCTGGATTATCTCTACTCATCGTTACAGAAATCACTCCCAGCGTATGCTAGACCTCTCTTCATCAGAATCAAGAAAACAGTAGACACAACAGGTATATTTATTGGCCTACTTAAAAAAATTACTTTTTTAATTTTTATTACTTTGGTACTCTCATACTATAAACGCTAAAAAAAAAAATACAAACCAGAGTTGAAAGTTTTAACAACATATTCTTTAATAGTGTTACCCTTGATATCTCAAATTCCCAGATATCTTGAAGATTTGCTCAGTCCTGTTGATTTTGAGATACATGTAACAAAGTTTGTCTTTAATTGAAATGATAATAAGACCACTACACACAGGAAAATAATGAAAGATATTACAGTGTAATTGGAGTTGCACAATAGCAGATGAATGATTAAAATGCATCATTTTGCTGAATTTTTAAGATTTAGAATATTATGTTAGTTTTGATTTCAAATGTTTAAGTTACCTTCTTTAATAAAAAAAATTCATGAAATGCAGGTACCTTTAAACTGAAGAAAGTGGATTTACGGAAAGAAGGTTTTAATCCAAGTGTTGTAAAAGATCCACTGTATTGTTTGATTTCTGGAAGATATGAACGCATCACAGAGCAAGTGTACAGTGATATCTGCAGTGGAAAAATAAGGCTATAGTCAACACTTGTATTAATTTTTAGAAACACACAATTGACATTAGTGTGTAATCAAATGATACTCAGGAAATACTCTGGTATTTCTACAGGAAATTAATATTCAAACTGACAGGAAAGAAATGTTTTAATGTAATTAACTTATTTAGTGAATTGTGATTGAAAACCAACTCTTTCTTATGACAAGTTGAATTTTATTTATTTTCATAATTTTTCTACAAGAAAAAAAAATGTTATAAAGAAGCATGTACAAGATATGAGCATGTGTAAAGTTTTGTTTGTGGAATGTCAGTGAATGTTTTAAAATACAATAATGAAAATTACATGCTAGTTTGAATTCTTTTTAAAGATTTAAGTATGTGTAGTCACTAGTGTGAATTACAGGTCTAAATTAAAGAATTTAATTAAACTAGCACTTACTTATAAAACAACTACATAAAACATTTTGTGACCTGTTGTGGTGTCTTGTAATGGTGATGGAACAGTTAATATAAAAGCCTAATAAGCAGCTCTATTTGGCTGAAGTAGCAATGATGTGGGCAAATTTGAAACCCTTCCACTTCCCATCAGCTAAATAAGAAAAATCATTATGCACTGAGTATTGATGACTACAAATTTTCCCTAATTTGACAATTTGTAGCCCTGTGTTCTTGTGAAAAATAAAAAAAAATATACAAGTTGAAGTCTCAGAATTTTGCATTACTTGACATGAAATCCATGGGCCACATCGCTCACCTGAGCACATCAGCTAGGAAAAAGTTCATATCAGTCCAGTACCGGTATTTAAAAGTTTACTGGTAGGAGTTGGGGCTTGAATGTTGTACTACTTAGAATGCCTCCACACAAATATACTGAGTACATGTAGCATATAACTTTGCTGTTCTTGAGAAGAAAATATTGAAAGATTGTTTAAAAAGATTTTCTTCCCATATTTTGCTTTGTGAAAATTTGATTTCCCATTTTTGCCCCTCCCTAATCCCAGGGGACATGATTTGAACAAATTTACATTTTCACTTCATAAGGATGCTTATGTGTCAATGTGTCTAAACATAGCTTCTCATTTCTTACCAGAAGATGTTTCCATTTGAATATCACCAATCATGGCTTGTTAAAGATTTTTTTCTATATACATGTATTCCTATGTAAAACTTGGTTCCCCCATTATGGCTCCACCCTATCCCCTGGGGTCATAATTTGAATAAAGTGAATCTACACTACCTAAGGATGCTCCCATGTACATATTACCATTCATGGCTTTGCTGTTCTTGAGGAGATATTTAAAGATATTTCCTATATATTTTTGTGAAAAACTTTGATCCTCCATTGTGGCCTTTATACTGAACAAACTTGAATCTACACTCCCTGGGGATGATTTCACATGAGTTGAATCTTTTCTTTCCCAGTGGTTCTTGAGAAGAAGATTTTTTTAAAGATTTTTCCTGTTCATACCTAAACAAGAATAGATATGGGTTACCCCATATCCAAAGATATTCGACTTTTAGATTTAATATGTTTAACAGTGTTTAATGACGTTTATAAAAATAAAACTGCACTGTCTAGTTATAGAACTTGTGTAAATTTCGTGAGTCCGTAGCATTACGGTCAGTCACCCAGTCTCCTAACCATGCTAACAAACAGTACACATACCTGTGTCCGCAAGACCAGTTAGCCTTGGTCTATACACACGTGCGATGGAGTTGTCAAACGGACTCCCGCGAACAGAGAAGTTACGATGGCAGACAGAACTTTTTTTCATAATTAGATCACATGAATACAAATTTTGATTCATAAAAATTAAACGACTGTCAGTTTAGAAATCCCCGGCCAGTTCGGGTTTTGTTACACATTTTACAGATACTCTCCCGATGTGTAGTTTGTCTACACACGTGTAGGAATCTGCTCAGGGATTGAAAATTCCGTCATTTAATATACTACACACACAGAATGATTATTTTTTTTTCTCTTAGATGAAACTATATGATAATTAACGAACAATTAACATGATTTTACTACAGTTGTTGATATTAGTATAATCAATTCATCAGTGAAAAAATATCAACCGAAGAATGACCTATATATTCTCTGTTATCAAACATGTTAAAAAAAAAAGCTGAGGAGGGAGCGAGCGTAGGAATATTAACATTTTTTATTTGCATTTAGGGGGGAAAGTGATCTTTGGAGGAAAAATTAACATTAATTTTGGTTTCTTTTACGTCTGACATACACAACATTATTCTTATCATGAACAATTATGTTGTATCTACTTATTAATGATGGAACTATTTTCGTCGGAACAATTTGTGTGAGTCGCCGCTGAATACAGTAATATATCTTGCACTAATAGTATGCATTGATCGAATATATTAAAAAAACTTTGATTGTCCATTGTGGTTCTGCCCTACCACTAGGGGTCATGATTTGAACAAACTTAAATCTACACTACCTAGATGATTCCACATGAGTTTCATTTTCCCTGGCCCAATAGTTCTTAAGAAGAATATTTTTAAAAGATGCTATTAATTTTTCACTAGTTTATAATTATCTCCCTTTTGCAGGAGTGGCCCTTCAGTTGATAAACTTGAATCTCCTTCACCCAAGGAGTCTTCAAAGGTATTGCATTTACAGAATCTTTAACAATAGATGCCAATATGCCTGTTGACTCGATGATGCGAAAAAGTAATATTAACTGTTCAAAGTCGTTGCTTCACCAATCCATGATACAGACCAAAGCTATTACATATTAATGGCTTAGATAGTAGATACTACAGTGGAAGGAGTAATCTTAATTCTCCAAACAAGCAACACTAGCCGATGAGCATTGATGAGAAAAACTCCTGATGTAGTTTGGGTCAGGTTTATTGTACAGATGTATATCACAATTATACACAATTAAAAAAAAAAATAAAACTAAAATTTTTTCCAATATATGAGAAAACATTTTTTTTGCTTTAACAACAATGTCACATTATATGCAAGAAAATTACCATAAATAATTTAAAAAGCCCTGCTTGCAAAATAAAACTACTTGCTCATATTTATTATTCTTTATGTTCAATGTTGAAATAACTTATACAAACTTTAAATTGACAGTCCATAATCAATTTGTGTTCTAGGAATTTGGCATCTGAGTCATTTGATACTAGTATCTTCGATACATATAGTTTTACAGGGGATGTTAGATATAAATCGAAGGTAGATATCTTCACAAACTCACTATACTAAATCTGTAACAAGTGGGTCTAACATCTAATAAATATAATCTAATCAGGACAAGTATTTAGGAACAAAGGACCATATTACACACTCAACAGCATGAAATTTATGCATATTAACAATTCAGATGGAAACAAGAGATGTTTTGCAAAACACTTATGCCCCCTTCCCTCAAATAATTGGAATTTTTACGTCCAAGGGACATAACTCTGTCAAAAATGGCTTAATCGTACCCAAACTAGAAATTGCCCTAGATATTTGTAGGATAAATCTGTATACCAAATTTCATTTCAAATGTGTGCAACCTCTGCAAAAAAAATGAACGGAAACGGCAAATAATTGGAATTTTTTTTAGTCTAAGGGGCATAACTCTGTCCAAAATGACCCAATCGTAATCGAAACAGATCTTGACCTAGATACTTTTACCCATGATAAATCTGTTTACCACATTTAAATTTCAATATGTGCAACCTCTGCGAGAAAATGAACAGAAACTGATGGTGGACCAAAAGACCGACTGACAGACAGAAGCAAAGCAATATGCCTGTCCTTCGAAATTTTACAGTCCAAGCTGTATAGGTATAAACAAATTTGGTTGTTTGAAGTAATGATGTCATAACAGTTAAAATGTTTCTAATATTATGACATTGCATGGCCATTTTACTTGACAGTGAGTTGTTTGATATTTGCACTTTCACGTCAATACATTGTATTACCATGATTACAAAAGGACTAATACAATGTAACATCCTTTCAACCAAAGAAAATTTAATATTAAAATTATCTTCTTAATTTGTAAAATTATATATTTCAACCTTCAGTCTTCAATATTTCCTTTCCTTTTTTCTTATAAGGGTTAAGTTATAAAATATGAATTTACCGGTACATGTCTATAATGTACATAATACCCAGTCACTCTTAAAATATAAAGATTTTTAAAAAATAAGTTTTTATATATTGTAACAAACTAACAATGTCTAGTTTAATTCTTGTCATCCTGTTGGATGTCTTTTCTGCAAATAGGACAAACAGCTTTCCTCTGAAAAAGAGAAATAAAATCATAAGGCCCTCTTAAACTTCATCATAATAGGAGACTTGGTTGTGTTTTAGACATAGATGCATGACCATTAGTAGATATTTTTCTTTGTGCTGCTGTGTAAATTTTAAGGCTTGTTGTGCACACAAAGAACCGATTCCCAATTAAATGAATCTCAGTACAGGTTTAATTATTTTACATTCATGTCTCTCCATTTCAAAAAAAAAATAGTGATTTTTACTATAAGCTAAATGCAATGCCTTGATTGGTTCAACATTTGAATTTTCTCATTTTCAAGATATATTATGCTTTGGAAGAAACACTAACCTTTAACCAAGTTTCTGTGCAGTGTTTATGAAACCTATGATTGCATGGTAAGGACGTGATAGTGTCCCCATCAGCAAAGTCCGAGATACATATCCGGCACTCGTTAACATCATTTGTGTCCGCCGTCTCAGATTTAAATTGTGTCGTAGAGAGAGACTGAAGAGCTTCCTCGGTTATTCCACTTCCTTTTGCGTCCCCAATCCTCTCAGCTAGTTCCCACAATGCCTGGATATTGTTATTTCATTAGTATCTCAAAATTATAAACTTCCAATAATTTGCTTAGAAATCTACCAAACAAGAGTAAACCACTGCATCAACAAAATATGATCTTTTCAAAGGATAATTAATCTGAGGGCTGAGAAAAACAACCACATAATTTCATTACACTCAGTAATGACGGGGTTGCAGTAATAAACAGGCAGGTAGTATCACCATGTATCAGTAATTGAAGATTCAGGGGTATATAGTATTATAATCCGCTTATTACGGATTCAGTTTTAAATAAGTTATCTATTATTTTCTCTCCCCTCCCTTTCCACCTTCTTGCTATGTTACTGATAAAGTAATAGCTTTGATTTACAGTGTAAAAAGTTACAGTACATTTTTTTAACTACAGGAATTACTTTTCAATCATATTAAATCCATACCTCATAGTCATTCAAATCAACATTCCCTTGCATGAGATGAGGTGGCAAGATTTGGCCTTCCTGAAATGAACATGATACTACAGTAAAACATTTATGTCAATCTGCATATATCTTAGGCTATTGACTTTTCAATTATGACAAATATTAAATGTGATCTAGTAATTAATGTTACTTTGGATGAAAATGGCCTTTGTTTTCACCAAAAAAAATGGTTTCTAAAATATACCAAATAAAAATTTCCAGTAGCTATAATATTTATAGTACATGGGTAAAGAATTATACTAACCATTCCAAGAATTGACTGTAACAATAGAAGACCTTCCGGCGTTCCTGCATGAAAAAAAATTCAGATACTTTAATCCCCCATTACTTAAATAGAGGTTTTATACCATTTTAAAAGAGGCCTGTGGGCCACAATGCTCACCAGAGTTACTTAGTGGGTCCTTTTTTCCCTAAATAAAGTGAAAATTTTATCACCTCCTTTAGCCCCACCCAACCCCCAAGGGTCAAGATTTCAATGAAGTTTAATCAACACTACCTGATGATGCTTCTATATCAATACGACTTGTCATGACTTTGCTATTCTTGAGAATTGATTTTTAATTTTACCCCTTTTTTGTAAAACTTTGTCAACAGTTTCCACACCCTACCCCTTAGGTTTATGATTTAAACAAATAAATCTACACCATGTCAGAAAGCTTTCACATGTTTCATGTTCTGTTTTTTTTTGTGTTTTTTTTTTTGCCCAGTGGTTGTTGAGAATTTTTTATCATGTAAATGCATTCACTGAATTTAAACTATTGTTTAATTATCCCCGCTTGGAAGAGGGAATGTCATTGCATTTGAATAAATTTGAATTCCCTTCACTTGAGGATGTTTGTGTTGCAAGTTTAGTTAAAACTGGTCATGTGGTTCTGGACAAGATGACATTGTGAAAAGTTTATGATGACAATAACAACAAGGACAGTGATGGACAAGGACAAATTTCCATCCGTCAGAAAATCTCTGTTCTGTGCCTTTGGCTCAAGGTGAGCTAAAAAGTGTAATAGATATAACATTAAATGATTAAAAAGTAGCAGTACTAACTGTGTAACTGAAATGGAGTTCTGTGCCGGATAACTCTGTTTTCAAATGGATCATGCATCTGAAGATTTGGATGATTTCTCTGGAAAAAAGACAATATAGACAAATATTATATATAAGTATTCGTATAAGAAAGTTTCTGATGTTTGTTGTAAGTTGATATTGAAATATTCTTGTCTAAATGTTTAGATGTGGTATTATTGGTATTATATCTACTAGACCTGTTGCCAATGAACTAAACAATTACATTTTCAATAAATTTCAATGGTCATGTGTGAGTGTAGGTGGGTGTAATGAATAGTTCTTTCACAGTTACATGTATTTTATAGGAAGAAATATTTTATTTTTCCTTCAGAGTAATGTATATAATATTTTATAAATATTTATTAGTATTTTATAAAATTGAAATCAATTATTTTACCATTTGCATCCTCCTGTCAAGGAAATTTCTTTCTTCTCTTAATAAATTATTTTTCTCATCTTCCTCTTCTTGCAACCTTAGAAAAAGAATAACATTTAATTGGATAGTAATAATTCATGCTATTTCTACAGCTGAATAATTTGCTTTAACTCTCTCAAAATCCTCTCTTTCCTTAAACACTGACCACAGTTATCATCATACAGTGTATTAACATAATTAAAAAAAAAATTATGCAGAAGATGTTTGTTCTATGTATGCTTTGAATATATTGATATAAAAAAATGAAGTGTGTGTATCATTACTAGACAAAAAGGGTTCTATTATCAGATAAAAAGATGTGTAATAATATTAAGTCTATCTTTCACTACAATACCTCCTGGCCATCTCTCCATCCCTCTCCACTTGAGTTCTGTTTAGTTCCTGCCCCAGTCGTCTAGCATAAATTTCATCATCTTGTGTCTCTGACCGTCCCTGATTAGATTTCTTCTGTGCTCTTCTGTAATTTTTTTCTGTTCGATTAGGTATGTGGTTAAAGGTATCAAACTGTCTCTGTTTTAGCGCTGTTTCCTCGTCACTGGAAACTGTGACATGTTCATCGTAATGTCTCGTGTCATTGTTAATATAATTATCAGAATGGTCACTGTGATTATTTTGCTTATAACTATTCTTCGGCCATTTTCTACCATGCCTTGATCCCTTCATCCGCTGCGGATTACTCCGATATCCATTCACTGGATGATGATTTGATAATCCATCAAAATTTACTTGAGGTGATGGAAAGCCAGGCTGCAATGTTCTTATCTTTGGTGATGAAACATCTTCATCAAAGGAAGAGACTTCAGGGAGGGAATCTTCCTCGACATCATCGCTGTAGAAGGTGAAGGTGGAACGTCCAGAGCTATCTATGTCCTCACTCTGAGGCTGAGCTAACAATGACCCTCTATCTGTCGTACTCTGGTATGAAGTGTCCATCATACTTTCACAACTCTGTTTGGGGATTGTCTCCTCCATGTTAGCACCAAATTCCTCTCCTTTGTCTGAGTATGTCTTTACTTCATCTGTGTCCATTGGATATACGAGTGGAGTGTCCGTTGGATATACGAGTTGAGTGTCCTTTGGATATACGAGCGGAGCATCACATTCCGTATCACTATCACTGTCAATAATAAGCACAGGGTGATTTTTCTGGTTTCCATTACCATTTTGAATTCTATTTTTGTCCTTCCTTCTATCATTTTTCTTATGAATTGTGGGTGAAACTGAATTCATCTGGTCAAAATGGATTCTATCCCTGTTCTTTTCTTTTTCATATTCTTGATTTTGTAACTGCCAAGCTAGAAAAGCATCAGGATCATTTCTTACACTCTCTGTTGGAAAACCTGATATACCTAGAATTATTTCAGATTCCAGAGTTTGGTCATGAAGTTGTCTGGCATACCTCTCATCATATCCTGTAGCCATTGGGAACTAATGGCTGTAAAAACAGAAAAAATTACTGTAAAATCACATATTTTCATTGGGTCAAATTTTTGTGGTTTGAAGAAAATCTACAGGTTCATTCGGATTTGATTTCGTGGATGAAGAATTGTTGAGAAGTCATGTATATGACATTTTACTTTTCGTGTTGCACATGAATTCGTGGGTCTCTTCATACCTCGAAAACAAAGAAAATTAAACCCCCATGAAAATTAGTGATTTCACAGTACGTATTACTCTCAAAAACAAAGAAATTTCAAAAACAAATACATTTACATGTACAAATTGAGGGTATACTGGTACTGGAAAAAGCTTCGCAATGCAATTTTTTTGATAATTTAATTATATATTGCAATAATCCAGAATATCAATAGTATGTTTTGATTGTCATTTCTTGTTTAAAGTCTCTCTTGAGAATTTTTCAGTCACAAGGAGAAACCATAACTGTCCAGTAGAGAGCTGTAACTTTAGATCTAGACTCTGCATTTGGGCCATTGAGCAGTGAAGGATCTTTTTCATGGCTGATGCTGGCATCTACTATATGACACAGGATTTTGGTTTTATCTCTTGATAATGATGTGATCTCATCACAAAGACCAACCTCCATGTCTCTGCAGTAGGATTCGAACCCAGAACAAAAGGATCAACTTACCCCAAGACTCTATAGCAGACATTCTAACCACTGGCCATGGAATTTCAATATTACTGCACAGATCTAACTTTATTTATGCTACATATATTTGGTTTTGTATTAACCACACTAATCTATGCAGTGGAGCTCACATTTCATTGACAAAATTTTTCCTGTCATGGAAGAAATACATCATTTACACATAATTTTTTATTGCTTAGTACTTTACTTTAGGCATTACAGAACATTCACACTGATAAAAAGATGAAATTGTACATGTATTACTGTATACAGGGCCCCGTGTTATTTTCGCCCTTTCACAAACAACTTTGAGCCGTTTTAAATTTGCCCATTCATGTTATTGTTAAAGAAATCATACTGTATTCTTTGAATTCGCCCCGTTTTAAATTTGCCCTAATGAGGGTAGGGCGAAAGGGGGCAAAAATAAAAAGGAAATGAAAATGTCCCTGTATACAGTACATTGAACTGTGAAGTGTGTGTGACAAGTGAAGCTGTAGAAATATGGCGGAAAGAGATAAATTCTCTTCCTTTAACAAATCATGTTCAGCTTTGATGGCATCAGAAAGGAATTGCTATTTTTATTTCTGAGAACTTCTGTCTAGTAGCTTTAGTTTACAGCTAGTTTCCTTGTTTTTGTACTATTGGGCCAATTCTGTGTTTTCTTGCAGTATGCTTTTCTAAAGAAGCATTTATCAAAATAAGGAAAAAAAATGTTAAATTCTTAAATGTCTAATTTAACCTATAGTATGTCTGTTTGTAAACTATTACTAACTGCTGAGAGAACAGACAGTGAATTAAGTTCTGCTGACTCTAACCCTCTTGGATTAATGGTTATTCTTTGATAATCTCCAAATTACTGAATATCTTAGATTAGGTTAATCTTTCCAGGATCATTAACTTTCAGTCTAAAATGTGGAATTAATTCCCATAAACATAAAAATATAAAAAAATATAATCAATGTTGGCATTTGGGAATAAATTGAGCAGTTTGATGAATCTGTATTCATTCTTGGTTTCTCTAGTCTATTAAGTATATATATACTAGATTGTATCCATTTTGGGAATATGTCATTAATCATTCATAACATTGTTAATAACCTCAAAATCCCATCATTGTCAATGGAGAAAATTTTATGTACTCAACTGAACATATGATTAATAAATAGTCAAGGCACATAAAACATGGGGTTGGGGTTTAGGCTATAGAAACAATTAGAACAAATTTTCCCAAAATGGAGTGCTTGCAAAAATGTTATAAGAAACACTGTTATGTCTAGTACCAGATAAGTTTGTTTATGAATTTTGTTTCTTCTAATATCTTGACGTTGTTTATTTCTAACATACCATACATGGCCAATGTCTAAATGTTGAAAAAGACATTTTACTAACAAAAAAAAAAATTGATGTGATTGACAGGAAAACCTCATGATTTTAAGAAATTATATGTTCTCATTCTATGTATTCAATATTCGTGTGTGTGTGAGGGTGTGTGTGTGTGTGGGGGGGGGGGGTGTATTTCCACACTTCAGACGCGTGGTTTTGAATCAAAGTAATGACATGGGTGTTTTCTACAAATGATAATAAATACACCCCTTTATAATACCCCATGACCTGAATGTCAAATGTAAGGATTACAAAGGAAAAAACTAAATAATTATTTGTTTTTGAATAAAACGAAAGTAGATTCAATTCAGGACAATTTTGAATTTACCTTTTCAACATTCCCAGGTAAAGCTGTAAATCAGTCCTTTTATGTGTTCAAAAAATAAATATCATTATTATTTAACTTCTTGCGAAAGATGAAGACATCATTTTCTGTGGTGAAAATGGAATTTCAAATGAATGACAAATCATGAAACCAGAAACGTCAAATTACACGGTCGGACATCCGTGTCTTTCCTGCGCAAGCGCAGGAGGAAGATCATCTACTTCACTTTCAGATTTGATTCCGGAAATAGTAGTCAGCTTTTTATAGTGTGTAGGCAATCTCCCATGCAGAGTTGTTGTTCGTTCCACAGGTGCTTGAGGACAGGACCCCCCCCCCCCTCCTTCGATATAGACCCCTGGGCTTTTTCGATTTTTTACTCATAAAAAATCTTTCATTGACATATTTGTGATAAGATCTATACCAGCAAATTGAAAAATTACCTAAAACAAACGTTCTATTAAATGTACCCTACATTCTATATATATAGAGAGGGTAGATATTTTTATAAAATGTAAGTTTAAGCAAATTTTCTGAATTGATAGGATAGATTATATCACAAATGTGTCATCCATATATAATTTATGTGAAAAAAGTCTAACAGGCCCGGGGGTCTATATCGGTGGGGGGGGGGGGGGGTCCTGTCCTCAAGCACCTGTGGTTCGTTCCTCTTTCAGACACCTCTGCGATGGGGTCACGTCAAGATTTCTGACATAACGTATAAAACGTGATATTTGCAACATTGTTTCAAATTAAATTCCCACTGCATATATATAACATATTAATTTTCTTAAATGTATAATTATGATTACATAACAAGTCTAGTCAGTTGTTCCAATATATTACATAATGCTCAATATTGCATACTGAACATTCATAGTTTCAGTAATTCAAAACTTGATGATAATATTGAATTCTTTAGTTCTTTGTATTAGAATTATGATATTTGTTTTTCTGAAACCATGCAGGATTCACCACACAATCTTCCTGGATTTGCTTCTCCCTTTGTACTCAATGCTAAAAAGGTCAAAAAGAAGGGCAGAAAATCTGGAGGTCTTATGGTATTTGTTTAAAAAGAAATTTATAAACATTTTATTAAAGAAAAAGAATCTGATAACTCTTTATGGATAAAAGTAGAAAATGTTATTATTCCAAACTGTAGGTCACAATTTAACACTCTACTTGTGTTTTTGTTATGTTAAACCATACATATCAAAAGATATATCTGAAAATATTTTTTCTCAAATTACTAATGAAGTTTCCCATTTTCAGTCACTTGGAGAAGTATTAATAAGTGGAGACTTCAATGCACGCACTGGACATCTACTTGATTTTATTCCACATGATTCTATAAATGAAACATTTTCTGAATGCCCTGTGCCTCTAGACTATACACTGTAAAAACGGTGTTTAGAATCTAAACGCAAATCTAAACACATTTTTTGTATCACTTTTTTTACACGTTTAGCTCTAAACATGTCTCATTTCTAAACACGTTAGACTTCATGTGTTTAGTTGCTAAACATGTTTAACCCCTAAAAACTTAAATCTAAACACATTTTTTGTTTCACTTTTTTTTACACGTTTAGCCCTAAACACGTCTCATTTCTAAACACATCAACATTTAAGTGTTAAGTTGACAAACATGTTTAGTTCTACAACATTAGATCCAACACAATAGTTTAATTTAATATATACTATTGCATGAAAACATATTTTTAGAAGAAAAACATTATTATAAATAAGTTTCCTATAAATACTTTAGCACATTTAAGAACTGGTGTTTACATGTACATACAAAAACCAAATTTTGAACTTGAAAAGTACCCATATTTCAGGAAAGAAACAGCTAACCACAACATTATTGAATATTCAAACTTGTATTTATTTTGAAGAATGTTAAATTCAATATACATATAGGTCCAAACATGTAAATTTTTTTGCTCGTTTCAATATTTTTCAGCTCAGCAAACATGCAATTATTTCTCATGTCTGTAACAAATTAAAGTTAATCAAGTTTATTTAGTTCCTGCAAGTCTTTCACTAGAAACACACGATCATATGTTTTCGTCCATGACTGCCAGAAAGGAATCCATTTCCATTATACGAATGTTTTGTGGCTGTTTAAAACTATACCGAGCAGTAGACTTCACAAAATTTAGTTTCCTCTAAAATGTAAGCAGTGCTGAAGTCATGTAACAACAATTGCGTGGACTTGGAAATGGACATCAACTACTCTGAGACGTGTATTTTTGCTTCGATCTGGACCATATCCTGTCAGAAAAAATAAAATTATGCTAAAAATATGCCCCTTGCTTACTGAAAGCTAATCTAACTAATATTATGCAACATTTATTGAAATCCATTTAACTATTATGTACATACACATGTATAATACTGATATAGTATAGAACGTAATATAGATCGATATAGATATTTTCAATGACATTCTATATAGCTCCTTTCTAGCTTTCAGAATGCAAAAATAAAAGAAGGAAATCTTGATCTACAATTGTGTAATTGCATGTTTATTTACGTTTTTCATTCTAGTCAATTTATGTCAAAATGATAAAAGTAAGCAGACCTTTTATTGTGGTAATATTGCCTTTCGAATGTCTTTCACAATCCCTTCCAGGTTATCACTTTGGTTTTGATTCGCTACCTTTAATCCATCTTCTTTGGCTTACACTGGAATTTCCCTTGTTTCGATAACCGCTCTATTAACGTTCAAATATATTACGCGTCATTTCCGGGAAGATAACTTTGTTTGTCACAGAAAGTGTTCAATTTCTAAACACTTAAATCTAAACATGTCTTAAATCTAAACACGTTTAGATATACATGCTTAGACGTAAGTGTTTAGCCGTTAAACACAATCTTAAACATGTTTAGGTCTAAATATGTAATGGAAGTGTTTATTTTCTAAACGCAGTTTTTACAGGGTACTCACCCGACTCTATTTTGCCACGCAATAATACTGATAATCAAACCAGTCTACATGGTGAACTTTTATCTACCCTGTGCAAAACTTTAAACCTTAGAATTCTTAATGGAAGATTCCTTGGTGATTCCCTTGGTTATTGTACATTTTATAATTTTAATGGTTCTAGTTGTGTTGATTACATGTTGGCTACCAGCCATGTTTTACATAATATACTCTATTTCAATGATTTACCACCTACAGAATTGTCTGATCATAGCATTACTTGTACTAGTTTTAAGTGTGGGGCTTTTAATTGCCCAGTTACATGTGAATCATATATTGAATGTAGATCTACCCCATTGAAAGGACAGTACATTTGGTCTAATCAGTGTAAACTTGCTTACCAAACAGCCCTTGTTGATGTAGAGAGCACAAACAGCCTAATAGAACTTGATAATAGTCTAAATGAGAAAGACATAAGTATTGATGCTATTAACAATAAATTAACTAAAATATATTTAACAGCTGCATCTAAAACACTTCTCTTTAAACCACCAATACATAATCGAAAAATAAACAAGAGAAAACCAAAACTTTGGATGTCTAATGATATATCTCTACTAAAAAGAGAAGTCCGCAAACTTGGAAGAAGAATTCAAATAAACCCTAAAGATTGTAATTTATTACAGGCTTTCGCAAATGCTAAACGGGAATTTAACAGAATGAAAAAGAAATCAACACATGAATTTTACAAGACAGTAACTGACAACATCAACAATCTAAATCAGAACAATTCAAAAGATTTTTGGAAGGTCCTAAACAAAAATAAAATTAAACAAAACTCAAATTCTTCCAATCCAGGACTTCAAGCATTTATGAATCACTATCAAAACTTATTGTGCTCTAAGGACAGTAACTCCTGTGAATATATAGATAAATCTGAAACTCAGAAACTTACTCCCCTTGACTACCCTTTCACATGCAGTGAAGTCAAACTTGGCATTAAAAGTCTAAAAAATGGTAAATCACCTGGACAAGATCTAATTCTCAACGAGTTTATTAAAGTTGGTTCAAGAACACTTCTAAATATATTGACAAAACTCTTTAATAAAATTCTTTTTACTGGGAAAATACCTGAAGCCTGGAATTTGGTACAAATAACTTCTATTTATAAATCTGGTGACCCATGTAACCGATCGAACTATAGAGGATTAAGCGTTACAAGCTGTGTTGGAAAACTCTTTAATGGACTTTTACAATGCCGCCTAAATTCATACTTGGAAACAAATGACCTACTGAGTAATTATCAATTTGGATTCAGAAGAAACCACCGTACCACAGATAATATATTTATTTTAAAAACTCTTATAAATAAGTATTTAAAATGGAAGAAACAAAACATTTATGCATGTTTTGTGGATTTTACTAAAGCCTTTGATACAGTATACCAAAAGGGCATAGGTGGGAAATTTTACAATATTATAAATAATATGTACTCGAGTACTAAATATTGTTGTAAATATATATTATTATAACAGTAACTTGATCCGAAGGGTCGTATCACGTCGAGTTGACAGGCGTGGATCATCAGATCTAACGAGACGCGAAGCGTCGAGTTTGATCTGATGATCCGCGCCTGTCAACGAGACGTGATACGGCTCTTCGGATCAAGTTACTGTTATAATGATAGATTTATTATATACCCCCTTATAACTAGCTAAATATAGCAGAATTAAACTTTAGAGATCAATTGTATAATATTTATCCATAAAACAAAGCATAATGACAAGGGACTTTTTAACGCGCAAGAAAAATAACGTCATGTTTTTGCGTACTATGTCATCAGTTTCGGAGAGTGGTGATATGGATTCAGAAAACCACAGTGTGGTGATCCGGAAAATCGGATCAAACTCTGTAAAATTAACAGTAACAAAAACAAGGAAATTGATGGGTATATAATAAAGATGAATATTACTATAGTGAACATTTTATAGCTACACGTGGGGTTAAACAAGGAGATAATCTTTCCCCTATTCTTTTTAATATATTTATTGATGACTTCTACTCACACTTAATAAATTATAACACAAGTCCTCCTGAATTACAAAATATTGAAGTTGGACATTTATTCTTTGCAGATGACCTAATTCTCCTCTCTACTACAAAAGAAGGTCTCCAAAACTCATTAGACTGTCTCTCAGAATATTGCCTAAAATCAAAATTGACTGTTGACTCTGATAAAACTAAAGCAATGATTTTCTCAAATAAGAAAATTAACACAACTCAATATTGTTTTTATTATAATCATTCAATAGTTCATCTTGAACATGAATATAAATATCTGGGAATTATTTTTACTTATAATGGTAAGCTTAAGTATGCAGCTGAACAACTAGCTGACCGTGCAAGAAAAGCTTTTTTTGCAATGAAACGCTCTTTACCTTTTCATAATAACTTATCTGCATGCAAAAACGCTTTTAAAATTTATTGAACCTATTATTTTGTATGGTTCTGAGATATGGATTTCAGACTTTAATATTAATATAAACAATTGTGATCTGATTACAACTACCTTTTGAAAAGATACAGCATTTGATATTTAAAGATATTTTGGGTGTACAGAGAAAAGCTTCAAATTTAGCCATTAAATATGAGCTAGGAACAGTCCCTATTTGTTGCAAAGCTATCATCTCAATGTTTAAATACTGTAAGAGACTAAAAAATGTTAAGAATAAAAATGGCACTAGAAATCAAATTCTTATTGCTGCTTCTTTAGAAGACGACATCCTATATAGTAATGGTGTAAAGGATAATAGGCAAATTCAGATTGATAAATTAAAAAAAATAACTTAACCTTCCATCATTAGATATAACTGATAATACATTCATCAGCTGCTTGAAGAATTTTTACATAAAAAATGTTAATTTGCAACTTCAGAACATTGAATTCTCCAAATGTGGTAAATTATTATTTTTCAGTCAAATTAGAAAGAATTACGAATTACAAATATATTTAATGCATTTATTAGCTCATCACTGTCCATACTATACTGCTTGCATAATGATTATGTTTAATCTTCAAGTTGTAATACTCTGCATAGTTGACTTCACTGATCCATACACTTGCATGTATGTATGTATTTTATTATTTGTCTTTTATATGTAACGTGGTTGTATGCCAACATGTTTGGTGAATCAGTAAAGAAATTGAATTGAATTGAATTGAATAAATTAATAGTTCTTGATTGATTAAGTTGATATCTATCTCAAAACTCAGACATAAGCATAGAAATTGAATTATAATAAATCAAAACAAACTCACTATATTTCTCGTGTTTATCACTGTGATATACGCGAGCCAACGACAAAGGTAGAGAGTGGTATTTAGGATTTGTCATTTGAAATTCAATTTTACCACAGATAATAATGTCTTCATCTTTAGCAAGAAGTTAACAAATAATGATATTTAATTTGGGAAAAGTTTTTGAAAAAGAAGGGAAATAAATATCCGAACACGAAAATCCTATTTTGAAAGTTTTTTTTTCACAACCGAATTTTTTTATACGCGCTCGCGCAACAGATTTTGTTTAATAAATTTATCGCTTATACAACATCGGGCTCGATATCCTCCACTAAATAAAGTACTGAAATTACTGATATGTGTTGATTTTAATGACAGTTTCAATAAAATTTAATGTTTCACACTTTGTTCACAACTTTTTCAAGTTATGTTCATTTATGCTCTATAAGGAAGTTTGTTAGAATTAAATAAAAAAGAAAATGACGCGATTATACAGAGTCAAAAAGGTAAGGTTTGTTTTGATCACACTAGTACTATAACCTTGAATGATATACCAAAAAGTGTAAGACTTTTTCTTGTTCAATTTTTTTCCATAAATTAATAAGGTATTTTTCTGACCAAAGGTTGTTTAAAAGGGCTATTGATAGCAAAGCCATTTCTTTTACTAAAGTTTCTCCACATCCTCAGACCTCTCTAATAAAGACAAGGTAATTCTTAGTAGTACTATTAATTTGAAACGTAACAAGGAATATCTTTTAAACACTGATACCAATGTATGGCAGCTTATAGCCATGAAAATCAAGTCTTTAAAAAGGAGTTTAAACTCTAGAGTCTAAGGTCATAACGTAATACTGGTAAATTTTAATTTGATACATTGGCGTCGGAAGCAAATTGAAACGGCCGGGGGGGGGGGGTGTTGGTGGTAAGTGAAAGAGAAAAAATTCGAACCTGAAAAATCTTAACAAGCAAAAAAAAAAGGAAGGAAAAATGTATCTATTGTCCAAACACAAAAATCCTATTTCGTTGGGGGGGGGGGGGGGGGGGGGGGGGGGTGAGGATCGAACTTTTTTCAGTACCGATTTTGTTCTTTCAAACTACTACTTACCCTTCTTCAACTACACTGCAACGTGCCAGTTGAAAGTGGGGGCTAAACCTACGCCCCAATGTTTAATATGATGTCTATCTGTGTAAGCCCCCTCCCCCGGTTCCTAGGCCTATAAATAACTTTTTATTCGCAAGAAATTTATTTTCGCGTAATTACGCGAGACAGTTTGCTCGCGAAAATTTAATTCTCCCGTATAAAAGTATTCCTCAAGATTATATAGAGCAAGAACCACAATTCGTGAAAATTTTGTCTCGCTTATCAAGAGTCAATGACTATCTCGTGAAAATAAGGTGTCGTGAAAATTTAGTGATCTACAGTATATGTTAAACATTAAATAGATTTATATAAAAAGCACTGAATATTTTTAAATGCTATAGTTAAAGTTTGGAGATATATAGAGAGAGAGAGAGAGAGAGAGAGAGAGAGAGAGAGAGAGAGAGAGAGAGAGAGAGAGAGAGAGAGAGAGAGAGAGAGAGAGAGAGAGAGAGAGAGAGAGAGAGAGAGAGAGAGAGAGAGAGAAAGTAGGCCAATTCCAAATTCGGGTAAATTTCGGATTACTCTTGCACGAATTGTGGTAAGGCATGCATGGATCAAAGGGCATTTAAACTAACATAGTAAATTTACTAAAGCTATGCCTTGGACCTCTTCCCTTGCGATATGAGCCACCACCTCCTGGGGAATTTTTTTCTGGATCCACCTAAAAAGAAATGCAATCGGGCTCGGGCTGTCGACTTGAATATAAGCGATAATTATAAAGAAAATCGCTGTCATTTGAGTGTTTTAATGCAGGTAGAAATTGGGATGAGATGGACGCGCTGGCGCGCCGCAATCGGCAATCCTCGGCTGACTCCGCTACGCTCCATTCAAACGTTATGTGCGAGGTACGAGTCATCCGAGGAACTCCGAGTGGGCGCGCCGAATACAATTAGCCACGATATACGTATATCACAACATTGTACAGTATTTAGGCTCTAAAGTCTAATAAACAAAACAAAATAGGAGCAGAGCAAACACGGACTTACAAAACATCAGAGGCGGGATCAAGTGCCATGGAGGAGTGAGCATCCCCTGTCGACCAGTCACTCCCGCCGTGTGCTCCTTCTCATGATTGATCGGGAAATAACAAAAAATCCGTCGACTCGTCTCAAGCCACGGTCAGGAGTCCGCATAAAGCTCTCTCCTACCAGAATGGGAGAGGATCGTAGATTTTGATCCGTCGACAGTTCATTGTGGATATAATTGCCTAATAATTGGCGCATGAAAAACGTCAGTCAGAATATGACTTTTTTGTCACTTTCATGCGCGGATCTACAGGGGGGTCTGGACCTCCTCCCTGGAATTTGCAAGGTTATTAAATTTATATACTAAAGCAGGAAAAAAGTTACCTAGCTTGGACCTCCCTCGGAAAACGCAGAACACCCCTCCCCTGGTAAACGCGAATTTATGTTAAATTGGTATGAAAACTCAAAGGTTTGAAGCATTAGAAGTCATCGACAGATGTTCTTGTTTCAGCAACTCGTTTTGTCAATAACTTACCTCGCCCTAAAATTGTTCATACGCAAAGCATGCTCTTGCATATCGAGTCAGCTGAGAGTTTTAAACCCCTTATGCATGTGATGAACGTACGTTAAATTCAAAAGATAGGTGTAATTATTTCACAACTATCTTTAATTCATTTAAATTTATCTTAAATTTGATTGTTCCAATCTTTAATTCATTTTAAATCATTTGAAGATAAATTGATAAGTAAAAATGATTGCAGGAACAAATATTTATACACATGTTGATTTGGCGTTCCACACTTTCTTATCTACGGTTAATAAAGTTTTTATGCGCCTGGATTGATAGATCCGGGGCGTATATTGTTTTTGTCCTGTTTGTCTGTTTGCTTGTTTGTCTGCAAACTTTAACCTTCGTCATATCTTTTGAATCCTGAAAGATAGAGGCTTCATATTTGTTAAGCATACTTCACTAATTAAGCTCTTTCAAACGACACAAAGGTCAATGGCCTTGTGACCTTGACTATGACCTATATGCTAAAAAAAGCTTTTTACCTGAAAACTTTAACCTTCGCCATAACTTTTGAACCATGAAAGATAGAGACTTCATCTTTGGTATGCATACTTCACTGATTAAGGTCTTTCAAATGACACCAAGATCAACGACCTTGTGACCTTGACTGTGACCTGTATGCTCAAATTAGATTTTTCGTACCTTTGCCATAACTTTTGAACCACAAGAGACAGAAACTTCATATTTGGTATCCATACTTTATCAATGAAGATTTTCAAATGACACCAAGTTCAATGACCTTGTGACTTTGACTGTTAACTGTATGCTAAAAATAAATTTTTCGTACCTTTGCCATAACTTTCGAACCATAGAAGATAGAGACTGCATATTTAGCATGCATACTCTACTAATTAAGCTCTTTTAAATGACACCAAGGTCAATGACTGTGGCTTTATCTGTGACCTGTATGCTAAAAATAGTTTTTCGTACCTTTGCCATAACTTTTGAACCACAAGAGATAGGGACTTCATAATTGGTATCCATACTTTACAAATGAAGTACTTTCAAATGACACCAAGTCAATGGCCTTGTGACCTTGACTGGGACATATACGCTAAAAAAAGCTTTTTAAAAATTTTGTTGCCGCCGGGCGCATAGTGTTTCACAAACACATCTTGTTTAATGGGGAAATCAGCAGGAAAAATATAGGACGCAGTAAGAACTGCGCCGTATGTACTTTTCATATTAGTTTAATGATTTTATTGCGACACCCTTGTCTTTTAAATAAAATCAATAAATGACACAGTTTCAGGATTGTCTACACTTCGCAGAATTTATTTTTCGCCGCTCGCTTGTAAACCTTGAGTATACACTGAGATTCATTCACCTCTCCTCCTTTGAAAAGATATACATAATGAATATGTTTTTTCTTTTTCTAAAATTGAGTTTTCTAAAATGATTTTTCGTATTTGTACATAGTAATAAATCAACAAATTCTAGATATCAAAACTATGCACGTGAAAATAGGAAAAGAAATCGTGTGAATAAATATTTTAAATCTACATATACATGTATATATACATATGTATTTAAATTTGAATTTGTAAAATCCATTTCTTTTACTTTGGTTTTGTTTCATTTTATAATAATAAAATGAGCTTTTATTTATTTATTTTTTTTTATTCCAAACATATACAGTGTATACATGTTGGGTGGATTTACAATATAGATATTACATTCTCTTTCTAATCTGCATCATCTGTACCAAGTTTTAATCAATAGATGAAGATTGTACCCTTTCTCGGTAATGTGGAAAATAAATATTATATTAAAAGAGAATTGTATGCCTTCTAAATTTTCCAAACTAAGAATCATCTCTAAATATATGTCATGTTTAACAAACAAAAGACAACCTCTGGATACGGTGGCACTAATATTATTATCGTACAGTTGGTACAGGTAAGCGAAAAGGAACGCGGTGCCCTAGTATTCTTACAAAATATACCCAGGTGTGCCCATTTTTAGCCTTTGTCCTCGACTTACTTTTTGACAGGTGAAAATACACCTTACTCTGGATATTGAACTTCTGGGAATAAAAAAAGTTCAGTATATCCAAAGATCAATATAACCGAAAAAGCTGTCAAAAGCAGAGATCATTTTATTGTTACCAAAGTGTCTATATTCGTGATCAGTTTTTGAAATAAAGTAAAAGAGTCACAACCATGTTTAAGTGTTTAGGTGATAGGAACAATTAGATATACACCGTGACATTTATTCTTACTTTCTTATAAAATTTCCTGTAGCCGTACAGTCACTGGCACGAAGAATCGGATACTGCTGCTTAGGGGCTACCTTTTTCTGAGCGTAAATTTGTATTATTAATTTAGCTTGAAAATGTTCATTGAAAGTCTGGATGCTCCTCCAAGTTTTTTTTATACAGTACGGTACGTATAAAAGAGTCCTCCCTATACATTCACGGAGCTGAACTCCCTTCCCACCATCAATCCGAAATAAGATACGGACTTAAGAGAATTCTCTTCCTTTTGTCTAAGATTCTTTTCCTAGTAAGTTTGTCACCTCCCCCCCCCCCACCTCTTTTCATCCACTTCGATGATACGTACCTGACATTAGTCTTTTATAAATTGCACCAAAAAGTATTACGAAATCCCGGATTTGTTTATTTTAACCCACTTTGTACTCAGTTTATTTGGATAGGACAAAATGTAAATAAAAAGATGACATGGTTTGCGTCAGAAGTCGGCAGGTGCGCGGTGAGAAAATACCTTGACGTGCGTCTGTTAAGAATGCGGCTCAGGTGAGGGAAGGTCCCGAGGACTCCAAATATTTTTATTTAGAAAAACAAACAAAATCAGGAGTCCTTAAATCAATTATCATGGTGAAAATAATTGAAATCAAAACCTTTGATGGGATCATCATTAAAATATACGTTTGTATTATATTACACTTTTGTGAAGAAATATCGACATTTCTTTCAATTTTTCCTTGAGTTTCTGATTGACAACATTTATTTTATTTTTGGATATATATTGGAAAATCCCATAGGTACCAATTGCGCCCCGCTATTAGCAGACCTATTTTTAAATTCATATGAAGCAAAATTTGTTCAAAATCTTATGCTTGAAAAGAAGAAAACACTTATTGAGGCCTTCAATTCGACATTACTTATTGTGGCCTTCAATTCGACATTTAGATATATCTACGACGTTTTGTCAATTAACAATGATAACTTTTATTCTTATGTCGATTAGATATATCCTGTTGAGCTTGAGATAAAAGATACCACAGAGTCTGACAAAACTGTTCATATTTATATATTTTACTTGAAAAACAATTATTCAACATACATTTTGTGTACATCATTGTATTGATACCTTGTGTACATCACTGTATTGATACCTTGTGTACATCATTGTGTTGGTAATTCATTTTGACAACTAATTGATAAAGCCAGGACAGAAACTGCCAACCATTGTTTATCTATTTTGTCGACATAATGGTAATCTAACAACCAAGTTCTATGATAAACGTGATGACTTTAACTTTTCTATCGTCAACTTCCCTTACTTATGCAGCAATATACTTTCATCACCTGCATACGGATTTTATATATCTCAATTGATTCGATACGCAAGAGCACACTCTACGTATGAACAATTTCTAAAACAAGGTAAATTAATTGCAAAGAAGTTGATGAAACAAGAATATCAGCAGTCTCGTTTAAAGTCATCATTTCGCAAGTGCTATGGTCGATACAATAACCTTGTCAGCAAATACAATTTATAATTCAAATACTGACTGACGTTTTTCATACTAATTGTTATTCCATTATTTATACAGTGAATGGACGACGGATTTTTCGGTTATTTCCCGATCATGACAATGAGCACACGGAGGGTGTGACCTATCGGCAGGGGATTCTCCCTCTTCCACAATCTGATTAAAATCAGACTTCTTAGATCCTGCGTAACTCTGTGTAAGAAGAGTGAATACGCCGCAGCAGATCTAGGAAGTCTGATTTTAATTAGATTGACTCTTCCGTTGCAACTAATCCCACCTCTGATGGTTTGGAGGTCCGTATTTGCTCTGCGTCTGTTTTTATATTGTTTTATCGACTTTTGATCTTGAATACTGTTCGTTATCTCCATATGTTTCATTGTTATAAAGGATGGATGTTTTGGTCTTCATGCTGAATGGAATTAGTTGTTAAGGATATGGCTGTTTGGGTCTCTATGCTGAAAGGAATAAATTGTTAAGGATGGATGTTATGGTCTTCATTCTGACTGGAATAAGTTGTTAAAAATGGATGTTTTGGTCTCTATGCTGACTGAACGTAGTTGTTAAGGGTGGATGCTTTGATCTCTCTGCTAATTGGAATTAGTTGTTAAGGATGGATGTTTTGTTCTCTATGCTGACTTTTGACCCCAGAGATACTATCTGACCAGAATATACTCATTAATCAATAAGGAATAGTCTGAAATTGGTCCAACAGTTGTATTGTTGATATATTCCTATATTAAAAAAAAAATAAGAATACAATGTAAAAAATCAAAATATATGCATTGCATTGCGTTCGATTATAGAAAAAATAAAAAAAAAATATTTAGTGAAATGTAAAAGCTTAAGGTAATGTACAGTGATCGATCTAAACCAATTTTTCATAGTCAAATCTGTGTAGAGTGTCCAAATCAGATCCCTGGACATTCCAGAGGTGGTATCAGGTGCCTTAGAGGAGTAAGCATCCCTGTTGACCGGACAGCCAGCTGTTAGCTCTTTGAATTGATCAAGGATACATTTCATAGCTAAACCAAATATAAAAAAAGGACCTGGCTAACATTTAGATATGAAATACGTCAGCCAAAGTCGACCCAACGATAAGTCATACATTCTAAAAAAAAGTCATTATAACGACATTAGAGTTTTCGAAATGCTGACTTTAAACGAGGTTGTAGAAATCCCTGTAACATCAACTTATCAGTGAATAGCATGCTTCGCTATCAAAATTGATCGTTACTTCACTTTTTGAATATGCTGGAGCACATGTACAGTACGTCCAAACATTCTCGTTTTAATAAATTAATGCTAGTATTTTTGTAAAGAATAAAGATAAGGGTTTGGTAAAATAAGGTTATCTTTCATGTAACATTGAACATTAAATATATTCACTTAAATCTTTAATATTACTATACTGTGCTTCGATGTTAAATCATTGAATTTAATGATTATAAAATTTGACGAAAATTCAGACCTGCTATCGAAGTTAGAGCTGTATTTTTTGGTTTGTAATTTGGCGATAATTTATGATTGGTTGCTCCTAAAAATTGCAGGGGCGACATGTGTTTATTGGAGCGGGAAATAAAACTGCGATCTGTGGCTGAGTATATACTTGCACTTCATTGTTTAATAGTTTACACAAGCGTAAAGCTGGGTGTGGATATTTCTACCTGGCGGGTGTGGACAGGTAACAAGGTATTTATACGCGGTAGTTATTATTTTTCTTCCCTCAAATTAATAAGTATTTCAAAAATAGCACTGTAGCTCAAAGTTTTGGAGCTTTGATTATCATAAGTCGTAAAACATAGAAAAATTATATACATGTACGTAAAAAATATTTGCGATGTATGGCAAAGTTTAGTTTTGTTAATTATAATATAAAAAGAATATTTTCCCCTTTACTAAAGTTATATCTTGCATTTTATTTTCGAGGATGGAAGTGAGAAAAAACTATTAAATAATAATAAGATAATAAAACAACTGTCATTTCAACCCCACGTGTTCATGACGAGAGATGATACCGGCCCGTTGCACATAGTTGCCGAAATAGGAGGAGTGCAGTGAAACTATATGAAAATGAAACAATATCTAGTGGCATTACTTTAATTAGATAAGTGGCAAATAAAATCTAATTTGTTTTGAAAATGATATTTCTATTTCTAAAATCGAGGTGTGATTGCATTCCATGCACCTAACCCCCCTCCTCCTTTTGACGGCTTTGTAACTTTTGCTCTCAAAATATTGGATTTTTTTTTTTTTTAGTTTTAAAAAGTATATCAAATAGATAACTATGTTTTATCAGATTGATAACAAATAAATAAATATAAATAATTAAATAATTGATTAAATACATGTAGATAGATAAAAATAAAAAAAATATCAAGAATCCGATCCAAATCAGAATGTTAAGGGACTCCGACCCTCAGCCAGGAAGGACAACTCTTTAATTTATAATTTAATTGAAAAAGTCTTTAATGAAGCTTGAAAATTAAATCTTTTCATGCAACAATTTTCATTATATGCCTCTCAATGTGCTTCAAGGTTCTTTGAACTTCTCAGAATGGTCTAATTAAAAGTAGAATTTTTTATCCCGAAAAAGCATTTTTAGATACCAATGTTCATTAACATGATATGAAATTAGAAGTGATTTATGGAGCTTTGCAAAGAACCTTGAAGCACATTGAGAGGCATATAATGAAAATTGTTGCATGAAAATATTTAATTTTCAAGCTAAATTTAAAGACTTTTTGAATTCAATTATAAATTGAAGAGTTGTCCTTCCTGGCTGAGGGTCGGAATCCCTTAAGTGAAATCAGGCCAAAACCATTGTGTCTGAATCACCTAACCTCCAAATAATAAATACCTTCATTTCGACGCCATAGAGAAGAAACGACATAGAAAAATATTTTGTCATAAAAACAAACTAGCGCATGCACGATGTAGGTTACATTCGGTATATTGTTGTATTTCTGAACAAACTGACCGTGACGTTAGGTCACAACGGGGCTTTTTTACACCTCTGTATCATTTTAACGGACCGCATTGACCGAGACTTTGAATGGAATCTTAATCAGGAACTTATGTAATCGATTATTCAACACAAGTTCAAGAGTTCAAAAGGGTAACCATATTATGAAGGGAACCACTGAGGTTTTACTGAGTATGTAAATAAAAAACAAAAATCACGTAAATAAGCTTTCAATCAAACTTGTTTTTAAAAATATATATGATATTGAACAAAATTTTCAAAAACCCAGAGATTATGATATTAAAGAAAGAGAGAAAAAACAACAACCAACAACAACAACAATGGTACTGCAAAGCGGAGCATCCCCTAGCATAGTGCATATATCTACACATGTCTAAATCAAGACAGCATTCGACATCAATCTCGATGCAATTTTAGTCTCTTTCATTCCTCACAAGGACAAACTAACAAATCTTAATATTTATTTATATTATATATGAATATACTCTTATAAATTTTGTAAGAGTATATTTATATACCAAAGTAAGAAATTAGTTCAAATGTATGTACACCAGGTCTTAAGTTAAAATTTTAATCGCCTATAAAATGTTTATTAATTGTTGACTGAATCTCTTAATCTGCAGATACAGGTAACAACACTTTTGTGAAGAAATATTGACAAACATTTTAATTTTTGTCTACTTGACTTAATCAAAATTTTAGTATGACTTGAATATTTGAATACTAGTATTTTGACTTAAGTTTAAGATGTTTCATGATCCCGGGGCCTGAAGTCCGATTCTTAATTCCAGAAAGCTCTTGTAAAGAAAATAAAGAAAACTGCACATTCATTTTCTTTGGATTGTTTCAACTGCATGACATCTTCTTTAAACTACTTTTCAGTTTTATAGCCAAAAAAAAAAATTGAAAAAAGATTGTAACAATCCCTATATCTTGACACATCCAGTCAAGTAGCTATTCATATACCTAGACCTTTCTCTTCCAGAGTCATGTATCGGATGAAAGCGGTTCGATCGTGTGTCCTCATCTTCAGTTTGATCAGTATCTGTGAACTGGGTTCTGGAAATGAACTTCTTTATCATGAATATGCAGTTAACCCTCTCGGAACTCTGCATCGAACTTTTGAGGTCAAAAAAGCTATAGCACCATTTTTAACTTCTACAGAGTTTTTGGAATGGACAGATCACTTAAATGCGCACTCACTCTTGAAAAGAGCAGACCAAATTCATATTAACACCACCAATACAACACATCCAGGAGGCGCTCAAATTTCTCTCATCAGTGCTTTCCAGAAATTTTTATCAGGACTTAACAACAACAGCACCTTACAGACAAACAATGACACAAAGAGCACCATTCAGCTGATCAACAATATACTTGGATCCCTGTCGCCTAATGGAAGCTCGTCTCAGCCGAGCAAGGTTTCCCAGAGTAGTTCTTCAGGTAACAGTCTTGGAAACACAATCCAGAATATTCTCCAAAACCCCGATTTGATCGAAAAATTTATAACACAGATGCTGGAAAGCATTGGCATTGGTGGTTCTTCAGGAAATGCGTCTCAGTCAAACAGTGCTTTCCCAAGCAACTCTTTAGTTGATGGTCTTGGAAAAACGATCCAGAATATTCTTCAAAATCCTGACACGATGGAAAAAGTTATTTCACAGTTGAAGGAACCGGAGCTACCTCAGGATTAGACTTTGCAAACATCTTAAAGCTTCTCTCGACTGGAAATGTGGATCTCAGCAGTGCTGGGCAGATGATGATGCTGTACTTAAACGCCATGATGAAATCCTCAAATGTTTCCTTGACTTGTCAGAGTGACCTCCTTAAAGTAATCTCAGGTCTGCAGGCGCGGGAACCATGGGCATTGAAAAGTAAGTCTATGAATAAGTGAAGATGTATTAAAAATGAAGTGTTTACATGACGGTAGACAAGTAGCGGAAGGGTTGAGACTGAGGGAGTAATTGGGGCCGGGGGTCCAAAATTTGGATATTCAAGATTGCGTTAACATGATGTTTTACGAGTATGAAAAGGATTGAGATAGATGGGTGAATGAGGGTCGATGTCCAAAATTTGGATACTCAAGATTGTAATTTCTTTCTTTAGTGTTGGACGCATCAGCAAAGATACCCACAGGTGTTATGAACCTGGACCTGAATTGGTACGGTTCGTATGATGAGTGTTATAGTGACAGCACAGTAGTGGGGTCGATGGGATTCCTACCAAGCAAGCAATCTCCCGTTAAAGGACAGTACTGTACCGTGTCCCTGAATCTTCCTTTGCCTCCAAATATCAAAATGGTGAGTATAATTTTTCATTTCATCAACGTCTACAACCACTGTTGTTTCCTCTTTTGTTTGTTCGACATAAAACAATCTGACATCGTAGTAATGAATAAAATATTTTAACGTTAATAATCTGTTTTTTTTAAATTTTAAATATGTCCATATAGTTTCTGGCAGCACTACAAAATCCAGGTGCAATCAAGGCAGGAATGTGCTTCCCAAAGTCCTGCAGTACTGACGATCTCCTCCGAGCTGTAAATACATGTAAGTTCGATACAGAGATTTAAATCTGAATTGACGTCATTTCAGAGTATTCTGTAAGAAAAATACGTTTTATTATATTTTATGCTACAAAGATCATACGAAAGTATCATTCATGCAAAAGTATCCAAGCTCTTAAGTTGATAATGCTTGTTGAAAATATCACCATACAAATATTTGAAATATCGTTAATCATTTTCATTCCTATATGTTGATTCAATGGAACATATGGAGATAATGAACAGTATTCAAGACCAAAAGTCCATAAAACAATACAAAACAGGAGCAGAGCAAACACAGACCTCTAAACATCAGAGGTATACATCCCTTTGAACTTGAAATAATATATACCACTGAGTCGGACAGATCTACTTAGTATTTCATATCTGGATATTTTTCTGAAAAAGACGTTAATCTGTTAATTGTGACCTGCCTACATATCAAGTTATTGCCTCCAAGTTGATTCGATACACAAGAGCATTCTCTGCATACGAAGAATTTCTGCAATTGACAATTTGATGAAACAAAACATAAACAGTCGCATTAAAGTCAACATTTGGCAAATATTATTGTAAATGTAATAATCTTGCAAGATAATACATGTACATTCCATAATTAAGACGCATGCTGACCGACTTAAGAAACAAATTGTATGGTCAGTTGTTTACACTGATATTCGTTTTGCCCAATGATGACGAAAACACAGTGGTGTGACCGATCGACAAGGTAAGCTTACTCATCCATGACACCTGATTCCACCTATGATATGTTTGTAGAGGTTTGTGTTTGCTCTGCTCTCAATTTCTATTGTTTCAATATACGGTTGGGCTTTCATTTCATTACTTTTCATTGTCTTCATATTTTATTAATATGTTGACGGTGCGACCGTTAGGGCAAGCACAAATACTCATTCAGTTCTGATTTACTCTACAACATCAAATTTTAGAATACAATCAGTTGCGATTTTCTTTAGTTCTGTACGCTATACCTCTCGGAGAAGCCCGTGTGACAGCGTATCCCATAACTTGTCCTACTCCAGCCGAAGACGACAAGCTGGAGACTAGCACTATAGTAGTCATGTGAGTATTGAAAGGGCAGAGTTTGTACTTAAAATGGAGACGTATAATCCTCCGCTGTAATAAAGAGTCTGTAATTTAGCAATTCTAAAAGTTCAAGGAAATTTAGTATTTTTCCAAAGCATTGTTGTCAGTATCATCTTTTACACATTAGATTACGTTTTTTTTGTTCAATTATTTATCAATAAATTATGTAATCTACATACTAGTATGTTTGATTACAAAGCAATTTTGAAAAAAGAGAATGAAGGGGATTGTTCTCGCTCCATCCTTTCTTACAAACCAATTGTTTCAAAACAAATATTATATATATTTATTTTTAAAGTGAATGGATTGTACAAGAGCTTATCCTATTTGGTTATTTTGCAGGATTTCTTTTGTAGTTTTGTATGTTGAATATATAGGTCTAAGTACAGGAAGCAATTTTTTTTCTTACTTCTCTGTTGCATTGGTCGGGTTTTCTTCTGATTCTTAGACTGATGCAGTTTGCGAGAACATGTAAGTACCAGTTCATCACCCTGTAAAGAAATACATACGTTTTGTTTTGTTCCAGTGTCATTCTTGCAATTTTTTTATTACTCATCTTGGTGGGAACACTCTATGACGTCATCCTGAAAATAAAGATTAGGCGTAGAAAGGCGAATTACGAAAAACACGAAAGCAAAGAGAACAAAAGTTTTAGTTCCCCTGTCACAAGCTACAAACTGAGAGTTGACCTAGGAGATATCCAACGTCCTACAACAGAGGAGAAAAAAAGTGAACCGGGTATTAGGATACAGGCATTTTTATTCTAGAAACAGACAAACAACAGAGCAGAGCTTCATTTAGCAAATTAATTTACAATGTAAATGCAGAAAACTATCTTTTACTAGTGTAGCAAACGTCCAAGTAATCTTTCCCGTAGCTTTACTTCATGTATTCTCTCACTCTGATTAATGTGATTGCATATCATATGTTTCGATTGTTTAAAGATTGTATATGGGGTGCTCCCACCGACATACAAAACCATGCTCATTTGATTTATTTCTTTTCAGGTGTTCTTGGTAAAATTATGTTGTCTTTCAGCGCCTACACCAACGGTAAGAAGATACTGAACACGTCTCAACCAAAAGGAAGTCTGACGGCCATCAACGGAATCCGATTCCTCAGTATGAGCTGGGTCATCCTGGGGCACACATTGTCTTTCATTCTTGGAAATACATGTAAGTTATAATAAATTATGCAAAATTTCAGTATCATTTGTTGTAATATAAGTAATGGAATCCTTGACAAACTTCTTGACCTTAATTGGGATTGCGATGGTTTCCAAACCTTCATTCTGGAAAGGACTTATATATTCTAACCTGCATTCACCAGGAATATTGAAGCCGAATATTCAAGAAAATGTCTGGGTCTTTTTAATGCGATGTTTTTGTAACCTTTTCAGCCAACACGCTGGTATACTACTACGATTTCATGGGTCGTATCTCGTCTCAGGTCATCTTCAATGCCTTGGTGTCCGTTGATACATTTTTTGTTCTCAGGTTAGTTCTGAATTATTTACCATTAAAATCGTTTTTTTTATGATTTTAAACAATTGCAATGCAAAAGTAAAACGTTATTATATGTTTTAGTGGACTGTTGACATCTTACCTGCTGCTGAAGCAAATGAGCAAAACTAAGGGGCGGATCAATTGGTTCCTTTTCTATTTCCATCGATTTTGGAGGTAATGACGAACCCGTAAAATTGATTGAAAATTAAAGACTATTAATTTCCATTATCTTATGAAAAAGTACTAGCTGTAAATTTACCGATAACGGTACATGTGGACCGTTCAATGAAGTATTTAAATAGGAGATATATACAGAACTAAATGTACAGTTTTGAAGTGATCAGGAGAATATAGTTAAATTTTACGTATTTTTAACATAATAATTTTGAATCTTTTTTAGACATCGTTAATTTTGGCGCTGACTATCAATTTGCAAAATGCCTCGGCATATTAGTGTTTGATTACATTTTGGTTAAAAAACTTCTACAGATCACTAAGAAAATAGCGAGTGCATACCACCACAAACATTCCACCATACACTGTGTGTCAGAACAACTCAGCAATCATATTTTCAGGTTGACCCCCGTTTACATGATGGTGATCGGTATGTATGTGACTATTTATCCTCACTTGGTATTCGGTCCTAACAAACCAGCTCCAGATGAAACATGTAAAAGAGCCTGGTGGAAAAACCTTCTGTACATTGATAACTTCTTTGGATACAAAGACTTGGTAAACTCCTAGAACAATTTGTCAAATACTTCAAATAGTAGCAAACTTGTACACAATCGTTATTCTTTGGCTCAGGTATTCTCATTCTTGCATTAATTACGCCCAAAGAAATGGGGTGGGTGGGCGTTGTGGGGATCCAAATTATTATACCCCCGCTTGAAAAGCGGGAGGGTATATGAATTTTATGTCCGTTTTTCATTGTTACGCTTTGGGGTACCCAAACTCTTATAATAACTTTCGTACCATTGAAGGATATGGAGACAACGAACAGTATTCAATCTCAAAAGTCCATAAAACAATACAAAATAGGAGCAGAGCAAACACGGACCTCCTAAACATCAGAAAAGAGATCATGAATGCCATGGAGGGGAGTCGAGTTTCCTTGTCATAACAGTGTTTAGGCTGGTCATGGTATCTAAATAACGACATGCAGTTCTACGTGTTAAGTCCAGTTATGATTGTGATCAGTTCTTGTAAGTATGGAAATTCAGGAAAGTATTTTTTGTTTCGTCTTGGTCAATATGAAATCTTTTCAATGTATAAATAACCATCAGATATAACTTAATTACAGTATGAATCAAACGAACTATCATGCGGAACTACAGTGAGGTTGCACATTGTATTTTGACATATTCTAATTGTCTGAATCTACAAATAGAACTTGAGAAACATGCTTTTTTTAACTAAACGTTTCAAATAATAATTCATTAACAATTGGTGTGATTGTGTAAAATATAAAAATAAATTGTATCATTCATTGTTTATTTGTAGAAGCTTGTTATCTACATTTCGATCTTTTTGTATATCGAATTAACTGAAAATAAAATTTCTTGAAACTTTTATACGAGAATCAGATATATTGAAAATATTGCCATATACCTTTAAAATCGTTTTCACATATTTTTAATTTAAAATGTGATGAAAACATACAAATGTATCATGAACAGTTAATGAAAAATATATTTATGCGTTTCAGCAACAAGATACTTGGGGCTATTGTGACGCTTGTTTTCTTGCTGGCTGCGACCATCACCCCAGGTGTACTGAGTTACGTGAAAAACCTTCCAGTTCACACCATTGGTGGCGGTCCCAAGGACGCTGAGTACGTTTCAACCATTCCTTCTGCTTTGTTAATGTATACAAGCTATAAGTTAAAATGTCTTGCTATGAAAATAATTTGATTAATAATTTCAAGAATTTTTAAAATAAAATGTCAGTACAGCAAATAGAGATATGTGGTTTACTAGTATATGGAAGGAAATATTGATATTGTTAAATGTGGAGGGAAATTGCTAAATGGTCTGGATAAAAAATGAATATTTTATATTCATGGAATCGTATTCCTGATTTTTTTTTCATTTACAGTGTTTAATAAGTATTTTAATTTGACATGCACTATGGTTATATTTGATTCCACTGTTGTTTTTGTAAGTACCTATTCGCGAATCGGCAAAACATTTTAAAATGTGATGCTTACAATTGTATCTGAGAATTTTATTTTCAAGAATATATTTACTTTTTTTCAGCAACAAGATACTTGGCGCTATTGTGACTCTTGTTTTCTTGCTGGCTGCGACCATCACCCCAGGTGTACTGAGTTACGTAAAAAACCTTCCAGTTCACACAGTAGGTGGTGGTCCCAAGGATGCTGAGTACGTTTTCTTTTTCTCTTAACCCATCTGCCATGTTTATAAAAAAAAATATAAGATAAAAATGTATTGCTTTTTGATTGTTTTAAGAATTCTTTCAGAAAAAAATCATGTAAAAAGCAGCTGTACAAAATACTATTTTTTATAATCCTAATTGCCTTTAGGAGAGAATCAAAAATCAAATCAAAGAGAATAAATGTATTTTGTTTTTAATTTTGTAGTAGAGGCGCCTTCTTTGAGGATTATTATATAGTACCATATTGTCGTATGGGACCATACATATGCGGTATTATCACAGGCTACAGTTTAACATGTACAACCAAATGCAAATGCCGAATAAATATCGTAAGTTTACTTAATATATGCAGTTTTCATGAAATCACACTATTGATTGATCAAAAACCTATTTTTTTTTTAAATTTTGTAGTAGAGCCGCCTACTTTGAGGACTATTACATAGTACCATATTGTCGTATGGGACCATACATTTGCGGTATTATAACAGGCTACATACTCTACAAAACCAAATGCAAATGCCGAATGAATATCGTAAGTTTACTTTTAAAATTGTATAATAATAATTCTTTTTGTAAATGAATTAGAAAACCATATACTGTAGTAAGCCTAGGTTGAATGCACTACTGAATTTACAGTTCGTGAACCTGTTGGGGTGGGCGGTAGCTGCAGCCTCAGCCTGTGCCGTTTTGTACGGTATTTACGACACGGTAAAACCAGACCAACCGGTGGCCCTGTCCAAAGAGGTCACTGCTCTGTACAACGCCCTCAACAGAACCGTGTGGGGAGCGGCGGTGTGTTGGGTCATCTTCGCATGCGCTACCGGAAATGGGGGTAAACTATTTGATTTAGTAAATTATTCATGTCTTGTAAATGACTTGTACATGAATCATTTTTAAAAGATTAATTTTTTACATTACATCATTTTCATCATGAAATAAAATTTCTTAATTCAAATAAATTTATATAGTTGCCCTATAATGTATTTATATTGATATATAAGTTTACAAAAAAGAATTTGCCTGATCTGTTGCAGGCTACATCAACACATTGCTTTCATGGAAAGCATTTGTGCCTCTTTCTCGACTGACATACTGCGCCTATTTGGTCCACCCTCTGGTTATGTACGTGTACTACTTCAACAGAAATTTCCCCTTCTATCTTACTGATCTGGATATGGTAAGTATTTGCGTTCTTCTTAATTTATCAACTATTCAAACATTCTGTTTCTATTGGGTTTTTTTTCATTTTAATATCGGCTTTCTCTTAAATTTTAATTCCAGGTCTACACCTTCCTTGCCAATCTCATGGTATCTTACGGAATAGCTTTTATCCTCTCGATCGCGTTCGAATCGCCTTTTATGGGACTCGAGAAAGTCATGTTTGGAAGTCGTGGTAAAAAAGAAACCAAATGAAATATAGGAGAGGACTGTTTGTAAAAAATATGAAAGGCGTCCATCCTAACTTCAATTCTCCGCGTATGAGGTTGGGCGGGGTCAAGGGATAAAAATTCAATTGCTTTTCTTCAGAATTAATTGTTTTTATGTATTTTACAATATGATTCTTTTTACAAAAAATCACAACGTCGCAAAATGAATAAAACATACTTTTTTTCAAAATATTATAAAAAAACAAAAGTACTTCTAAATCAATTTTTACAATGCCCTGTAGATATTTATTTCAGAATTTTTTTTTAATATTACAGCAGCAGTAATTATTTATCATACATCAAAATGACCATATAAAACATCTCTAAATGAAGAGACACAAAGATTTCTGTCTTAAACTTTTTTTGTCGTTTTTTAAAAGAAAAATCTAATAAAAATATTTTCAATATACCAGCCTGCAATGGTACTGAAAAACACTTAACAATTCCTTGTGTTGAAAATGAAAAAAAAAAATAATGATTTTCTTCAAAGACTATAATAGATCGATTATATGTCTCTGTTTTCTTCAAAACATGACTCTAACAAATTTCTTTACCTATAATTATGAAACAAATGTAATTACATTCTCTTTTTTGTGGTTTCGTTAATTTCTGTTGCCGTCATTTTTAGTAGATTTTGTAAAACACGTTTTTGAGAATACATAATTTCATGGATAAAAACATTGCCTATACAAAGGAATAATATATTTCTTAATTCAATGAACATTTAAATTCGTGAATCTGCTCAACAACGAAATCCTCTAAAATTGGTGCTCAACAAAAATTGATGAAACTACAGTATTTGTCCTATATTATTAATTACATGTATAGCTTTTAACTGAAAGTGAAATATCATATTGACTAGAATGTCACAAGAAGCAGTACACTTAATATAGTACATACAGCATATAAAAGGTGCTCTGAGTATATTCTCTTTAAATGAAAAAAAATCACGTTTAATTAGTCGCATTTAAATCATTTGGATATTAGAATGTCATCAAGGTCTATCTGAATCATTATATGTCGATTTTAACCTTTTAAACATAACTCATTTTCACATATACAAACCCTGACATTTTTTTTTTTACTCTGTGAAAAATTATTCTTCATTATTACTGGAGATGGTTAGTTAAATAAACAATAGTTATGGTTTTGATATAAAGAAAAAAGAGAGAGAACCAATGCTTCAATTAAAGCCATGGTTACAAGCATTTGGAAATATAAAAGGTGCAATATTTGTGTAACTTATGTATATCTAGAAAAGCTCTTGTTAATTATCATGTCACTAAAACACATATGTATATAAAAAAAATAAGATTTAGTCACAAAAAAGCCTCAAGGATATAATTATACCATGAGTACTGCAGGAATGTCATGGACATATATTAAAAAGATATATATACGTTGCAACATGCTTTAAAACACTCACACACAACAAACAATGGCAGACAAACTTCAGCACCAAATTCAATCTCTATTTTAGTTTATCAGCAGGTTTTAAACTTTGTGACAAATTTTTTACTCAGCATTATAGAGACCAAAATACTATTATGAAACAATTTGTTCAAACATTTTTTTTTTAATTTAAACAATATTTTATGAATTAACATATTGGGATTGGACAGCAGGCACTGCCTATATAAGTCCTTTCCACATTTGTTCATACATATCGGTAATGATCAATTTTAAAATAACAAAAAACTATTTTCAAGAAATATACTCTATAATTCAACATGATCTCAGCAGAAAAGAAATATAAACAATAAAGAAAGAGAAAGATTTCAATACCTTTCTTAATGATCTAACTTTATAATCAAAATTAGAAATAAGTGTATTTATAATTTGTATAATATACCAATCTTGGTACAATTTCTTGAGGAAGCCCTGCCTTCCAGCCTTAAATAAATAACAATCTACACACAATGTAGATACTTTAGAACATGTTCTACTCTCTGTATCACAGTGTTATTCCATAACAAGGCGGATTAAAATAGCACAGTAAATCTTCCTTGTAGTACATGTATCAAGGATAAGGTAAAGTTAAAATGAGCTATTGTAAGTGGGACACTTTCTTGCCACATTAATTTTTCTTTATTTGTAACCTCAATTGAGGATGTTTTTTTCCATCTTGTTACATGTGTTAATTCAGGATGGGTTCTTTATCAGATGTGTTGGTTCCGTGATGGATGTCTTCAAGGTCATCTTCAGGCTAAAATATCCAGATATGATGTTTAACCACAAAATCAGTCAATTGACAGATAGAAAAATGATCAACATAAAGAGTGGATAAAATAGGAGATCTGTGAAAGTGTGAAAATATTTCCTTATAACATTTTAACCCACCTTGCTAGATACCCTTTGCTTAATACAAAGAGCTGCTGTGCAAATAATCATGAAGGCTCCCAGAACTATCAGTCCATACTCCACAGCTTCCGTTAGCTTGATGGGAGTCATCACTTCTTTCTTAAATTTTTCAGCACTTTTATCATCTATCACAGCACTCTACCACACAAAAAGTTCTAGCTTAGTACAATCAACCACAAAAAAAAATACTGTTTAAGTGATAGTTAAACAATTGTCAGAATTTATTATTGTATAAAGTATCTACCATTAAGAATTGCTGTATTATTTGATTTCCATCTCAAACATATCAATTACTGTGAAATCACTCGTTTTCGTGGGGGGTGTTTAATTTTCGAGGTATGAAGAGACCCACGAATTTATGTCCCCAAGGTATTGCAATTTCATACGTATATTACTACTGAACAATTTGTCAACCATGAAATCAAATCCTTATGAACCAATATATTTTCCTCAAACCACAAAATTTTGACTCCTCAAAAATATGTGATTTTACAGTATTCAATTACATGTATATATTTTTCGACATTAAGGATCATTTAACATAAATATATCTAATAATATTCTCTAGAGGATTTCTTAAAATTCCCCCCTAAAGATGATAGTCTAGTGTAGTAAGACTACTCTGGGGTTTTGAGGGGGGGGGGGTCAAATAATGAATTTGAACACTACATTATCTTAGTATGCTTTTCAACAAATTTGAATCTACACTTTTGGGGATACTTTCACATTAATCCAACTTATCCTGGCTTGCTTTTCTAGGAGATTTTCAAATTTTTTTTCATATACATGTACTGCTTTTGATGCAAAATTAATTCACCTAATGTGTCCCTGAACCATCCTCAGCAGTCATGATTTGAATGAACTAGTATCTACACAACCTGATGAAACTTCTTTATTTGTGTGTCTTATCAAAAATTAGCTGTTCTATATCTTGAGAAAAGATATATTTCTATATATTCTTATATAAATCCAAGTTAATTGTAACCAAACACAAAGACAATGCCTACAACAGCAACAACCATTAATAAAGGCTTTGGCTCAGGTGAGCTAAAAATGTTATCAATAAGTATGCATAGTCATACCAAATGAATATTCTGGTAGTGTGCATCCCTAGATGCAACATTTATGAAAGATTTGGACCAGGAAAGGTTTTTAGTTACATTGCAATGGACATCCTCCAACATAGTGAGTTCAAAGATTTGCAGGTCAAAACCAGCACCAGAGGTAACTCTGGCTGTCAGCAGGCTGCATATGACATCTATCCATGTTAGGTAAGGATAAGATTTAAAGTTACCCATGGGCTTATTCAGCTGAGAAAACTTGCATTATGCTTTCATGATGGCACTTTATTTCATGTATTCATTATTTGAAATAAAAAATGAGGCATAAAATATTTCTGAGATACATGGCATGGAAAATATGACAGGAATATCTAAACTTCCTGGGATTTTTAATAGTCAAATATCCTTGCTAAAGACTAAATATCCTTGAAAACTGTATTCATATTTTATGGGTTATCTTATCAGTGTTATGCTTAGTTATACAACCCATGAAATTAAAAACTCAGAAATTTATTTGCTACCTTTCAGGAACTGCATAAAATAGTCATTATTCAGTAGGTAAACTAACCTCATTTAGCCATAGAACTGGATAGTATATGTGATCAATGTTAGCTGTGTCTCTGAAAATACAAGACAATTATGAAAAGAAGGAAAATTCTCTGTTACCACCTGAAAATGCATTAATCAAGAGATTTTGAGAAGAACAGATCAATTGTCAGATAAAACCCCTGCAGATTTTAATTGCAAACTTTATGCACATGCAAGGGTGATAGGTAACAGTTAATGAATAGCATTCTTTACTTGATAACATGTGCAATACATTGCTTTGGATAATGCCATGCCCTATAGGAAATAGTTGTATTTGTTTTTGCATTAAAAAACAAGAATCATTTAAAACCTTATATGGGACACATTTCTGATGTAGACATTTAACTGCAGCCTTTTCTGTGCATTCATTACCACTCCAGTTAACTGAAAAAAAGTAACCATTAGTAGATAACAAAAAATAACAATAACATTTTGCTGGGTTTTATTACAATTGAACATTGAATTTTACTTAAAAAAAAACTCTTGAGATTTGAACAGTTATGAAGGTTCTAGAAAAGGCCTCTGTATGCTGTACGTGGCTTAATCAATACTAAACTTACAGGTTCTACATCTAGAACAGTTCCGTGTTGTTCTGGATCCGGAGTTAAACCAATGACCTGGTCCTGTACTAACTCCTTATCAGCAGCGAGGAAGTGGGGCTGAGACATGATGACAGGTGCTCCTGGAGTGGACAATGGTCAATGTGACAAAGATGTTCCTTTTGACTGAGCCCTAAATAACTAACAACTGCTTAACTACTCCTGGAGTGAAGAATGGTCAATGTGACACAGCTGTCCTTAATAACTGTACAGTAAACAACTAACAACTGCTTAACTACTCCTGGAGTGAACAATGGTCAATGTGACAAAGCTGTTCTTAATAACTGTACACTAAATAACTAATAACTGCTTAACTACTCCTAGAGTGGACAATGGTCAATGTGACATAGCTGTCCTTAATAACTGTACACTAAATAACTAATAACTGCTTAACTACTCCTGGAGTTGACAATGGTCAATGTGACATAGCTGTCCTTAATAACTGTACACTAAATAACTAATAACTGCTTAACTACTCCTGGAGTGGACAATGGTCAATGTGACATAGCAGTCTCAATTATTAAACACAAAATAACTAATAACTGCTTAACTGCCCTTGGATGGAACAACATTTAATGTGATATAGCATTATCAACTTCTACACACTTCACAATTAACAACTCCTAACTGCCATCCAAATATACTCCATGCCATAATACATCATTTCTTCCTTTCAATCTGACAGTAACAATAAGGTTCATAAACCCTCTGCTCACTCAAATAATACTTTTTTAACATTTATGATTTTCCAAACAGAATGTACTGGTATTTTATAAGTAAAATACAAACAATTATAGCATAGCTTTTGGGGAATATTGGACAGAAAAGACACTTCAACTTGACAAACTTAAAAAGGAATAATAGACATTAATGTCATTAAAAGTTTTCTCTCTTATCAGAGTATCGATGAACTTTAAGGGGGGAGATTCTTCATTTCTAAGAATTATACTCACTGTGTGTTTTCTCATATTAATAAAAATCAACATGACTTAATCAGTTGAAATGTTAAGTTTAAAAAGTTGTAGAGGACTTTTCATTGAAATAATGCCCCATACTTCCTCTCCCCTGTTTTTTTTTTATTCATCATCGTTTTTTTTTTCCTGTATAGTGTTAAAGCTGTAATAGGTGGGAAGATCACTGCCTAGATAAATAGTGTCTTTAGAGCTAATGTACTTTCATTATCAGTGTAAGAGTGCTTTTACATAGCCATTTAATGGTATACATACAGCATCCTCCTTTATCTTATATCCTGAGGTCATGTACACCGACTGTTTTGATGTACAAAATGTGACACACAAGATAAACCCTGTGTATAAAGGCTTAGAATGAAAATACAATTGTGTCAACAGGTGAAGAAAATCTTAACACATATCTGTATTGATAACATTAAAGAGACTTATAAATCAGGTCTAGTTGTGCTGTTGTTAGGGTGTATACCTTGGTTACAGGTTTTAATATTGGGGACACCTTTTTTCTTGATAGGTGTAAATATTGAGGACACTTTTTTGTTCAAAGGTGTTAATATTGAGGACATCTATTTTGTTGATAGGTGTAATATTGAGGACATCTATTTTGTTGATAGGTGTTACATTGAAGACAACCATTTTTAGCTCACCTGAGCCGAAGGCTCAAGTGAGCTTTTCTGATCACATTTTGTCCGGCGTCCATCCAGCTGTCCGTCTGTCTGTCTGTCTGTAAACTTTTCACATTTTCGACTTCTTCTCAAGAACCGCTAGGCCAATTTCAACCAAACTTGCCACAAAGCATTCTTGGGTAAAGGGGATTCAAGTTTGTTCAAATGAAGGGCCACGCCCTCATTCAAGGGGAGATAATTGGGAATTAATGAAAATTTGGTGGTATGTTTTAAAAATCTTCTTCTCAAGAATCACTGTGCCAGGAAAGATGAAACTTATGGGGAAACATCCTCAGGTAGTGTAGATTCAAGTTTGTTCAAATGATGACCCCTGGGGGTAGGGCGGGGCCACAATGGCCAACCAAAGTTTTACATAGAAAAATATAGGAAAATTCTTTAAAAATCTTCTTCTCAAGAATAACAAAGCCATAACTGATCATATTTATATGGAAGCATCCTCAGGTAGTGTAGATTCAAGTTTGTTCAAATCATGACCCCCGGGAGTAGGGCGGGGCCACAATGGCCGACCAAAGTTTTACATAGAAATATATAGAAAAATTCTTTAAAAATCTTCTTCTCAAGAATATCAAAGCCATAATTGATCATATTTATATGGAAGCATCCTCAGGTAGTGTAGATTCAAGTTTGTTCAAATCATGACCCCCGGGGGTAGGGCAGGGCCACAATGGCCGACCAAATTTTTACATAGAAATATATAGGAAAATTCTTTAAAAATCTTCTTCTAAAGAATATCAAAGCCATAATTGATCATATTTATGTGGAAGCATCCTCAGGTAGTGTAGATTCAAGTTTGTTCAATTCATGACCCCTGGGGGTAGGGTGGGGCCAAAATGGCCGACCAAAGTTTTACATAGAAATGTATGAGAAAATTCTTTAAAAATCATCTTCTTAAGAATAGTAAAGCCATAATTGATCATATTCATATGGAAGCATCCTCAGGTAGTGTAGATTCAAGTTTGTTCAAATCATGACCCCTGGGGGTAGGGTTGAGCCACAATGGCCAATCAAAGTTTTACATAGACATATATAGGAAAATTCTTGAAAAATCATCTTCTCAAGAATAGCAAAGCCATAATTGGTCATGGGACTACTTTTGGATTTAAACTTTTCAATAATAAACCAATTTCTACTTTTTCCTAGCCACAGTGCTCAGGTGAGCGATGTGGCCCATGGGCCTCTTGTTTCAAAGGTGTTGATATTGATGATACCAATTTTGTTGATAGGTGTTAATATTGTGGTTTTAAAATACTTGAACACCTTTTAGCTATAGGTGGTAATATGGAGCATACCTACTTTTTTTATAGGTCTTAAAATTAAGGATAACCATTTTGTTCATAGATGTTAATATGGAGGACAAATATTTTGTTCAATGAACTTAATACTTTAACACCTATGTTGGTCATAGGTGTTAATATTGAGGACACCTATTTTGTTGATAGGTGATAATATTATGGACCCCTATTTAGTCTATACTTACTCTATAGGTGTTAATATTGAGGGCACATATTTTGTTCAATTAGAACACCTTTTTTTTTATAGGTATCTACATTGTGGACATTGATTTTTGTTATAGGTGTTGAATTCTGTTGATATTAAGAACACCTGTTTTTTTACAGGTGTAAATATTGAGGACACTGATTCTGTTTACGTTTTAATATTGAGGACACCAATTTTGTTCAAATAAGTTTATATTGAAGACTCCTTTTTGTTCAAAGATGTTGTTGTTGAGGACACCTGTTGTTCAAAGGTGTTAGAATACTGAGGATACTTTTTTTTGCTTTTAGGTTTTAGAGCTGATTTCAATAGACCTAACGGATTACGCTGTTTGTGAAGTGCTAACGCTCTGCTTGTCGAGAGGTTTAAATACTACGTCACATTGTCACCAGATCAAAGGAAGTAGCCGAGCTAAAGTCGGTTAGCTGCAACATACGATCGTACAGCTTGTTTGTTGGGTAAAAAAAGTGGAGTAGACAGTACCAATCTCTTTCTTGAATATTACCAGCATAGTTAAATGTGTTTAAAATTTGAATTAATCAACGAAACCATTTTATGACTTTTTTCAGTCCATTACTAATATTTAAATTGGTCGATTATTTCATTCTATCGCAAAATTTATCTTTTTCATATTTGCATACATGTATAACAAGATGTGTTTGTGAAACACTATGCGCCAGGCAGCAACAAAGTTCGAAAAAAGCTATTTTTAGCATATAGGTCACAGTCAAGGTCCCAAGGTCATTGACCTTGGTGTCATTTCAAAGAACTTGATTAGTAGAATATGCATACTAAATATGAAGTCTCTATCTTTTATGGTTCAAAAGTTATGGCGAAGGTTAAATTTTGCAGAAAAAAACTATTTTTAGCATATAGGCCACAGTCAAGGTCACAAGATCATTGACCTTGGTGTCATTTGAAAGAGCTTAATTAGTGGAGTATGCATATCAAATATTAAGTCTCTATCTTTCATGGTTCAAAAGTTATGGCGAAGGTTAAAGTTTGGGGACAAACAAACAGACAGACAGACAGACAGACAGGACAAAAACAATATACGCCTCGGATCTATCGATCCGGGCGCATAAAAATCAAGTAGTGCATAAGTCATTGATCATTGCATTTATTGGTTATGCGTATCAATCCAAGCTATGCATTCTGAGATTGTTGCAATTTAGTACAAAATACTGCTGAAAAATGGAGCCCCCTCTGAGTCTCTATGCATATACTAGTATTTGAGAGAAATCGTAAAGAGGGAAGGCAGGGGGAAACGCTCAAATTTTATTGATTAAAAATGCATATAATATAAATAATGCTCTTTTCCAACTGTTTAATAAGATTTGTGCTGTCTTTCCCCTTTTGTAAACCGTTTCACGTCGCCGCTGTGCAGCTGACCGACTTTAGCATGGGAGAGAAGCGATCTAGGCTACTTCCTTTGATGTGGTGTCAATGTGATGTAGTATTTACACCTTTCGACAAGCAGAGCGTTAGCACGTCACAAACAGGGTAATCCGTTGGGTCTATTGAAATCAGCTTTAATATTTAAGACACCTATTTTGTTCAAAGGTGTTAATATTTAGGATACCTACTTTGTTTTTAGGTGTTGATATGTGTTGAAGACACTTATTTTCAGGTGTGCTTAATGAATGACTTACCTTGTCTACATGTGCTTACGTTGAGGAGTCCCGAGGGCAGACATAGATCAGGGCGGGTACAGAACCCCTCATTATCTGGGTTCAGTTTGTGATTGAGAAATACTCGGGGTGGAACAGCAAATCTCAGCAGATCAATGCCCTTAAGTTTGACCTCTTTCTGATACACAGTGTATATAGATCTACAATGCCATATGATATGAACAATTACATATGATGCTATTCAAATGTATAACGTCCAGTTTATTATACAGAATTTATCAAAATAAGATGTAAATGGTGTATTTTTTAAAATTAAAACAATGATGTTTAAAATTACCTGCAAATGTCGGAAGAAAAAATGTACAAAGTTCTGCCTTTATCTTCAAAAGGTGGAAAGATTGTTCCATCTATCAAGATAAGACAAACCAGCTTTCAAGAAAATCCTAATGCTTATCTACACTTTTTTAATCAAATAAATGTTTTCCAAAACATTTACATAAGAACAAGAGGTACTGTGAGTGATGAGCTCACTAAATGATACCCCCCGCCTCCATATAGTTATAATGACAAAGTCCATGTTTTGCTGTGACCGGGAAACCCAAAATATGTGTCGGATCAAAAAGTAAAATAGGAGGTGCACAATGGCAATATGTAATAAAGATTCTGTGAAAGTTTCATCAAATTTCATTCAGTGGTATGAGAGGAGTTGCGGATAAGAGATGGGTACCCCAAAGCATAACAGACGGACGGACGGACAGATGGCAGACGGACGGATGTACAGATGGACGGAATTAACAATTACTATATACCCTCCCGCTTTTCAAGCGGGGGGTATAATAATATTGAAGTGTGTTACTCAGGATTCCATTAAACACATATCCATAGTTTTTGTACATATGATATAAAGAGCAAGATAAAAAAGAGGGAGTTTCAGACATGGAAAGAGGGTGCATTCAGGCAGTTTTATGTTTTCACTTTTGAGTTCAAGAAAATATATTTATTTACATGTATAAATAAATATGACCTCAAAATAATTTTAATCAATTTAGATCAAATATCAACTGCAATGAAGTAGACAAAAACATCATTTACATATCTAACTGGTTAAAAAAAATGGCTACCAAAGCATGTAGAAAAGCGGTAGATTTTTTAATAAATGCGGTAGGTGGGAGATAGAGTAAAAAGGCTGTAGACTTCCACCTCAAGTGGTAGAATTAATAACAGGTACATGTATGATGAATTTAGAAAATTCCAAAGTGTACAGACATTCCTAGGCAGCATTAAAGAAACCTTTCATCTTAAAATTACATGTTCATGGATTCACATTTTAAATAACAATATTTCCTATACAAAATCTCATGAAAATTTGGTGGAAAAAAGGCCAAAGTACTGTCCAACAGTTTTTAAGCATTTCAAATCTATGAAAACTTACATGTACAATTTGGCATCATGAATTTCGTGGATGAATAATGTGCTTCACACTAAGTCACCAAAATATGAAAATCATTACAAGGAGTACTTGGAAATAGACATGCCATAATTAATATATTATGTAACAGAGACACAGTCTTATATTTACCCGTTCCATTTATCATATTGCATGTAGGTGTACTCCAGAAGGGAACAGTGCTACAAATTAAAGAGAATTACGTGTAAATGAAAAAAAGGCTATCATTACTTAATGATGAAATTAAGAATCAATTTGGTTTATCATTTAACTTACCTTTCTTTATTCCACAGCTGAATTTCATTAAAATTTTTCCATGACTTTGTTCCTGAGAATATGGTATACAGCCCATCATCTGTACCATTTTGCTATAAATAGTAATAAAGTCTTGCATTTATACTACTATCAATATCTTCTTTGGCCATAAAAAATAAACAAAACTCTGATTTTAAAAAAACATTGAATGGTATAGATAGATTTATAAACCCCCTCCAAATACACACACTCTTTAGTGCTAAATTGAGTATAAAAAAGGATTATTTACAGTTTCAATTTCACAAATTTAATTTCTGCAATGCTATAGCAGGTATACATGGTCTGATTATTCTCTATTCTTTTTTTGAAAAAAAAAATCCATTATTACCAAGGTAAACCAGAAAAAACTGCTACAGTAGAACAATATCAGAAGGGTGGTGAGGGATGAGAATCTAACATTCATTTCATGTGGCCTTAACTAATAAATATAGCAATGATAAAGGAACAGACTTTCCATTTAATTCATATCAACCTTAAGGGCATGTCCAGGTAGGTAAATGAAGTTACAAAAAGTTACAGAGAAACAAAACCATTTACCTTGTAAAACAAACCAAATTTGTCATCAAATTCAGTGGTATTGATGTATTTCTGCACAATGTCCTTGACCTTTTTCAGTAATGGATCCTCGTAACCCCACATAATGTCCTTGACAGACAAGGTCGTGAACAGGTTACTGTCATCCCCCCAGTCCAGCACGATCTCGACCAGCTCCTGAATCCAGGAATATTCCCTCCTAATTATATCAGCTATAGTCTGTAACAAAAAATATGTGTATCTCACTTTTAACATTTCACTCTGTGCAAAAATGCATGAAGCATTCCTTTCTTATGCTTCATATTTTTGCAAATGTATACACACAAAGACATGTACAAAGTGATACATCATGTTTATAAATGAACATATCAAGCACTATTGTTAGATAACCATGGGTGATCTCAATTTTTACTCCAGGTCATGAGTTGAAGATGAGCTCATCCATGGGTATCCAATGATGACCAAGCAAATACAACTTCGAAGTGATATATCATGTATAAAAGGAAAAACAAATATTTTGCATTATAAAATGCCCTTTCAACAGAAAATTGAATAATATAATTAGCATTCGCATTTAGATTTTAATATTTTTGAAACACACACCACCATGATGAGATTAACAGTGGTAAAATTTTCCTCGTGTGGCCCCACTGATTTCTCCAGATCAAACACAAAGCTCCTGTTTTCTCTGTATGAGAGAGTTCCATTAACATGAGGAGTTATCTGCCACTTTTTCCTATGCTCCCTATAAGTGTACGGTCCTTTCTCTACAAAGGACGGCTTGGCGCCATGTTTGACGACCTCTATAGGGTTCTGTAGATCTTGTACGTAGATCTGGAAGTATATCGGGACTGGAGGCTCTAACCATGTGTTGTATGTGTCTGTTCCTTTCTTCAGAGCTATTGACTAAAACAGAAAAAAAAATGAAGATATAATTGTCAAATTCTAGTTTAAGGGCGCTTTTATTTTGGAACTGGACTCCATTTGAAAATCTAAATATGGCCATACCTCTTTAAATAGAGGATATATTCATATCATCTGCTGGTAATAAGCATCCTCAGATGTATAACTATGTAACTACTGTGCAAAAGTTCATCAAAATAAGATTAATAATTTATAAATTTAAAATGACAAATCTTTGAGAACTGCTGTTATTATTTAGTTATAATGTGTTGATAATGACAAGAGATATGGTCAAAAAAGTGAATCTAAGGCCTCTTAGATTTTGTGTCTTCAAGCCTCACATCTTTTAAAAATCTGCCAAAATCTGTGATACAAAATTAGACTAAATTAACTGATAAATAGTTGATTAGAATTAGCCATATTAGAATATTTAACTCTTTATACATGTACTAGGTAATTCATAAATTCAAGCGCCTTATGAAAACTTAAGGGTTTTTGTATATTTTTATCATTTGTGTGCACTCATTTATCATCACCATAAGTGATTTTTGAACATCTAGCTATACTAAAAGAAAATCAGTTTCTACTTTATTTTGAGTTTTTCACTTTATCATCTGATCATGAGCATGAGAGTACAGGAAATTGCATATTTAAAAAGTACTATTAGTAAAGATCAAGAACATGTACATACGTATAAATGTTTACATCAATTATCAACTGAAAAAGTCAGTTTTAGTAATACATGTAATCATGTATAGGGAATTCTCTACAATAAGCAGAGACACTTAATTAGAGATTCACTTTATGTTATGTAATGATTTTTTTTGGAAGGAAATATACAAATAATATTACATGTTAAGGAGCCTATCTAAAAATATTTTATTATGTATATTTCTTCTGTATTAATACATGTTTATTCTTTTTTGTAATTTAAAATAACTGTAATTTGATGTTATCTGCATGGTTTAAAGAATATTTTCAACATATACATTTAATTTTTTTTATCTCTTCCATGAAATATATGGAGATAACAAACAGTATTCAAGCTTAAAGGTCTTTTAAAAAATACAAAATTGAAGCAGAGCAAACATGGACCAGCTTCCAAAACATCAGAGGTGGGATCAGGTGCCATGGAGGAGTGAGCATCCTCTGCTGACCAGTCACAACATGGTGTGCTCTTTGTCAAGATTGGGAAATAACGGAAAAATCCTTCGACAGTTCAGATTGTATATGAAAACGGCCTAACAATTAGTAGGAAAAACATCAGTTGATCAGCATTTGATTTAATGATAAATTGTATTTGCAGACAAGGTCATTGTATCGATCATAAAAGTTTTAAAATGATGACTTTAAACAAGACTGTTGATATTCTTTTTTACCAACTTGTCAATAATGCACCTCGTTTTAGAAATTGTACATATGTAGAGCATGCTCTAGCGAATCGAATCAACTGAGATATGTAAACTCCGTTTGCAGGTGATGAAGCTATATATTGCTGCATAAGTAAGGAAAGCTGGCAAAAAGGTTAACATCATTGCGCTTATCATAAAGCTTGGTTGTTAGATTAGCATTAACATCTTCTTCAAGTAATATATATAAATATAAAACACAGATGTGCTAAACTCTGTGTTTTTTTTTATTTCAAGGATATATCGTATAAACATAAGAATGGAAATAACCATTGTTAATTGACAATGCGTTGTCGATATATCTAAATCAGAGGAAGTGTTTTCTTCTTTGCGTGTATAAATTTTGGACAAATTCTGCTTCATATGAATACAAAAATAGGTCTGCTAATAATGGGGTACAATCTGAGGATGGTTCCATATAAGTATGACCAATCATAGCTTTGCTGTTCTTGAGAAGAAGACTTTTGAAGATTTTTCCTATATATTTTTAAGTTTAATTTCGATCATTCAGTTTGGCCCCACCCAACCGCTGGGGGTCATGATGTGAACAAATTTGAATCTATTCTACCTGAGTTTCATCTGTTCTGGCCCATTAGTTAAATCTTGAGAGGAAGATATTTAGTGTTGTCACAATGATCGATTTATAATCGATGATCGGTCGGAAAGGCTGTCGATTTTAGACAATCGATAGGAGATTTTAACAATCGATTAATCGGTATATTTCAGCACATATCTTTTTTACAGTTTTCTCACTTTTATTTCAAGAACAGGCTCTTGTTATCAAAATATATATCTTTCAAGAGTTGTCCTTTACTATTTTACAATACATGTACTTAAAATCTGTTTAAAAATAAATCAAAAGATGATATTTGTATTTCTAAACTGAAGAAACTAAACTACTTGTTTAAATAAAATATATCAATTTTCAGTATTTGGGGGAATTCACCTGTCATTTCATACGGAATCACAAGGAATTTGCAATTATATTAAATGTCTTATAACAGTTTAAAAAATTAATTCCATATACATTTTAGATAATCATGTAAATTAAAACCTGATCTGTCAATGCTTACTTTTCCCAGGCCAAGTAATTCCTAATCATGCAAAAATCTGTATTACTGAAATCGTTAATCAAACTGCATATACTGTTTTTAGAATTTTGATCTGTACAATGCATCTTTACTTACATTATTTAACAATAAAATTCTAATTTTTATAAAATCTAATGCCTATTTTATGCAAAGGGTTACCGATTCGATTATTGGCCGATGATCAGTCGGTTAGAGTCAACCAATGTTACCGATTAATCGACTCTGAGTTTCAACCGATTTGACAACACTAAAGATATTTCAATGATGCCATTGATTTTTTGTCATTTCCTAATTATATCCTCTTGGAGGAGGGCGTGGCCCTTCATTTGAATAAACTTTACCTTCACCAAAATATACTCTTTGCCAAGTTTGATTGAAATTGGCCCAGTACTTCTTGAGAAGAGGATGAAATTGTAAAAAGTTTACAACAACTATAAATACAACAGACAATAGACAAATTTCAATCAGAAAAGCTCACTTGAGCCTTTGGCTCAGGTGGGCTAAAAATGAAATTGATTAATAAAAATAACTACTGTAGAAGTACTTTTTCCGTGTGATATTAATTTACGCTATGTACGCGGTCACAAATTTTACGCGGAAATTTGTCAAAGCGTACTTAATATAAATGTAAGGCATATAGTGACAGTCTAAGAAATCCGCGTAATTTTCAACCCGTGGATTAAACAGAAATTGAGATTCCGCGGAATTATGACCCCGTGAAATAAAGTACGTCTACAGTAATTAAAAATCAAACAGAAAATTCAATTAATGCATTTGATATGGAATTTATTTCACTCATGAGACAGTATTTTAAAATGTGAGGAAAAAAATACAGTCACATTTGTAAAAGAAACTCCACATCCAACAAAACATTGAGTATATTCTATTTATTATAACTATTAAAAAGTGTTTTATAAGCTGGTACTAGGGAGTGCCTATATGCACTCCAAGTCTATTTGATCAATTAAGTTCCCTCTAACTCCACACTTTATTCATAATTTACGCGTTTCTTCGTGAATTTTAAATAGCAATCCTTTTCTTTTATGTACATCATCATTAAAGATACATCTACATATTACATGCGCATTTTGTGAAATGTATTGTAACAAGTTTCACACAGGTTAACCTAACCTGTTCACATATTCATAATATTGTACAAACCTCTTTAATTTTAGAATCTATAAAGTTCTTTAAAACAGGAATAAGAACACATCCAGCGATTAAAAAAACTAAGCCAAATATGCCAAGGCATATTATACACTTTGTCATTCTCTTTGCCATCGTCTCGAGAGGCTACATTTGTACTTTGTCATCTGTGTGAGAGTGAAGTAACAATATTTCACTGGACATCACGTGAACGTCTTTCATCAAAATACCGCGCCCGATCATAATTCCTTCGAGAAATAAATTGCCCATGTACGGCAAAAAAATTAAAATAGATAAATAAATTTCAAAAAAGGAATTCAACATTTGAAAAAAGACACATTTTTCGAAGAATTGTATTACTTATTAATTACCCCCTCCCTCTTAACTTGCATATTTATTCTTTTTTAATTTAGCATAAATTATCACCCCGCCCCCCAAACCGAAATAGATTAATTTTTTTTTTTTGGTTAGCCAGACTTTTATTTCTCCATGTCCCACCACAAAAAAAACAACCTTTACAGTTTGGCTTTTTAAAATTTTAATAACTTGCCCTTCAACTATTTTTTTAACACCCCCCCCCCGGGCACCCCCCCCCCCAATGTTCTATTTAAGGAATAACTGTCTTATTTTTCGATTTCATGATGTGATCAATCGATTGGGTTGCGTGATAATTTGCATAAACGCCGAAGGCGTTTATGCATAAAATTATCACGCAAGCCAATCGATTGATCATCTTCATGAAAATGAAAAATCTGAGTTATTCCTTATATTTACATGCTTTGATTCCTCCAATCCACGTGCTCCAAACCCTGCTTCTGTCTATCTGTTTGTTCCGCCCTGCACGTGGTTTTTTTTGGAACCGCGCCAATACATTGATGGGAAAATAAAGTGCATTTACAGTTTGTAATATTATCTCGGACAAAGACATTGGAAATGTAAATATAAAATGATAAATACATTTAATGGAATATATATCTTATTATATTCAAAGCAGTTTTGATCCGTTAAACGATTTTTCTTGCACAATCTGAAAGACGGATATCCCTTACAGTTGGCCACCGGAACCGCACTCTTTCCCAACAACTTTAAATTGGTTTATGTCATAATTAATTAACACAGTAAACTCTGAACCCTTCCCAATCAATGTCAAAACCAGACATGCAATAGGAGTGTTATAAAGTTATTAAACAATACATACGAGGGTTGTCCGTAAAGTTCGTGGACAAGCTAAGAATTGAATAAAAGTTGCGGCATTGATATTTATTATTAGCATATTTCTAATCCTTTACTAAATGTGAATTGAGAAATGTAAAATCTGATTCAATTTCAAATGTTTAATTACAATTATGGCTTCATAATTAGACTTGGAATGGAGACCCTGAGCACCGCAAAATTTTAATTAAAAAATTATTTATCACTTTATAAATTTCATTTGTATTTTATAAAATTCTGCTGAAATCTGGATGACTTTTACTTTATGAGGTTGACAGAAGTTATCACTTCAAACCTGCAAAATTTGAACATTCAAAGTTGTAAAATGGCTGAGCAATCAAAGTTAGAACATATTAAGACAGGATCGAAATTGTTCAAAAAGGGACGTTTTCGGAATAGGTGGAGCAGTCAGCAGAATTAAAATTCTGCGTAGACATCGAATAAGCAGCTACAGAGACCAATACATTTTGTAAACAATCGGAAAAACATAGTAAAAGAAGCCATACATTAGTATATAAGTGGCATATGATATTTTCGGACGGAAGGAGCAGTTTACAGGATGACATGCATGAAGGAAAACCATCATTCCGAGATTGCAGTGCTGTGAAAATGAAATTCGTAACGTGACTCTACCGCATTTCCGTAAATAAAATCATTTTTACGCGGACAGAGGTTGGAGGATTGCAGGAGGATTGCAGGATATGAGACAGACATTGTTAAATGTTATTTTACGTATGGAACCTGGGCATTTTGTGCATTTATGACTAGTTAAAGCGACATAAGAAATGTATTGAGTTAAACGGTGACTACTATATTGAGAGAAGTAACATGTACTCATATAATGCTTTAGACGTCGGGTAAAGTCAAGAATTTCCATTTTAGTGCTCCGGGTATGAGCGTGTATCTTTTTTTATCCGATAAAAATATATTTATTTGTGCTTTGTTTTTGTTGAAAACTTGCATATTTATAAAATGAAACATGAATTTAATGAAAATAGTAGTTTCATATATTGTATCAATGTTTGTCAGTAATTATCAATGTTGTCCACGAACTTTACTCGTACATTCACCCTCACGATAGAAAAGCAATTACAATGTACCGGTATTTAATAGACACGCACAGTCGTATCGGTTTAAATTAAAAAGTAGGAAGAAGGGGGGGGGGGGGGGGGTAGCCAGAGGAAAAAAATACGGAAAAAGAAATTTGACCAAACACGAAAAACATCAATTCTTTGAAAAAAAGGGGGGGGGGGTCAAATTCCATTCACAACCAAAATTCTAAATTACCATGTCTTACACATGTACATGGGGAGGGGCCAACAAGCCTTTCAATGAATATTTCAATAGTATCATGAAAGGGGGGGAGTGATAAATAAATAATAATTTTGTGTGTGGGTTTTGGGACTTTTCCATCTTTTGCAAATAAAACAAATTAACGGATATGTCGAGCGAAAACGAGAGAGAGAGAGAGAGAGAGAGAGAGAGAGAGAGAGAGAGAGCTATACTTTTTGCCCAGAAAGAAAGTTGTTGATTCCATGTTTAGGAAAAAAACATGAATCCGCCTGAAAAAGTGTTCGGGAATATCGTATGGGGCGCCGTTTTCATATTTTTAAGGTATTTTCTGATATCAAAATCATTTTGTGATATCAGGAATTCTATTTTTTGATATCAAAAAATATTTTCTGATATCAGAAAATATATTTTTTGATATCAGAAAATAAACAAGATTTTTTGCTATCAAAAGTTCGAATTTCTGATATCAGATTTTTTGATATCAAGAATTCGAGTTTCTGATATCAAAAAAAGATTTTCTGATATCAAAAAATATATTTTTTTTATATCAATAATTATTTTTTGATATAAAAAATATTTTTTGATAACAAGAATTCGAATTATTGATATCAAGAATTTCTTTTTTGATATCAGAAAATACCTTAAAAAACCAGAAGTCTCTGTCGAGACTGTAGCTCTACTGGTTTGTACTTATAACAAAGGATAAGAAAAGAAGCCATTGCAATCAGACCAAAACTGTAGAAGGAGTGATGTTTTAAAGGAATTTCACGGACATTTCTATTTTTAGTACTAATGGCAACATCATTCAAAATTGCACTATTTAATGTATCTTAGTGTAGTCTACTTGTGTGCCAAGTTAAATTGAAATCAGACCAAAACGGGATAGTGTTTTAAGGAATTTCACATATAGGCAACACCCATCGAAATTGTTATGTGTCAACTCCTCTCACAACACTTAGAGCACAAAATCTTCATAATTGCATGCACAGAATTATGTACAATGCACAAATTATATTTACACACTGTAGGAGGAGTAGCATGTTAAAAGAACGAAATTTCTATTTTTAGTAACCATGGCAACACCGGACACATAATTGAGGTGTGTGCCAAGTTATATTGAAATTGCACTTGGAGGAGTAGCATTGGTCATTTTTGCAAAATTATTATGTTGAAACTTGTGTCAAGTAATATTTTGATTGTCGAAAGAACACACAAGTACAATGAAATCAAAAACCTCTGAAAATGATATTAAAAAGTTGCGAAAGAATTTCACAGAAATCTATGTAGTTTCGAAATTGACGCACAGAATTATGTATCTTAGTGTAGTCTACTTGTGTGCCAAGTTATACTGAAATCAAAACTGTAGGAGGAGTAGCCAGAATTTCACAGAAATTCATTTTTAGTAACCACGGGAAATCATAAACCGATGCACAAAATTATGTATCGTCTTGTGTGCCAGGTTATATTGAAAGACAAAAACAGGAGTAGCATTTTGAAAAATTGTTTTTTTTGTATTCGTATGAAGCAGTATTTATTCAAAAACTTATACAAAAGGTGATGAAATTAAAACGCTTGCCGCATGTGGTCTTCAATTTAACATTTACTCGCAGATATGTTGACGACATATAATCAATTAACAATATTAATTCCATTCATACGACAGTACGTCGATACGATTTACCTCAATGAATTCAAAGAGTCCCATGGGCCACATCGCTCACTTAAGCACTGTGTCTAAGAAAAAAGCAGAAATCAGTTTATCATTGAAAAGTTTAAACCCAAAAGTGGTCCCAACCAATCCTTAAAGGGAAGATGGTATGATTTGAACAAACTTGAATCTACATTAACTAAGGATGCTTGCATATTTCTTTGACTACCTGTGGTTTATTGCCCTTTACATTTGAACTTATATTGTGCCCCCCCCCCCCGCCCCACTAAAATATGACCAATCATGGCTTAGCTTAAACCTAGATCGGCCATTTTGGCCCAGCCCTACCCCCGGGGTCATGATTTAAAAAAAAAAATTGAATCTACACTACCTGAGGATGCTTCCATATAAATATGACTAATCATGGTTTTGCTATTCTTGAGAAGAAGATTTTTAAAGATTTTTTCTATGTATTTCTATGTATAACTTTGATCGGCCATTGTGGCCTCGCCCTAACCCCAGGGGTCATGATTTAAACAAATTTGAATCCACATTACCTGAGGATGTTTCCCCATAAGTTTCAGCTTTCCTGGCATAGTTGTTCCTGAGGAGAAGATTTTAAAACATGCCACCAAATTTTCACTTTTTCTGAATTATCTCCCCTTGAATAATAATAATAATAATAATAATAAAACTTTATTTAAAGAAGGTAACCTGGTTAGTGCATGCACTATTCTTCCCCAGGGCCCTCTATACATCAATTACAAAAAGATACAAGATACAATAAGGGTGTGGCCCATCATTTGAACAAACTTGAATTCTATCATCCTTAGATGCTTTGTGGCAAGTTTGGTTGAAATTGGCCAATGGTTCTGGAGAAGAAGTCGAAAATGTGAAAAGATTACAGACAGACGGACAGACAGCTAGACGGACGGACGCCAGACAAAATGTGATCAGAAAAGTTCACTTGAGCTTTCAGCTCAGGTGAGTTAAAATACCACAGAGCCTGATACTCCTGATACCCTTGTCGATATTATCTGATTATCATTGTCTGTTTCATAGAGAAAATACACTGAACCAAACTTCTAAGTGTTCACCTAACATTTTTTTAAGTTTAAAGAACAAAGGCATATAATAATTTTTTTTTAATTCATGGTTAATGATGCATATTTCAGTTCGATGTTGAGTAAATTTCATGTAAGTATCTCATCAGAACTTTAAGCACAGTGTCAAGGAAATGATGTACCCTCAAAATAAAAATTCACACAAAATAATCTCTATGGAGTAAGATCACCCCTCCCATTGGATACCATGTACCCCTGAATAGAGATTGACCCATCTGCTGCCACACCTACTGCCTAGATCTTTCCAAACCGTTGAAATTGGGGGGGGGGGGGGCTTTCACATTCCTTATAATATCCAAATATGTTAAACGGGAATCAGACCCGGAGATTTGAGAGTGCATCATCACAGAGAGGCCTTTTGCCAAGTTTTGGTGAATATCCTTGGGTGTTTAGCAGGTGAGTGAACCGCTTTATTAAGGATGATTCAGACTGCTTGTGATATATTAGACTGCCACGAGCACCGAATTCTTATCATTTTCATAATATTTCATACGACCGAAATTGTTTTTTGTTTTTTTGTTTCTAAAACTGTTTCAAGACAATTTAACACTCTGTAACCTGGTGTGACGCGAAACCTTGGCCTCAGACGAAGATCAAGTTCACTTCCGGTTTGGTTAAATTTTGTTCAAAGCTTTCAAATTGTGATAAACTGGCGATGAAAATGACACACAGCCTATAGAAAAATGTGTTTAAATGGGTTTTGATACTTGTGTTGTTCATATTTAAAAGTAACATCAAGAACAATTTTAAACTAAAATAAAAGTGAGTAAAACGTGATGCAACCTAAGGATGATCCAGATATCAACATTCCAACGGCTCTCCCTTCTTTCTCAATGGTCATTTTGCCAATGTTTTGTGTTTTTTTGTGAAACCAGTTTTTAAAAAAATTGACAATGATCACAAAAAGATGCTAATTACACAAAGCACGTGCCAAAAAGTACAGATTTATTGTTTTTAAGCTTCGTCACGGAACATTGTTTTTTTTATCGGTGATATTTGATTTTCTTTCAAAGAAAAGACTATTACAGTAAAGAGAAGACTCATTTACTGTAATAATTTGAAAATACCGGGTATCATACCATTCTATAAAATAGTTTTTAAATAAATATATTTATTAGAGTGAACACTTAGAAGTTTTGTTAAGTGTATATATTATTTTTTGACCAAGTTGATAATTTTATAAATATCACTTATAGATTTTAGAAAGTGAAATGTAACAAGTATTAATGTGCAATATGCAGACTGAAAAGACATGTATACAGATATACATGTAGTTCTGAGCCCTTTCCTTCTTCCCCTTTCATTTCCCCATTTTATTGTTCTTCAATTTTGTACTCGATCTGTAGTCTCTTTTAGATATAGCCCGCCTGAAAAGTGGGAGGGTATATAGTGATCGGATATCCGTCTAGCTGTGCGTCCATCCTTCTGTAACGCTTTGGGGTATCCATTTGGGGTATCCATATCCACAACTCCTCTTCTTATAACACTGATTCTTTACCACTGTAATACCATTGTGCACCTTCTATTTTAGGTTTTGATCTGACACTTATTTCAGGTCCCCGAGAGCAAAACGAGGACTCTGTCATTATCATCATATGGGGGGCGGGGGTATCATTTAGTGTGCACAGTACCTTAAGGTTAAAATACATGTCTTTGTAAAACTACAAATATATACCATATTGTTTTTGATCTCTAAGAACTAAGACCATTTTTACCTGCTGTTCAATCAATACTCATTTATATATCCTCCCGCACTTTAAGCAGGGATATTATAATTCTTTAACTAAACTAAAATACATGTACCCTGATCATCTGCACATGATGTTTACGTCTCACAGTTGATTCTCTCATGAGCAAGAGCATATAATCTTCATATGCGCATTTTTAAAACGGGGCATGGTATTAACAAACAAGTTGATGATACAAAAATATCAACATACTCGTTTAAAGTCATTTTTTCGTACGTTCTACGGTCGACACAATGACCAACACACAATCTATTATTTCATACTAGTGTTTAGGTTATTATTCGCACACTGAATTTCATATGGATTTTCCTGTTTTCCCGATCACGACAAGGAGCACAAGGCGAGTGTGACCGTTCGGCAGTCATCTTTTTGTGAGTTCTATGGTGGATACAATGACCCGTCAGCAAATAAAACTTATAAATTATGAAATGCTGACTGACGTTTTTCATACTTATTGTAAGGCCATTATACACCAGACAAAATTGCTAACGCACCACCAAATTAAAGTAATATTTGGTTAGAGCGTTGTGGCAACGCACTTTGAAAAAGATTTTCAAAGTGCGTTAAAATTGGGACAAAATCAACGCACTTTGAAAAAAATTTTCAAAGTGCGTTAAATTTGGAACACACTCAACGCACTTTGAAAAAAATATTTCAAAATGCGTTAAGAGTGTACATAAACATTTTTTACCTTGGGACATATAACGCACTTTGAAAAAAATGTGTATAAAACAAAAAACTCTATACTTAGATTTTAGTAATTGAGAGAATAAACTTTTATCAATTATACATGTATAGATTAAGTTTAAGTTTAAGAAGTATTTTATCCATAACATACAAAAAAGTATACTATGAACATGGATATAACAGCATGTATCTTTCGAAAAACATTTTAATTTACATGTATTCATTAACCTCATTGGGAACTAGGAGAAGCGAGTAGAAGGTCTCTCAGCCCAACTCTTTTTTTTCTATATACATTGTACATAGTCATCGGTAACAAATTGAAAGTGGACACCCCCCTCAAAGGCAAGCCCCGATTTTCAATGCCTATATATCTTTGCAAAACATTTGAGTTAGAACCACCCTCCCGGTACCAAATAATGCTACACCCAAATATATGTATTTGCATAACTGGTATGGCGTTGAAAACTTTCAATAAATTTTAGTTTACATATAAAATGCATGCAAACTGCAAAACTTAAGTAAACATTTAAGAAAGATAGAATTTTCAAAGTATGGAAAAATCAAAATCGCTCACTTTCACATCCTGAATTTAAGTGACCTCATCACCAAAGAGTTATCAAACAGGTTCAGTTATTTATCATACCCAAGATTTGTAAGAATATTGACCAAGCCATGCATATTTTTTCAAAGTGCGTTAATATGGTCGATATTAACGCACTTTGAAAAGAAATTTTATTTTTTTAAGGTGCGTTGATTTGGTCCCAAATTTAACGCACTTTGAATTTTTTTTTCAAAGTGCGTAATTTTTCAAAGTGCATTGTAACAGAGCGTCTGCTCTAGAGTCGCAAAGTAAGGAGTTTTTAAAATAGTCCCATGGGACGCGGAGACAGACCTGTCCTTCGGATGAGACCGTATAAACCGAGGTCCCGTGTCGCAGTAGGTGCTGGCGCGAAAAAGATCCCTCCCTGCTCAATGGCCCTCAGTGCCGAGTATAGGACAAAATTTGCAGCTCTCCACCGGCAAGTGGGGGCGTTAACATAAAAGGATGTATTCGCTTTAACAAAAGAATTGACCTATAGGAGAGAACAATTTCCCGGAAAAAGTGACATTTAAGGACAGACGAGACGTTCCTTAATAATAATAGATAAATTTTTCTTAGAGTTTGTCATTGAAGTGTTGCTACTTAAACATGTTTACTCACAAAAAATTGAGGTACCTTACCAGGCATTTCTGCAAGATACCAGGGGTAGTTTTTCTTATATAATCCATTGGGGAAGAAAAATAATTTTCCAATTTCAAATTTTTAAGAGTTTGTACTTTTTAAAAACGTTTAGAAACTGGTTTAGACATCAGAATGTTATTAAAATTTTCAATACTTTTCATATATTACGAAGATATACAAAACCGATTTTGAGGAACGTCTCGTCTGACCTTAAAAATAAATCTTTATTTCTTGTTTTCTACCGTATATATGTCTAAATTTTTGAAATTTGTACTTTATACCTAAAATTTATTATTTACAACTTTACAATAAACCTCCAAAGTTGCAAACACCATTTTGTCCTTTAAAGCGTTGATTTTTGCATGAATTTTCTTGAAGTCCATCAGGGCAAAAATCAGAATTGTGATATTTTGATAGGTTAGGATGTAAGGAATAATTTAAGATAAGTAGGGGCACCTCATCGAAATTCACAAAAAACCTACAAAAAATAAGGAAACCAGATTTTCTTAATCTGCTTTAGATTTATGCCATTTATTCTTATTGCCAGACTATCTCAGTTGATATGTGTGCTGAATTTTTATACCTTGGATACTCTCTTTTTTAAGTCGGGGGTTCGAATCCACCTGGTACAACACTTATAAAGTTTTAAATTTCGCCTTTTCAAAGACAATTTTAATTTTTTTATAGACTTGTGTATTTTTCCTTCAATTTTCTATCCCTTATGCATGCCCATTTTTTTAAAGAGATATCAAAGTGCGTAAAAATCCAATGTACAGTTGTCAGTTGTAACAGAGCGTATAAGCATACTTTCTCCGAGGACAAGAATAACTCACTGTGTGTTACTCAATACGGGTATTCTTGGGATTATTGAGCTGCGATGAATTTCAATTGTATATATTCCTTAGAATTTAATCACATTGATTTGGGCTACATATTTCAGTAAATGCACTCCCTTGGATTTCATTTTGCACACATTAATGACAAGTTTTTATTATATCCACGGATAAATAGCCTAGACATAAAGAATAGAATTTCAGAGACAGTAGACATTACCTTTATGCACAATGAGAAGTAAATATCAATTATTACATTTGGAGATAACAAACTCAGAAAATCAATAAAAAGGGTTCCTCCTATCTCTTCTCACTGAAATAAAGATTTAGGAAAAACAAATTGTTATATGTATTCAGCCTAATGTCATTAATCAGAACGGAAATCGACAAGCTTTTTGTAGAGAATAAAACCAAGCCCGGTCCTATAGGTCAGGTCCCTATTTATAATGAAGTGATCCTTACCAAGTAATATCTACCACTAATGTGTTGATGCATACATTTTACATAAAAATGTATAACAACTTTTTTTCTGACTCCAATACATTATACATCGTATAATGAATTTTATTAAATTATGTTTTTTTAATAAACTGATCATAAAACAAATAAAATATAACTAGCATCAATATACAAAAAAAGAAAAAAATAATAATAGTCTTTAAATACTATGCAAATCGGGGGGATTCCAGAACACATAAATATACCATACTCGTTTAAACATATGTGATTCTGAGAACAAATAATAAAACAATTTTTTTAAAATATACGTAATATAAAATTTCAGAGTAAAAAGAAAATGTGTATAATATTTCCAGATAAATTAACAACAAAATCATTGTACATTCATATTTCTGTGGCACAGGACTGGTGGATCGGTGGAGAGAAGCATCTGATGTTCTCCAGAACTGCCTCTGGATTTTCGTTTGTTTTCAGGTATTTGTTGAAAATTGCAAAGATCTGGTTGTTTAATATCTCAAATCTTCTTATGCGACTTGTCACTTTTGAAAGTTGCTAAAAATAAAACAAGACATTTAACGTTGTAGATCTTAAATTTATTTGGTGGAAGAACGCACATTTACATTATAATATTGATGAATAGATATTTTTTTTTGAGAAAATGAATCATATGGAGATAACGAACAGTATTCAAGATCAGAAGTCTATAAGACTATAACAAACAGGAGCAGACAAAACACTTACCTCCAAAACATCAGAGGTGGGATCAGGTGCCATGGAGGAGTGAGCTTCCCCTGCCAACCGGTCAGAGCCGCCGTGTGCTCCTTGTCATGATTAGGAAATAACAGCTTTATCCGTCGTCAATTCAGTATAAATAATAGGCTAACAATTAGTATGAAAAACGTCAGTCAGCATTTGACTCAATGATAAATTGTATTTGCTGACAAGGTCATTGTGTCGACCGCAGAACTTGCAAAATGATGACTTTTAACGAGACTGCTAAATCTCTTGTTTCATAAACTTGATTGTCAGTAATTTACGTCGTTTTAGAAATTGTACATACGTAGAGCATGCTCTTGCGAATCGAATCAACTGACTCAACTCCGTTTGCAGGTGTTGAAGGTATATTGCTGCATAAGTAAGGGAAGTTGACGATAGAGAAGTTAAAGTAATCACATTTATCATAGAGCTTGGTTGTTTGATTATTATTAATGTCTTTTTCAAGAAAAATATCCAAATATGAAACAGACGTGTCATACTCCGTGGTATCTTTTATCTCAAGCTCACCAGGATATATCGTATCGACATAAGAATGGTAATTACCATTGTTAATTGACAATACGTCGTCAATATTATCCAAATGTCGAGTTGATGCCACAGCAAGTGCTTTCTTCTTTTCACCAGAGGTAACTATGGCAAAGTGCTCATCTTTTTTGTTTGATTTTCATAGATATTTATATTAATAAACATAGGTAATCAGAGATTACAGAGCTCACCTCAACGAATGTTGTCTTTAAGTAAGTCAAAGTCACACAATTAACCAACAAAAAGTGTACATTCCAAAAATGAAAATATTTAAGCAATTTTGATCTGATACTTTGAAATAGACCTACATAAACAATTTAAACTAGTTCTTCTTCATGAAAATGTAATCAAAATCCAGCATCTGAAGCAAATTTGAGAATTTTCATCTCTTGATGAAAACTTTAACCTGTTCACTCAACCGCAAAATGTAGGTCAGATTCAGCATCCGAAGCAAGCCTGGTAGTGTGCATCCTTAGATGTATCATCCATGCAAGTTTGGTCAACATAGGGCTTATAGTTACTTGGAAATGAAACCTGCACCAAAAACTTTAGCCTGTTCACTCAACCGCAAAATGTAGGTCAGATTCAGCATCCGAAGCAAGCCCGGTAGTATGCATCCTTAGATGTATCATCCATGCAAGTTTGGTCAACATAGGGCTTATAGTTACTTGGAAATGAGACCTGCACCAAAAACTTAAACCTGTTCACTCAACCGGAAAATGTAGGTCAGATTCAGCATCCGAAGCAAGCCCGGTAGTATCCATCCTTAGATGTATCATCCATGCAAGTTTGGTCAACGTAGGGCTTATAGTTACTTGGAAATGAAACCTGCACCAAAAACTTTAACCTGTTCACTCAACCGGAAAATGTAGGTCAGATTCAGCATCCGAAGCAAGCCCGGTAGTATCCATCCTTAGATGTATCATCCATGCAAGTTTGGTCAACATAGGGATTATAGTTACTTGGAAATGAAACCTACACCAAAAACTGCACCAAAAATGTTAACCTGCTCCAAAAACATTAACCTGGTCATTTCTTTGCTGAAATTGCAGCATCTGAAACTTTGACTGGTACAATGAAACACACTAGAACCATCTTCGATGCATGTCTAATCAATACAGGACATAGAAGTACTTAAAAAGAAAACTGCTCCAAAAAACTTAACCTTAACCTGGGACGCCGACGCCGACGTGGACGCCGACGCCGACGCCGACACCGACGCCGACGCCGAGGGTATTACATAAGCTCCCCCAACTTCGTTGAGGTGAGCTAAAAATCTTCACAAAAGCCATTAAAATCAAACTAATATTTGCAACCTATTGGAAGTTAAATGTCAGGTGTACTTTCTTAAAAAGAAATTTAACCTTTGTGATTTATTAGTAAACTTGATTTGTATCCTTGGACCGATAGTTGAACTCATATTTTAATCTACATTATACCACAGAGTCTGACACATCTGTTCCTTATTTCGATATTTTACTTGAAAAAAGACATTAATGGTAACCTAACTACCAAGCTTTATGATAAACTTGATAACTTTAACTTTAACATCACCAACTTCTCTTACTTGCAGCAATATACTTTCATTACCTTCATACGGGGTTTATATCTCTCAGTTGATATGATACATAAGAGCATGCGTATGTATGAACAATTTCTAAAACGAGGTAGGCAAAATTGCTGAAACAGAATATCAGCAGTCTCGTTAATAATCATCATTTTGTAAGTTCTATGTTAAGCAAATGCAATTTATTTTTTAGTCAAATGCCGACTGACATTTTTCATTCCAATTGTTATGTCATTATATTCACACTGAATTGTCGACAGATCTTTTCGCTATTTTCCGATCATGACAAGGAGCACACGGCGGGTGTGACCGGTCGGCAGGGTATGTTCACTCCACCATGGTACCTGATCCAACCTAACTCTGATTTTTTGAAGGTCCTTGTTTGCTCTGCTCCAATTTTGTATTGTTTAATTGACTTTTAAGCCTGAATGCTGTTGGTTATCTCAAATATTTCATTATACATGTATAGGTTGCATAGCAATATACGTATAAACATTTTATTTTGCATTTTGTTTGGTAGTTGACGTCGATAATGAACTTCAATGAGAAAAGCAAATGCTATAGTAACATATAGTTTTTTCGGTACAACAAACGTTCTTTTCCCCATTTTTGTATATAAAATGAATACTCATGTAGATTTAAATCGGTCTCTTTTATTTGCTTAGGATAGTAATTTATAATTTTAAATGTGTAACTGACGACTTACATGGCCTTTCACGTTGCCGTCTTTCTTATCCACACGGTTTACTTTGAGGAGATGGTAACAAAAATCTAAAGCCTCGAATCTACGTTGCTGTGACAACAGGACAATAAGAGCGCACCCGGCCCAGTTCAGACCCTCTCCAAATAATTCTCTATGTAAATAAGTATGCCATATTTTATAACTCAATGATAGCAATTTATGTCATTCCGGGAACTCTTTTCCAGCAGAAAAGTTATTTAAATATAATATTTATCAAGAAAATTGGTGTTGGGGACCAAATAAGAGGTAATCGTGATATCTATTTGAGATGTGTTACATATATTTTCCTCTTACTCGACCGAGTACTCGTTTTCCCTGACTGGCATACAGTACACGAACTGTATGGCGCTCCAGAGTCGGTGGAACTCTGTACACTCATCTATATTTATCACTCCATTTTTTGGATGTTGCCCATGCCATATATCACTGTCTAAGAATCCCTTTATCTTGTTGAGGACAACTTCAAACATGGACAGACCGCAACACAGCCGTTCCTTGGTCAATAAATCACTTGAAGCAACCAGCAGTTTTTGCTGCATAAAAAAATCAAAAAATTAAAATTGAATGCAAATTAGTCGAAGAAGTAAAGATCTGAACATCAGATATAATAACCTAATTAAATGGTCACCTGAGAACTCCCGAGCCTGTTGATGACCGGGACAATCTGTTGGGAGGAGTACTTGTTCTCTAACTCCTTTAACTTTTCTCTTAGTTCCTGCTCCTTTTGTTTCCGATCATCTCCCTCTGTAAAACAATGAAGTTGTTTACATGTAACGTGTCGTCGGTGAGATAGAGATACCCAAAATTGGATTATTTTTAACTAATTTGCTGCATTTTCAAAACCATGAGTATCATGAAATAGCGATGGAAAATTGTTTTTTCGGCCAAGCTGAGAATTTTAACTTTTTAATCTTACCTAATTTTCATTAAGGTATATGAAAGTACTTGTACTACTGCTCTTTAAACAAATTAAACGTAAGTACCTTGTATTTAATTGCAAATTTTATTAAATTAATTAGCTGCCTCATATTATACTACATTATATGCGTCCTTAATTCTATAAAGAATTATTTTACCTTTAATTGGAACAAACGGTTTGGGAATAATATTCTGGAAAGGAGCAGCTTGTTTCAAGTCTAATATCTCTTCCTGAACCTTGAGTAATCAATATAAAACGGTAAATCTTTGACATAGAAGTTAACTATGTTTGAATTTGAAACATATGGATATAACGAACTGTATTCCAGACCAAAAGTCCATAAAACAATACAAAATAGGAGCAGAGCAAACACGGACCTCCAAAACATCAGAGGTGGGATCAGGTACCATGGAGGAGTGAGCATCCCCTGCCGACCGGTCACATCCGCCGTGTGCTCCTTGTCACGATCGGGAAATGACGGAAAAATCCGTTGTCAATACAGTGTGTATAAATAATAGACTAACAATTAGTATGAAACACGTCAGTCAGTATTTGACTCAATGATAAATTGTATTTGCTGACAAGGTCATTGTATCGACTGTAGAACGTAATATATGGCTTTTTCATATTCTTGTTTCATCAACTTGTTTGTCAATAATTTTTTGTAAATTATATACATACAGCATGCTCTTGCGTATCTAATCAATAGAGATATGTACACACCGTATGCAGGTGATGAAAGTATATTGCTGCATAAGTAAGGGAATTTGACCATAGAAAAGTTAATGTCATCACGTTCATCATAGAGCTTGGTTGTTAGATTACTATTATTGTCAAGTAAAATATCCAAATATGAAACAGATGTGTCATACTCTGTGGTATCTTTTCTTTTTGAGAAATACTTGCTGATAATAGATTCAAATATCCAAGAAATCAATCAAATGAAAGTGATCTGGTGATTTGAAATCATAGTCAAGGTCATTAAGAAAAATCAGTCAAGCCATTGACTAAGTTTACATGTATCGGTAATATATTTCAATTTCAAAAGTTTCAGTTTTTTAAAAATATACCAATGATTGTTCCATCAGCAAAGTTAAAAGTATGGCATTGCCGATTTCACGGAAACTTTGAAAAACATCTGTGCGCAAATCTGGGTACTGAATAACACCAGACAGCATTTCATGATAATATTCCATGATAGCTACAAAAAGAAAATTATAGAGGAACATTAGATGTGTAAAGAAATTTTAACTGTGCAAATTCTAAGAACTCTTCTATCTTCGTCATTAAAGCACTGATATATAAATTTTGGATGTAGTCGATCGTATAACAAAACCTGACGCTGTCAAAATTTCAGAATTTCATGAAAAAATCAAGGAAGGAAAAACACTGACTAATTTTAACTATTTATGATATAATGTATTACCTGGGGATCCGTACGCGTACAACTGTAGTTTACAGACTGGAGGCATCCCAGAGAGCAATGTCTGAACGTAATCCATCAATGTACCCTTCAACTACAGCAAGCAGAGAAAGCACCTGTTAGTTTATTACTCGACTTTTGGTGAGCTTGAGATAATTTTGATTCAAGTACCGTAATTAGTACTTACATTAGTTTCAACAACCTTGACTATTTCCTCTATCACAAGGGATATTCCTTGGTAACCAAGGAGACGACAGATAGACTGGAAGTGAGGTAAACCTATAAAACCTTGATATGGTTTGAAAATGCTTCCAAATGCCACAGATAATTCCTACAAAAAATAAAAAAGACTTGGCTGAACTTGGTAAAAGCAGCAAATTATGAGGATGAATAATCAGTGTGTATCATGGTTATACCTTCGATCCCCAGGTTAAAGTGTGAGAGGAACTAGGTGCTTTCTCACGTTCACACTGATCAGCAATCAAAAGGGTGGCCTTTATAAATCTTCAAGCACATAAAAAGATAACAAACAAAAAAAATAATAAGAAAAAGGAAGGAAAACAAAAGATTGTGTTGCGAATTGTAATTTTTAAACAGGTCGAACTGTTGCTTTACAATACTTACCTATTCGTTGCGGCGTTATAACAATAATGCGTTAAGAAATCATAACTTATTTCCCAGAACACATGGAGAGTGATGCGTCCAAACGGACTAGTGACCCTGTTATCGGCTTCATGCAGCATGTTATCAAAACTATCCAATGGAATAAAGTCTCTCATCATTTTATGAGCCAATCTATTACACTCGATCAGCTTCTCAAGTTCCTAGAGCAATTAACATACACATAATTTAAGGATTTTGCAACAACTTTTTTTTCGATACATAGTCGCTGAAGAAGTTTTTCTTAAAATTCATGTTAAATTTGTACAGTATTAGCATTTACCAAGATTCCTGTTAAATCGCTAGCCTCGAACCTGGATATAGCAATGTCCAGGGCTCTCTGAAGGGAAGTGTTGATTCGTTGGCCAATTAAGTGTTTGAGATCAATGGACCGACCCAGGATCTTAACGAAAGGACGTCCAAGTTATCATTACATTGTACACTAAATTCAAAGAGACGTTCTTGATATTTTCATATGATAGAATTACCTGTACTTTCCGTTGTTTTAACAGGGTATGGTACCTGTTGGCTGTGGGGTACGGGATTTTGTGTCCTTTTTTGGCACACTCTGCACGGAAAGTCTTGTCCAACATTATGCTTTAATTCAAGGAAATAATTTTTTAAGAATACCTGGTTAATTTTTTTCTAAGATTTTTTGTTTGCAAATCTTAATTATTTCAGTACAGCTTTAAAGATAAAACTTACCTGCCAGCTAGATGTTTGTAGTAAGCAAAAATCTGTTCGCTCAGTTTATAGACAAACTGATCAAAGCACAAATTTACCTGGGAAAAAAATGAATTACATGAGTATTTTAAAGCATTCTTGAAATAGTGAAAGACTAACATTCAATCTGTTCGGCAATTACTTTTGTATTCAGTGAGTAACAAACCTCTGCTTCGACTTCGTCATACAGAAATTGTCTGTGAAATTTCATGATGGCGTATTGACCACTGTCGTTGTATAAATCAAGTGGATACAAAATATACCTACAAAACAGATCCTTTAGTAGGGTTTAAAAAAGACATATTACGTTCACCGTCAGCCTGAATTGAAATTTCACTTGTTCTATATTTAAAATGTTCTACATCTTACTCCATCATTGAAGGATCTTTGGTTTCCAGGATATGGTCTGTAAGAATCCAAGGCATTGACATATCAATGGGAAACTGAAAAAAGTAAGTTCCTCGTTTTATATTTCACGTCTTCTAAATAAAATATATCGGTTTCTAATAGCAGTATTTTTTGTTACAGAAATGGCTACTACATTTATTGTAATGACTGATCATTGGGATAACCTGTATTCTTTGACCCATGGTCATCTCCAGGAAGTATTCTCTGAACCACAACTGAGAAAGATCACCACAGGCATGTAGGGATTCTGAAGTCCAAAAAGTATCACTTAGGTACGTTGTGTCTCGTCTTTCAAAAACAACCAATTTTTTAGACAAATGTTGGATTAGGCAGATTTTATATTTGTTGTAAAAAGAATTAAGAAAGTGAATCTACATCTATTCTATGTATCAACTTGAAATCATAAATGAGCCGTGGCATGCATTGTCTTAGAATTTCTCTTCAGGCAAAATTAGTTGCTGTGTGCCAAGTTTAAGACTTTCAGGCAGAGTTTTGACTTTTTTACAGAGATAAAAGAAACAGAAGCCAAACATGCCACATATGGTTGTGTAGATAAACTAGAGGTACTTTGGGCACTGGGCTCACTAAATAATATCTCCGCCTTCCATATGATTATAATGGCAAAGTACATGTTTTGCTCTGGGAGACCCGAATTAAATAAGTGTCAGATCAAAAAGTAAATTAGGAGGTGCTAAATGGTATTAAAAAAGAAACTGTAAAGAAACCTAAAATATGTGTCCGATTAAAAAACAGGAGATGCGCAAAGGCAATATGTAACAAAGATACTGTGAAAGTCTCTTTAAACTTTATTCAGTAGTATAAGAGAAATTGCGGATAAGAGATGGGTACTCCAAACCATTGTACGCATTGTGTAGCAATTATTCAATACACACTTTGTGTACATCATTGCATTGATACCTTGTGTACATCATTGTATTGATGATTCATTTTGACTATTAATCAATAAAGCCATGACAAAAACTGCCAATCAGTGTTAATCTGTTTTGTCGACATGTAATAAATGGACGGATGTAAGTCAGGCGGATGGACGTACATCCCGATCACTATATACCCTCCCACTTTTCAAGCTGGGGTATATTCAAAAGACAATGATGATTAAAAGTTTTCCATTGCTTCTCTGTAAAATGTGTAAATGTTTACGATTCTATGGAAGGGAACACCATGAAATTTGGAGTTGTATGCCTTGTGGTATTATTGGTAAAACAATGAAATTAATGAAACAGGTACCTGTGTTTTGGTTCACATTTTTAACCTTTCTCTTCATTAACAATTAGCTCACTAAATGATACCCCCCCGCTATGAATACTATGGTAATGTCCATGTTTTGCTATGGGAAACCCCCAAAATGTGTCGGATCATAAGTAAAATAGGAGGTGCACAATGGAAATATGTAATATTCTTTGAAAGTCTCATCAAATTTCATTCAGTGGTATGAGATTTCTATTAAACCACTCTATTTTACTTTTTGATCTGACACTTATTTCGGGCCTCCTAGAGCAAAACATTGACTTTGCCATTATAATAATATTTAAGGGGTATCATTTAGTGAGCTCAGTGCTTATATCACCTCTAGTTTAGGCTTGATAAAGATTTGAAGTAGTTTTAAATCTTATTATGCATCCGCTTGAAAAGTGGGAGGGCACATATATATAGTGATCGGGATGTCCGTCCTTCCGCTCGTCCGTCTGTTACACTTTTGGGTACCCATCTCTTATCCATAACTCCTCTTGTACCACTGATTGAAATTTAATAAAGCTTTCACAGAATCTTTGTTACATATTTCTATTGTGAAACTCCTATTTAACTTTTGGATCGGACAGATATGTCTGGTTTCCCCTAGAAAAACATTGACACTGCCATTCTTTTTATAATATTGAAGGGTACCAATATCTTATCCACAACTTCTCCTACACCAATGAATAGAATTTGATGATACTTTCACAAATTCTTTATAACATAATACCATTGTGCACCTCCTATTTTACTTTTTGATGACAGATATTCAGGGTTTCCCCTAGCATAACATTGACGCTGCCATTCTTTCTACGTGTATAATATTGAAGGGTATCCAACTCTTATCCTCAACTCCTGTTACACCACTGTATAAAATTTAATGAAACTTTCATAGATTCTTTATTACATAATGCAATTGTGCACCTCCTACGTTACTTTTGGATCTGACACTTATTTCGGGTCTTCCAGAAAAAAAACCTTGGATTTGAATCATATGGGAGGTGCTCTTAACATGGCAAACAACATTCATTATACTAGTAATCAGATTTTGATAATTGGCAAAGTTTCCTTAATCCAAATCGTTTAACATAGTTAAAAATGTCAGCGTTTACAGAAAATAAGTCTTCCATTATAAAAGAATGGAAAGAAAAGGATCTCTTTCTCAATTTGTGCGTGAATTAATCGTCTTAGCACCAAAAGCCTTCTTCTGGCCATCTAATATTGTTCTATCATATAAATATTTGATTGCAGAATCAATTCTCATGTAATGTTTTTTTTTTTATTTTGGGGGTGGGGGCGCCTAAAAAATACATGTAAATGTAATATATAATTAATACAAATATAAATATATACATTTCCATATTTAATAGTTCATAGTGCTCACTATTGAAATTCAGTAGGTAATTCCAGTGGAAGGACTGCTTTAGGAACTGGTTGATGGCAGTCACGTGATTGGCGTCCAATTCCTTCTTCAGTGATCTCTTCACTCCTACAGCACTCCGGTCCGTGATTGACTCCAACATTGTCCTCACCATGTACAACTGTGAAAGTTGTAAATATATTTTATTAGGCCCGCATTAAGTTATGAAAATGCGAGATTTTGCTTTATATAATCAAATATAATAGGGCTCGTTATTATGTTTATGCGCGATAAGTTGCTGTCACAGAAAAATAATGGGCTGGTCACATGAGCACCGACTTAGGGTTCCTTTTCATCAAAAGGTCTTTGAAGCAAAAGGTTAATACTATTGAAACATTACTTTTCAATCAGATGTTCATGCACATAGCCAGAGTCGCTCTAGATAACATGCACATTACTCTTTTTATGTTTCCTAACTTTTCATCTAGATATTGTGTATTGGATTTTTTTCCCAAATTGTATTCAGTTAACCATTTTCAAGTTTAATGCATATATTGAGTCAGTTGGTTTTTAAATAACTTTTTTTTTTAAGTTTAAGATTTAATCTTTAAAGAACTGGGGGCATCTGAAGAGACAATCTGTACCTGGGTGGCTGACGGTGCCACATTTTTACGGGGAACGTTTATGCCGAACCCTGTATCCGTGTCTTTTTTACCCTTGGCTGCGGGGTCACCTTCTGGTTCTTTGCCATCCTTCCAATCCACGCACGAATCCCTGACCGAAATAATCACCCTGCAAAACAAACAATATTACTCACTCATAAAATAATACTCATACATAATGATAATGCTATTATACAAATGGTATAGAGCTGTTTATGTGAGTTTAGCCGGGTAATTACATTTTAATAAGATCAGTTTTCTTCTTAACTGCCCGTCTTAGTGGCTCTCGCAGAAAAATCTGCGCAAAATCTTGCAAAACAGCATAGATATGTCTTCTAATGGCATCCAGAAACACAGACTCCATCCTAGCCATCAGGAGTTGTAGTCCCTTAATCATTGCAATCACTTCCACAATGGCAACCTTTTCATCACTACTGTAGTTATATCGGGTGGACTAAAAGAATTCAATAGTTTTAAAAGTTTTTGGTTAAGAAAGATGAAACATATGAAGATAATGAGCAGTATTCAAGATCAAAAGTTCATAAAACAATCAAAAATAGGGGCGGAGCAAACACGGCCCTTCAAAACATCAGAGGCAGGATCAGGTGTCATGGAGGAGTGAGCATCCCCTGCCGACCGGTCACACCTGCCGTGTGCTCCTTGTCATGATCGGAAAATAACGAGGAAAACCGTCGTCAATTCAGTGTATAAATTGTGGACTAACAATTAGTCAGCCTTTGACTCAATGATAAATTGTATTTGCTGACAAGGTTATTGTATCGACCACAGAACTTACGAAATGATGACTTTAAACGAGACTGCTGAAATTCTTGTTTCATCAACTTGTTTGTCAATAATTTACCTCGTTTTAGAAATTGTTCAAACGCAGAGCATATTCTTGCGTATCTTATCAACTTGGATATGTAAGCTCTGTATGCAGGTGATGAAGGTATATTGCTTCAAAAGTAAGGGAAGTTGACGATAGGAAAGTTAAAGTCATCACGTTTATCATAGAGCTTGGTTGTTAGATTACCATTAACGTCTTTTTCAAGTAAAATATCTACATATGAAGCAGATTTGTCAGACTCTGTGGTGTCTTTTATCTCAAGCTCAACAGGATATACTAGTATCGTATCGACATAAGGATGGAAATCATCATTGTTAATTGACAATATGTCATCGATGGTGTCTTTCATTTGATACCCATGGGAATTCAAATAGATTGTTGGAAGACCTGGTCTCCAAAAACAACATAGATATTGTCAATCAGACACACAAAAATCTTTTTGATGTTGACTTCAGAGTACTTGTGTGTACAATCAAAATGGTTTCAAACAAAATAATTTTGCAAATGACCAATGACAAGGTAAGTAAATTTTCCAGTTCCACTTTTATTAAAAAAGCAGTTGTCAATGATATCGAAAAGCCTGGACTTTAATTTATCGTGGGAAATGGTTGTGTTAAAAGTTGAAAAGTCGTAAGTATTTAAGCTGTTTGTTTTGGTAAAATCTTGTGATTTTAATTGTTCAAAAGTTCCTTGGAATTTTTAGGTATCCACATCTCATTTACACCACTTCTTGAATATATTGTTGCAGAGTACTCTTGAAGTTTCTCCTTCACTACTGTTAATATCTTAGCGAGGAGTAAAGAAAGAGGCTTGGTTGACCATTTACTGGAACTCGCTATGTATCTTTGTTTGTAAGGATTTTTATGAAGTTTCGGAATCCAATATATATATATATATATATATATATATATATATATATATATATATATATATATATATATATATATATATATATATATATATATATATATATGAGAAAGAGGAAGACACGACTCTGAGGAATGCTTTATAACTTACTCGTTCATATTCTTCTGAGTCTTGGGGACATTCCGGGTTCATGTGATGATCAGTAGGATTCAGTAACTTCCAGCAGTACTAAATAAAGAAAAGCACATGACTGTATAGGTTAATCTGAGAAAACTTAGTACATACATACTGTGTCAATGTGTTAACTTTTCAAAAAAAGTTTCATTTCAAACATTTTTCCTTCATCATTCCTTAATAAATCGAACATCCTTTGAAGGACCGTGTTTTACTATAGACTGTACAGCTGACCTAGCTGCATTGTCACGTTCAAGCTTTAAATAATCATATTTTGCAATAACCTGGCTGTGAAAATTTTATGCATATCCAATTTATAACACATTTAAGTGCCTAAAATGATCAATCAATAATTTAGTTTAAGTTTTAGACATCATATTAAACTGGATTGAATAGTTCTGTGGGAATGAAATTAAAAGTTAAAATTTCGGCCAATTTGGATATCTTTGGAATTGTCCCTTGAACAAGCGCGAGAACCTAAAAGTTATACCAAAATGGCCGAAATTTTCAATGATTTATGAATTATTGTAGGTAAATATAAATAATGTTTTTTGCATACTTACCAGCTCCATGACCCTCTGTGTCCATGACGACAAGTTGGTCAGACCACGCAGTGCCAGGTCATACAGCTCCTTGTTTTCTTCGTCAGATCGCGCGGATTTCGCAGATGTAGTCATTCTCTGATCAACAAAAAACGTACATAATTTTTTTTTTCATTTTATTTGCATCCTTGCGCGTGGATTGATTCTACTTTATTTTTCGACATTAAGTTAATGATAAGTTCTTCATGTCTTGAATTGCTTTCTTGCATGATTACTAGAATGCCCTTTAGTTATTTAGACCTATTATTTGATTTTCGAGCAAATTTTGTTATTAAGTCAGTTCTTATTTGATTACTTCATTGCTCCTCCGCGCTAACTCTGACACGTATTCGGTATGACTCTCCCTCAGCGCCTCCAGACTGGGCAGTATCTGAGACTGCTGGCTCGGCTGGTTCGATTCACAATGGCTCCACTTGGAGGAGTCAAAGTTAACGCTCTTCATGATGTACGAGTAAGGTTTCATTTGCATATCACCATACAGAGGGACAACCTCCATTTGCTGCGAAAAAGAAACATATATTTTTTTTTTTAAAAGAGCTTAAAAAAAGAAATGCCCACAATATAGCAGGTATGTAACGTTGGTACGTGCCACCATTTTTTTCCAAAGCGTAGTAGGACGTACCTTTAAAATTTTGTCTATTTTGGACAGATTGATTCTCTTCTTACTGTCCATTTTATAAATACTGTTGTCTTTACTGTCCATAAGAAACAGTCCAAATGCAATCACCTGAAAAGGTAAATAACCATACTAACAAAAAGCCATTAATTTGAAAGAAAAAACGCAACGACTTCATTATTATCCGTCTGGTCATTGAAGTGTAAAGCGGCTTGGTTTTTTCTTTATATTGTATTATTATTATATTATATGTGATGCTTATATTTCATTGTGAATTATATACCAGTATTTCAAATCTGAAAACTTTAGCAAGAGAGGATCAAGCCAATTTTGCACCTGATGCAACGATTACCTGTTAATGTTGTTATAATCATGATTATATTGTTTTTTAAATTGTATATGCCCCCCTGAGGGCCCTTGATTGGCGAATAAATAAATAAATCTTACACTGTTTTGCGTGTACATTTACAAATGTGACTAAATTTTTGTGAAACAGAACGGTCGTTCCAAGGTGTAAAACTGACGGTTTTTTTTTAAAAATAATATTTTCAAATGGTTAACCAACTATAGCATTTCTATTTAACTACCTATTATTAACCACATTGATTGCTTCCATACATGTACCTTGACTAACATGCTTTTCTCTCCCGGTTCCAGAAAGAGTTTGTTATCGTACATGTGTACGGAGATATTAACGACGTCAGCCAGCAGCTCCTCGTATCCAGGGGTCGTTTCTAGGGCTTCCTTCAGCAGGTCCCGGATTTTGTTCTGAGTCGCCAAAAACATCGACAGATTCTGGGACTCAGTCATTTTCTGTGGATCCATCATCATTCTTAAGCTTTGTACGGCTCTTTGAAACAAGAAAAGGGTAAGATGAGAACACTCTTATCTACAACTTGACTTTAAGTAATCTTGGAGTCTAAAGAAGTCCTGTACCTTCTATAGGCCGTATAGTCATTCTTAACACTGGCTTTCATGTTGGTGAGGTCGTTGAGCTCGGCGAAGGTGTTGATGAACTTTCCTATAGTCAGAAGGTAAGCCTCAGAAATGAAATCGTTCTTCCGTCCAGGGTGACATAGTCGCTTTATCTCCTCTCCAAATCTTTTAATGCTTTCTGTCTGTATGATTTCAGAAAAGTTTCATTGGACTGAAGATGTAACTCTACTGGTTTGTACATATTTCAAGGAAAAGAAAAGTAGAACCTAGTCATGAAATTCTTTTTTTATAACGTTTTTTCATTTCGTAGTATTACTTTACATGACGATGTATCCTGATGTTTTTGTTTTCTATACTTGTGCCAAGTTAGATCAAAACTGTAGGAGAAGCAACATTTTGAAAGAATTTCTCGTTTTTTTTCTTTTTTATCTTTTCATGGTAGTTAGGGTAATACTGATAACTTTTATGTCATAGTTTTGTTTTAGAAGTGGAAGCCTTATAGGAAATTTCTCACAGACCATACAGACGGATAAGCTCTCCGGGTAATTGACAAGGACAGCAAACATTTGAGGTGCTGGTTTATATTTTTTGCTTGCTTTTTCTTCCCATCATCAAAATAAACGTCTTTTTACATGTTTGAACAAGGGACAAAAAGCATTATCACATATATCTTTTTACAGTTCACATAAAGAACATAGGTAATAATGCCTGGTCCCCGAGCACGTATTTTCTTTTTGATTTCTCTTGGTAAGAAAATTGAGGAAGTAAATGAACGTACCTAAACAGTACAGAGACTGTACATGCATTTTTAATCTACATTTTATCAGATGTGATATATGTAATTACTGTAAACTTCATAAAGGCTAGCAGCTTAGAGACGAGCGGCTCCAGAACCTCCATGATCGTCGTGTTGATCTGTTCTCGGTTGTGCTGGTCGTTGCTCGCAATCTAAAGACAAATTTTAGAGGGGTGAAAAAAAAGTCCCGTGAAAACATTGTTTCTATATTCCTTTCATATAAGTTGTATGCTAAATTTTCATTTGAATCACTGGTTGAAAACTTTTTTATAATACATGACACAAAATAGGTCTCACCTGTGGTAATGCACGGGAACAGCATCTCCATGTGTAAAGCATGGCGGCATAATCTTGTGCCTCTTCTATCAGCTTGTTCTGTGTAGAAAAAAAAAGAATATTAAAAACTGTGACAGCATATTCTTAAAATCAGTTGTCCGCGAGACACTGTGGTTAAATCGATCCTTCGGATTCGACCGTATAAAACAAGGTCCGGTGTCGCAGTAGGTGCTGGCACAAAAAAGACCCGTCTCTGCTGAGTTTAGGTCTCAGTATGCAGCCTTCCGCCAGAAAATGGTACCGTCTCGATATACATGTATAATTGGGAAAATCTCGAAAAGGGACTTAAACAAAACAGATATATGAAATATATGGAGATAGCGAACAAGATGTTAATGGTAATCTGACAAAAAAGTTTTATGATAAACGTGAGTCTTTACATTCGTCAACTTCCCTTATGCAGCAATACACTCTTTTTACCTGCATTCGGGATTATATCTCTAAGGTCATACGATACGCAAGAGTCTGTTATAGATACGAATGAATAATTTATAAATCGAGGTAAGTTATTTGACAAACAAGTTGATGAAACAAGAATATCATCAGTCTTGTTTAAAACCGTCAGTTCTAAAGTTCAATTAAGAAATGAATTTTATTTTTGAAGATTCATGAGGTTATGAACTACGACGCTTTACGCCGTCATATTTCATGAAGCACTTTAGCGCTTCATGATAAATATGCCTGCGTGAAGCGTTGTAGTTCATATACCTCATGAATCTTCAAAAATTAAATTCATTTCTTATATTTACATTATTTTCCTGATGACCTGCCATAAATGTACGCCATTCAACTGTCATTTTTAAAGCAAAACAGTGTGCACTATATTTTTTGACGTCAAGTGCGGTATTATGACGTAACAATGGAGATATTCATGCTTATTCGTAGTATATTTGTAATGTAGTTCATGAGAAAATGAACTGCATTTTATTTTCTTGAAGAATCATAGGGGAAATTTATTGTAAATGTAAATATTGGTTGATACAATGACCTTGTCAGCAAATACAATCTACCATTAAATCAAATGCTGACTGATTTTTTCCTAATAGTTAAGCCATTATTTCACACACAAAATTCTCGACGTCGACGGAATTTTCCATAAGTTCCCGATCATGACAAGGAGCACACGGTGGGTGTGACCGGTCGGCAAGGAATGCTCACTCCTCCATGGCTACATGTACTGATCCCATCTCTTATGTTTTAAGGGCCCGTGTTTGCTCTGCTCCAATTTTCTATTGTTAAATGGACTTTTGAACTAAAAAACTGTTATTTCCATTTATATTTCATTCAAGCTCAAATGTCCATTCAAATTAGAGAAAATTGGAGGAGTGAGCATCCCCTGCTGATCGGTCACACCCGCCGAGTGCTTCTTGTCATGATCGGGAAAAATCTGCCGTCATTCAGTGTACAAAAAATGTACTTACAATTAGTATGAAAAACGTCAGTCAGCATTTGACTCAATGATAAACTGTATTTGATGACAAGGTCACTGTATCAACCATAGAACTTACGAAATTATGACTTAAATTGAGAATGCTGAAACTCTTGTTTGTCAATAATTTACCTCATTTTAGGAATTGTTCGTACGTAGAACATGCTCTTGCGTATCGAATCAACTAAGAAATATAAACTCCGTATGCAGGTGATGAAGGTATATTGCTGCATAAGTAAGAGAAGTTGACGATAGAAAAGTTAAAGTCATCACGTTTATCATAGAGTTTGGTTGTTAGATTGTCATTAATGTATCTTTCAATTTAAATATCCAAATACGAAACAGATGTGTCAGACTCTGTGGTATCTTTTATCTCAAGCTCACCAGGATATATCGTATCAATATAAGGAAGAAAATCATCATTGTTAATTGACAATACGTCGTCGATATATCTAAAAGTCGAGTTGAGAGCCACAGCAAGTGTTTCCTTCTTTTCACACATAAGATTTTGCACAAATTCTGCTTCATATGAGTACAAAAATTGGTCTGCTAATAACGGGGCGCAATTGGTACCCATGGGAATTCTAATAGATTGTTGGAAGACCTGGTCTCCAAAAAAGACAGAGATACTGTCAATCAGAAACTCAAGTATCTTTTTGATGTCAACTTCAGAGTAATTGTGTGTATAATCTGAATGTTTTTTTTAACAATATAATTTTGCAAATGACCAATGACAAGGTAAGTAAATTTACGAGTTCCATTTTTATTGAAAAAGCAGCTGTCAATAATATCAAAAAGCCTGGGGAATGGTTGTGTATAAAGTTGAAAAGTCGTATGCTTTTAAGCTGTTGATTTTGGTGAGGAAGATAAATAAAACAGATGACAGATTAATCAAAGTATACAAGAAGAAACTCAATGTCCCTATAAAACTTAATTCTTCAGACAGGAGTTGAAATATATATATTCGAATTTAATGAACTAGAATGCAGTACTAAAACATTTCATGCCGCATTTGTTAAAGCAGGAAAAAAGACATTAGGATTGAAAAGGATAAAGAAGGAATATAGAATACCATCAAAGACCTCTGTGTTTGTATAAGGAATCAGACACAACAAAACAGACGGTACATGCACTGACTTACCGCGAAGTGGGATAGATTGAAAGACCAGCTAAAATTCACATTTTTAAACGAGATAAAAAGTAAAGAAGCAGAGAAGACTACATGGTACGCTTTTGTCTCATCTTAAAATTTTTGAGTGGAGAAATTGTGGTACACCGGTGTGTATATTAAATAAGAGCTTACCGCCAGTATTTATCAAGCATATATCTATGAACAGAAGCTAAAATAAATGATTTTTAAGCATAGCATACGGATATCAACATTGACAGACAGGGATAATTAAAACAAGCCACCAAAAAATAAGAAAGACGAGTTGACTGACAAATAACCGAAAAAGGATTTTGTCGTTGTCAGCTACCAGCGATATCCTCAGCAAAGTAGACTTAAACTGAATGTCTCCGAATTCAGTGGTACACCCATACATAAGCTAGATTCAGAAAAGATATTTCATGGAAGCTTTTTTCTTAGAATAATGTAATGAATGTTACATTACACTGTAAAAAAATAACTAGTTAAAGTCACGAAGAAAACTAGTAAATTTACTGTCCATACAATCACTACCTTAATAGTAGATTTACCAGATATTGGTATATTTATACTAGATAAGATTTGTAAATTTAGAATTGATGAGTAACTTTCACTAGGTTTCTAAGTATCTATACGACCCCCGCTCCACAACTCACTAACTTAACCAGTAAAATGAAAGTTTACTAATCACGACCAACGCTTTACGAGGCACACTAGTTAAATTCACTAGGTTTTTCTTTCAGTGTATGCCTTGTATGTCACCTTCATCGAATTTTCAGTAAGGTACCTGACAATGACCTACTGTAGATCACTAAATTTTCGCGACACCTTATTTTCGCGAGATAGGCATTGATTCTTGATTAAGCGAAACAAAATTTTCACGAATTGTGGTTATTGCTCTATATGATACTAAGAAATACTATTATACGCGAGAATTGAATTTTTGCGAGTATACTGTCTCGCGTAATTACGCGAAAATAAAGTTCTCGTGAATAAAAAGTGATTTACAGTAACTTATTTTAATTTTAGTAAAAAAATTGCACACTGTGGTACACTGAACAAGCTCACTTCCTTTAGACAAATGTCTTGCAAGCAAAGACTTCTAAACAAGGATGAATTGTCAACTGTGATCTTTCCTTTCTGCATACACTGGCTTTTGAAAATCAGAAGTCAGATCAGTAATAGAATATATCATAGATAATGCAATGACATCGTATAACTAGCACAGCAACCAAATGATATTCAAACAAAACCAGTGATCTATACCAGTATGACAAATACATTAAATATCAAGGAAACAGAGAGATCAGCAACAACAGAATAGGAGGATACAACATCATTCATCCGGGAGGCAATATTATAGACTAAGAAGATTCCACCATGGATGTTAAAAATAGGATTACAGAGTAGTGCTACATTTGCAAAACTTGCAGAATATTTGAATAGTACAAAGAATCAGATTCAAAATCCAAAAAGAGAAGATTTTTCAAGAAAATCAAAGTTAAATTCTATTCCGTCCTGTTAAGTTCCTGCGTCTTGGGTTTTAAAAAGGGATCTGTCTCACAAAAGTATTTAAAGTATATACCTTCCAGACAAGATGCCTCTACAGAATCAAGATATTGTAACCAAAATTTAATAGTATAAAAGAAAATCTGCAGTAGCCCTAAAATGAACTCCGCCAAGACAGAAGGAGGAACCTGAATTGACATAACAAAGATAAGTAGAAAAGGAGATAAAAGACAAGAGATGGACTTGGAGACATGGTTTAGCAAGATTACTGACAGACTGAAATGTCGGTACGAAGTGGACCTCGTGAGTAGAAAATATTTCCTTTTATTCATATATTATGACATTTACTTTCCTTGAATAAAAATAAAATTTGCTTCTTTAAAAGAGTTTATATAAGGAAATACAAAAATGTCAACAATTGACAGAAGCTTATCTATTTCTTAAAGAACTTCCTGTATAAACAACAACTTGTGTACTGAATACCAATAATAATGCTCATATATGCTGTCATTTTTATATTTTTATGTTTGTTTTGTGAAGGTAAACTAAAACTTTATTTAGAGCTTCTCTCTCTCCTTGTTGAAAATTGATATAAAAAATCGAAACAGGTATCGTTATTGCTTTTTCTAGAAGGGAGAAAAACTTTTCCATTTGTTGCATGTCGATCTTGTGCCCTGGATATATTTAATTGTATTACCTTAGATTGAGCACATCCTAGCAAAGGTTTAGAGTCAAGTCCCAATGATCTGGAACATACGAGGATACAAAAAAAGCCAAGAAGTAATAATAATTAAATACTGAGACGCTATCAATACCAATTAAACATTGTTTCAAACATTTCCATAGAAGTATACCACGTCCTTATATTTTGTAACATAATCTTCGACTCTAATTCTTCCTTGATACAAAACTTATATTGTACTCATCCCGTTAAAATGTCCATTTTAAACCGTGTCCAAGCTGCAAATCTCAGTATGATGTAGCTCTCTTATGGACGTTATTAAAACAATTTTAAAACAAGATGTGCTTGTGATACACAGATGATTCGTATGGAAGCACATGGTGAAGGTTATAAGGTAATTCTTGAATTCAAATCAAACTGCCAGATCAAGAGATCAAAAAAAGGAAGGACTGTCTCAGTAAGTACTAAGTATACCTATGCCAAACATTAAACATTCAAATGTTATGGCCAAGATTAAAGTTTTTATGACCCCATAATCGGAAATTCGGGGGTACACGTGTATAGTTTTTGCTCTGTTCATTTGTCTGTCCGTTTGTTTGTACGCAAAAAAATTATCTTTGTCCATAACTTTTGATTCCTTAGAGTTGTGGTTTTCATATTTCACATGTGTATTCCTTGTGACAAGACCATCTCTTGGGTACAATCATATTTGACTTCTTGGCCTTGGAGTTTGACCCACTTTCGCAAAAATTTACAGAACTTAAACCTTGCCCATAACTGTTGAACAGTTGGTTCTTTGGCTTTCATATTTCACATGCGTAATCATCGTGACAGGACCTTTCCATGGTTGTAAATATTTTTTTACCTTTTGGCCTTGACCTTAGAGTTTGTCCCATTTTAAAAAAAAACTTTAACCTCTTGGCCATAATTTTTTGAAAACTAGTATTAGGTCTTTCAATTTTTACAGGAGTATACCTTGTGACAAGACCTTCCTCTGGATGCTAAAAGTTTGACCTTTTTGCCTTGGAGTTTGATCCACTTTCACGAAACTTTAACTTTCGCCATACGATGCCATACAAGGGGTATTAGTGTTTTCAAAACACACACACACATCTTGTTAAGAAATTCCAAGATCAATATTAATGGTACCCACAGGAAGGCCTTATCATAGGAAATATATGTTTGAAATAAAAAAGCCCATAGCACTTATGGTCAAGGTTAAAAGTTTTAAAAGTAAGTCAAATTCCAAGGTCAAAATATTTGGTACAGTATCCAGAGTATAAAGGCCTACAAGGAATACACCTATGAAAATGGAAAGTCCTAGCTTTAACTGTTCAAAAAAGATGAGACCCGAGTTAAAGTTTTTCAAAGTGGGTCAAGGTCTAAAATACTAGTATTTAAACCCAAGGAAACGTCTTGTCTTGATGAATATACATGTGAAGAATAAAAACAAAAGCACCAACTATTCAAAAGTTAAGACCAGGGTTAAAAAAAATTTTGCACCAGTGGGTCGAACTCAAGATCAAGAGGTCAGTATGTTGGTACTCAAACAAAGGTCTTGTCACGGGGAATAGACATGTGAAATATGAAAATCATAGTTTCACCAAAATTTATCGGCTACGTTCAAGTTTTGCAGGCAGATAGACGGACAGACAAGGCAAAAACTGTGATTACCCCTATTCTATGATTAGCGGGGCACAATATAATATTGCATTGAAAAATTCTATGTATAGTATTGGAGAAGGAGAAATTTTAGATTGGTATTTCTTGTGACCAACAATAAGTCATGACCATACTGGACTTTGGGTAAAATCTCTTGTAGCACTACGTACCATGTCAGCATGGACCGTTGCTTCTTCAATGTACCTCGCTACCCCCGTGACGTAAGCATTCCTGTCCTCAAAGTTGGTGTCAAAGTTCACCTGGTACTGAATGGAGAGCGACATACCCTCAATGCTGGGAGGGTCCCCATGATGGAGAAGACCATGAAGAGCACCAACCTTCCCGAGGGCCTCCGAAAGCTCCACCCTCTCCACGGCTGGCACCGACTCAGTCTAAAGCATAAGAATCAGGAAGTCACTTGTAGCTTTACTTGATCTTCTCAGATTTCCTCTTGCTTTAGATAATGAGTTCTCATTATGTTTACTTGCTATAAGTAGTTTATTTTGATTGTTTTGTCAAGGGCCCAGTACTTTGTACTGAAAAATTTTATATCTACTTAGCAGCTACATGTGCAACTTTCGAAAAATGGCTTAATACTCAATGCAATTCCAAAGACCATTCTTAAAATAATATATCATTGATACCTGCCTACATCTGTTATCAAAAAAGAGGAAATTTGTCTTTGTACACATTCTAAATTTAAATCTTAGGTCTTATTTCTCTATTTTATTCAATGTAATGTTCAATGTACACCAAAAAAACTATACTAAAAAGTTTCCCACAGGTTCATGAATAATCTGTCATTTTCGCTCAGGTAGATTAAAAAATAAACAATCGTGTTAAAAGACCATAGAGGAAGAAGTTTGACAAGTATAACAAATACAAGGCGGAGCTCTCCTGTGTTTGGTCTTGATTTAATTTTTAACAGTTTATCTTTCAATACTAATTAGTAATTACGCAACTTAAAAATAAATGGAATGAGAAACAAGTGTCAACTTACCATAGTCGGTGCTGTATCTGCTACAAATACGTATCGTCCGTCCTATAACTTTGAGGAAGTCGCTATAAGCCTATTACTTATATCGCAGCTTCAGTCGAGCGAGACGGGAACTCGATCCGATAGATCACCCCGCCCTCCCCGGGAAAATATTCACCTGATCCAGTAAATCTGACCAACCGTGTCTTGTTCCGGGTAGTATTAAATGTTCTCCTATTTATTCTGTTATTAACATTGTGTAGATAAGTTTTCTACTTGAATGCTGTTGACCTTGACGAAACCCCGATGATAAACTGTGTATTACCTGCTTTACCTTATCAAGGTTTATTTTTTAACTTAAAAAAAAACATGCCTTTCATGTTCACGTGAAAGATCTATTTCTCCATAATTGAATTCGATCTTTGACAATTACAGGGCAGTTGCTAAATTAATTTCACGTATGTATGAAAAACCTATTATTTTAAAATAAAATAAATGGAAAACGAATTTGCTTACTTACAACAGTTTTGTCATTCATAGGTGATACATTGACACTTCTAATCCAGTCAGTGCTACAATAACTACCCAGCTATTCTGGGAACAAAAACCTTCACCACATCATACCAGTATATACTTGATATTTACCACTACTTAAATCTTTATAAATCATTAAGTGGTTCCTTGGATAACTTGATATTAGTTTCCTTCACTTTATAAATTGTTTTTTTTTCTCTGTAATGTTATGTGATGGGAAACACTAGAATTTTGGGAGATAATATTTACAAGGAAGTAGGTTCCTGCGACAAAGTTTGAGGGGAAAATTAGACATAGACATACTAGACTCTCCTTCGTTTGAATAATAACACGGACAACTTTAAATCGTGTGACAAATTGGTAAGATTAGCTGTTGTGTGAACCCGTTCTTATTCAGAATATGTAGCCAGGTAAGATGCATGGTATAAATTTTAAACGAATTTTCCCAATCCGAATTGGGTTTTTCCCTGTAGTGCCTCTAAAACATGATTCTAAAATGTTCAATACATTGTATCTCGAACCCATTTACACAGAAGAGTACACTATTGAAATATTAAACTCACACAAAAGTGGAAAATTATGATTTTATTATGATTAATAATTACAAATGGTATGAATATACCGGTATGCTAGTTTGTATAAAATTTATACAAGTTTACACGGCATGCAATACACAGAGCGTATATCACTGTAAAATTTACTAAGTCAAAAAATTGAATAATTCAATTTATCACTCTTATACTGTCTGAAGACAAACGCGATAAAATGTTTCACTTCTGTAGAAGAGGAAGACAACATGTTGATTTTTCTCTCAGCTGCTTTCTTCCTGATTCCTTTAATTTTCTGAGATTCCAAAAACGACAAATAAAAGAGCCGTATAATTTTATTGCTGCAACAAACGCAGCAATCACACTTGCGTCAGTATTATATGGTTGTTGCTAATGATTGGTGTATCGGTGGCTGGAAACAGCGCACGTGTTCGACAGGAATACTTTCAGAGTCACTGGTCTTCAAGTATTTGTTCAATACGGCAAAAATTTGATTGTTTAAAATCTGGAACTTTCTTATGCGATCCACCATCTTTTTCAATTGCTGAAAAAACAGAGATACATGTAACTGTAGTACTTAACACACAGAGATATCCCGTATTCTAAAGATTGTCATTGTTTACCAACAAGTCAGCAATATTTCAGCCATATTTCGGGGGAAACAATAGGTTAAGATACTTACAATGCCTTTGACGTTTTCATCCTTCATATCTACACGGTTGACCTTAAGAACGTGGTAGCAGAAATCTAGTGCCTCAAACCTCCGTTGCTGTGACAACAGGACAATGAGGGCACATCCGGCCCAGTTCAGTCCCTCCCCATAAAGCTCTCTGTAATGAATCTTCAGCATTCAAATTCTGTATAACAAATGATTTCAGAACATGATACTGACATTTGATAAACATAATAGCCAACTTACTCCACCGAGTACTCGTTTTCTCTGACTGGCATACAGTACACGAATTGTATGGCGCTCCAGAGTCGGTGGAACTCTGTACACTCGTCAATGTTCATGACTCCATTAGCTGGCTGCTGGCCGTGCCAAATCTGATCCTCCACAAACGTCTTGATTCTGGTCAATACGATCTCAAACATGGATAAACCGCAGCACAGCCTCTCTCTGGTAAGTAGATCACCTTCGGCTGCTATGTCTGCTTGCTGTTCAAAGCCAAAATGAAAATTACATGTACCAGTATATGACGAAAAGATAACCAGAAGTCTCTGCCGAGACTGTAGCTCTACTGGTTTGTACTTAGCATTTTAAAGGAATTTCACAGAAAATTCTATTTTTAGTAACCATGGCAACACCGTTCATTGAAATCAAAAACCAATGCACTATTCCATGTATCTTAGTGTTGTCTACTTGTGTGCCAAGTTATACTAAAATCAGACAAAAACTGTAGAAGGAGTAGCGTTTCAAAGGAATTTCACAGAAAATTCTATTTTTAGTAACCATGGCAACACTGTTCATTGAAATCAAAAACCGATGCACTATTCTATGTATCTTAGTGTAGTCTACTTGTGTGCCAAGTTATATTGAAATCAGACCAAAACTGTAGAAGGAGTAGCGTTTCAAAGGAATTTCACAGAAAATTCTATTTTTAGTAACAATGGCAACACCGTTCATCAAAATTAAAAACCGATGCACTATTCTATGTATCTTAGTGTAGTCTACTTGTGTGCAAAGTTATATTGAAATCAGACCAAATCTTTAGAAGGAGTAGCATTTTAAAGGAATTTCATAGAAAATTCTATTTTTAGTAACAATGTCAACACCGTTCATCGAAATTAAAAACCGATGCACTATTCTATGTATCTTAGTGTAGTCTACTTGTGTGCCAAGTTATATTAAAATCAGACCAAAACTGTAGAAGGAGTAGCATTTTGAAGGAATTTCAAAGAAAATTCTATTTTTAGTAACAGTGGCAACAGCGTTCATCAAAATTAAAAACCGATGCACTATTCTATGTATCTTAGTGTAGTCTACTTGTGTGCCAAGTTATATTGAAATCAGACCAAATCTGTAGAAGGAGTAGCATTTCAAAGGAATTTCATAGAAAATTCTATTTTTAGTAACAATGTCAACACCGTTCATCGAAATTAAAAACCAATGCACTATTCTATGTATCTTAGTGTAGTCTACTTGTGTGCCAAGTTATATTAAAATCAGACCAAAACTGTAGAAGGAGTAGCGTTTTGAAGGAATTTCACAAAAAATTCTATTTTTAGTAACCATGGCAACACCGTTCATTGAAATTAAAAACCGATGCACTATTCTACGTATCTTAGTGTAGTCTACTTGTGTGCCAAGTTATATTGAAATCAGACCAAAACTGTAGGAGGAGTAGCGTTTTGAAAAATACAGACAGACGGACAGACAGACGGACAGACAGACAGACAGAAAGCACGGCCATCCAACAAATATCGCATAAGCTCTTCTGGTCTCTGACCAGTAGAGCTAAAAATGAGAGCAAAGAAAACTAAACACCTGGTCTCTGCTTACCTGCGGTGTCCCCAGTTTGCTGATGACCGGGACCACCTGTAAGGCGGCGTATTTAGCCTCCAGCCTCTTCATCATGTTCTTCAGTTCCTGTTCTTTCTCCTTCCGGTTATCACCCTCTATTGGATATAATTTACATATTCCAGTTGAAAAATGGTTTTTGTCATTTTTTGGCATCGAAACCTCCGAATTCAAATGCATTCACATAACTGAATAATTATCCATATTAGATTGTACTGACAAATTCAGATAAAAATTCATTCAGTCTTACCTTTGATTGGTATGAAGGGCTTCGGAATGATGTTCTGAAATGGAGCCGCATGTTTCAAATCACAAACTTCTTCCTGGGTCTGTAAAAAGAAAATAAACATGATCTGAGTCTCTAAAGCACTCCAAACATTTTTTTTTATTTACAGGTGATTATCTTTCTGTAGAACTCCTTTTCCTTCCATTTGATTATGTTTTCATGGAAACAAAATACTCTTGTGACTAAAGTTAACATATGGGTCATGAATTTTGGTGTTGAAAAATCCTTGGCACAGAAATGCATGTACTCTGAAAAATGCACGTGCAATTTATTTAAAATCTAAAATGGCATAAAAAATGGGACTTGTTACTTTAAGAGCAGTTTGGTGAAAAACTATCTCTAACTCTATATAGGACCAAAAAAAATGTTTGAGTAAGAACAGAACTTAATTATAATCGGTAATGAATTACAATAGAGACGGATTTAGTACCACAAAAAGCACGGCCATCCAACAAATTCGCATATTTGTCGGCGCATGATGAAGATTATCAAAATGCCCGCATTAAAATACAAGTATGGACCTCTCGAAAGCAAATTTTAACACATATGGGCCATATTTTTATCAAAAATCACAGTTAAATTACATGTACATAGGCCATATAATTTTAAAACACCATCAACATGATCAAGCATTTGCTATTCGTTGAATGTTTTAATCAGGTATTCTTTTCGAAGGTTAAAACTGATTGAGAAAAAACATTAAAAAAAACTTGTACAGATAAGGGGGGATAAGGGCTCTTGATGTGAGAGGACAGGTTGTCAGTGGGTTGTCTACAAGACACATTGGATGTTTAAACATCGTGCACTCCTATTACAATCTGCTGTTTATTTAGCTGGATAACTATCCATCTCCTATCACAAAGCTTTAAGGACTAATTCCATTTGCTATACAAATGTCGTTTCTACCAGATTATTAAGTAAATATGCTATTTTCCGTCTTCTCTGCATTTAAAATAGCTCGATTTTGTATGTACCTTGCAATAATCACACGTCAAGTGCAGAATGAAAAAAATAATTACAAAAGTTAACAATTTAAAAGATTATTTAAAAAAGAAATTATTGCTTAAAACTTTATTTTGAAATAAAATAGGTAAGTTTTTTGAAATCTTAATAACGAGAGAGGACTTCGTCCTAAATTCCGGTACCATCACAAACGTATTCGAACAGCTGGAAGCAGGAAGGTAGTGACGCAACATAAAGATGACAAGTTCGTTATCACTTCTTATCAATTTAAAATTATAATAAATCCCTAGACCCACATTTCATCTCAACAGGTGTTTATAGTACAAAATCTCGGTTTATCTACACAAACTTTTCATCAAAGTATCACGACCTGCCAAGTTCTTTGATGAATTTTGGAATCTGAGAAAGTGAGAAGAAAAGATACCACACGGTGTATCTTTGTATAAGCTTATTCTAACATATACAAAACTCTCAGATATATACAAAACGGTAAAAACAAAGTCTTACGACGAACCCGTGCTGAAACGGTCAAAGACTCGAACGCATGCATTTCCGGGACGACTAACAGGTGGTAAGGAATATACAAGATAAGGAATCGTCCCCCTTGTCTGTGACCCTTGTCGCGCGTGTTCCCGGCTAATTAGCCCGTAATTACCGCCATTTTTGGAGACAGAACGTGGAGGGACCCGGCACCCCCTGGTGGAATTTTCGCCTAATCATATCTGGAATAAACAAACATTCGTGCGCAGCGATGACAGGAGTAATCTGTTACAAGAATTGGTGAGGAGTCTCGGCATGATAAGATCTGGTACTCATGAGGGATACAGGAAAACCGTGAAGGTGGAGAGCGGACTCAGTCTATATGTAACCTTATAGTGTGTGTCAGAGGATCTTGTACCTAAAACTGTGGACTAATATACTACAGGTAATTCTTTGGTACTATGTAAAGTACATTTACCGCTAAGTATGTCAAATGATAACAGTCTTCAATTCACACGGAAATTTGTACTATTAACGGAACTGTCATATCATGTTAAGGATATTTTATGTGCTTTAGGATTAATTAATTAAAGGAAGTTATACCCAAAAAAGAAACAAAATTACATCTGAAAAAATTCCTCCAAAAAACAATTCCTTATAATTACCGCGTTAAAATGGAAATATTGGTTAAATATTTCCCTAGAATTAGTGATCATACTTAAAAATGAAATTCGTGGATTTAATCAAGAAATGAGACGATTAATTTTTCCTCATATAAAATTTCAATCTGATAAAAGCATACCTTTGCTATGCTCCGGAATTCTCATGGTCGCTGTTTTGTACAGAGACCATCAGAAATTTCACAGCGTAACAAAGATCCGATTTTAATTCAAAAATGAAAATTCTTACAAAATACTCATAATGAGATATACTGCCAACAATAGGGAAAAAAAACAAAATTCTTATGAATTCTCAGAATTATCAATTCTTAGAATTGTAAAAATTAAATACATATTTAACTTACCGGTAAAACCCTAGACGTCATATTCATATAGAATAGATAATTAAACACACATAAACAATTATTTTAACTGAATAAAAATCAACTGCTGATATTCCCATTCGACGTCCAGTAACTTCCAAAATAGTAAAGAAAATTATGTAATTAAAACATAAAATTAATATAATTTTTTTAAATTTTGCCGAAGTTTGACACTGTCTTTAGTAAATGTAATGTCTTTTGTATCGTAGGGAACAATTTCAAAAGAAAACTTAAACATCCTAATGTCGATTTCTTTCGATAAGGTCTCAAATGTACCAATGGAAATGTCTCAGTAAAACATATTCCTAATAAAGATCGGATAAAAGTGGCCTATTACAGAACTGGAGTTATTTACATGTATTTTATCTTTTGAAAATATTCCATTGAAATGTTTTCTTTTATTTTCGTGATATCATTTTAGGCATATGATAAAATAGTTATATATTAATTTTCTGTTTTGGCGAACGTCTTACATTGAAAGATTTGGACAGAAAAAAACTTATGTGAGCAAGAATACTTCATATAAGTTTTATTGAAGATGATGATGATTTGTGTCCATATATTTCTTGATTATTCTGGTTAAATAGACTTGTGGAAACTGTTTAACAGTTTAATACTTGAATATGTTTCTCTTCCTTTTTCTTTATTCAAATGAAAATTAGTACTAAGATTCTGTATTTTCTATAGGTAATTAAAATGGGTGACTGCAGCTTTAACTCCACGGAAGTGAATTTCCCAGAAGCCACGTCTGATCTGGAAAGCGTCACAAAATGGCTACGATTCTGTAAGGCCGCTTACGTCGACAAATGTGACATGTACCACCTCCATCCGCGTCTCTCTAACCTCTCCTTCTTCTTCAGCGAGGCGACGGAGGAGGACTGCTTGAACACCAAACAGCTAACGGCCTACTGCATCTCCATGATCCTAAGTGTTCTGATCATCCTCGCAAATAGTGTCATCCTCGCTGCGTTTGTGTACGGCCGAAATCGTCTGCTGAAGAGCTCCAATATCCCCATCATCAGTCTAGCACTCTCAGATCTCCTGACAGGGATTACCTTTCTTTATACGTCTACATGGAATCTCATCATTTTGGATGCTGGCTATGACTTTGATTTGATGAAGATTCAATACTATGCAAGCATGCGTGCCAACTACTACCTGTGCTTAACTCTAGATGGACCTGGTTTTGTTTTCGCTTGCATGATGTCCTCTGTTTTAAGTCTGGCCGTCATTGCATCAGATCGCTACCTGGCGATTTTCCATTCTTATCGCTATCACTTCTGGATCACTACCCCAAGAATGGTGGTAGCAGTTATAATTATCTGGTTAATTTCTTTAATAGTCAGTGTTCTTCCTTTGATGGGTTGGAACAATTGGAGTGGAACATGCCAGTTGACTGACGTTATGGATTATGACTATCTCGTGCTGTGGAGCTCTATTTGCTTTATTTGTGGATTTCTCATTCTTTTCATATATCTGAGGATATTTATAGTGGCTAGGAAGCACAGTCGTCAGATTCAGGCACAGGTGTCTTCTACAACTAACACCAGTGAAACCGTTCCACCAGAACCAAGGGTCAGCAAAGATTTCACAACTGTGAAGCCTAGAAACAATACCTCTAGTTCTCTTACAAGTTCAAAATCCACTGTGGACTATCTGGAAGATAGTGGTTGCCATGATGTCACAGAGATGCATAATATGTCCACACAAGAATCAAACACAAGTGAGCTACAGAACAAAAAGGAATCCTTGGAGGAGAATATTGATGAGAAAGAAGATGCAGACAAAAAAGAAGCCGCAGCAAGGGCAGAAAATGTAGATCCAGGCACAAGCCAGGAAGACAGTAAAAATAAAGACAAAGATGTCAATCAGACTGGTGAATCAGACAGCAAGACAAAAGGGACAAAACAAGAGAAGAAGAGATCAAGTGGTGCAACAGTGGTCTTCATGGCTGAGACCAAAAACTCATCAAAATCGTCCAAGAAGCAAACCGACAAAAAAGGATTTCAAAAACCGACCATGAAGGCTGTACGGACCACAGCCATGATCCTGGGGGCTTTCTACCTATGCTGGACCCCTTTGTTGGTGTACCTACTACTGAAAGTTCAGGATCAGTTCCACAACCTCACACTGTATTATCTGTTTGTTGTGACACAGCTTAACTCTCTGTTTAACCCCCTCGTGTATGGATTCAGACAGATGGATATAAAGAATACACTCCACAGGATGAGAACATGTCAAAAGGCATACTAACTCTGAGAACTTTAATGATCAGAACATGTTTATCTAAAAAGGAACAATCTTTACTGAAAAACACAAATGTGCTAGAACTTGGGCATTGCATGGTGCATTTTATCTTGGGCATTTCATGGTGCATTTTAAAGTTCTCGTTGTTCCCTTTCAAAATCGTGACATAAAATGAAGCAAAAGTAGGAAAAATGGTGATTGATTTCTAACACAACTCCTACTCATACTTCGTATAAAATGGGAACTGTTTTTACACCATTTGTTGTGGTCCTAACGAGCCTGCTGAGCTGAATCTCAAATACAAAGATCTGAATTTTGTATAACATTACATACTAGCCACACACAACTTTAAGTCAGCCATGTGGAAACTTACTTTTTCTATGAAATGATATATTAACACAAAAGGGAACTCAAAAACTTCCAGTTTGAATTTTTTGTTTAAATAACAAATATCAATCTAACTGTATTATACCCAGCACACATTAGTATAGATTTGAAATATATTTAGATTTGTAAATATTAAATACGCATGTATTTGATGTATCCCATAATAAAATGAATAAAATGATTTTTCTATTGTTTTCTCAAAGCAACTTGACATCTTTATTAATGTTTAATCTGAAATTGCTTAAAGGCAAAGACTTTTACAATATCCATGATGTATAATTTAAAATTATATACACTCTGATATTCCCTTAGCTTTGTAATTACGAAGGGGTACATATATTTTGGCAAAATTCTATAAATGTAATGGAGTTATTTTAGTATCATCAGCCTCTACTGATCATGGTTAGTGTTTGGTCAATGATGAATGAACAAATAATTGAAAGAAACTCTAATTGTCTCTGATATGTTATTGTAAAATTCTTTTAAATATTGGTTTAGCAATAACTATCTAAAATGAAAGCAGGATTTGGTTACATTTTGAATACAGAGACGTTCAGAATGTGTAAAACTAACCAGAGCCTGTTCTACCAGCATACAGAACAGAATGGCATTTCCTACTTCTCTGAAACTCTGGAAGACTTCGGTTCTAAGATCGGGATATTGGATTAACTCTGCCAGCTGAGCTTGATAGTAACCCATTACACCTAGTATCAAAACAATGCAACAAAGGTTTTCATGAAATATAAGTGTACATACACATAGACATATAAATTATTCAGTTCTTAAAAATACAAGAACAGGGATTCAAAGAACAAAGTACAGTATTGGCCAAAAAATGCCGGATGTCAGACCTGCTCCGTTCAAAACATTTTAAAGAGCTTAGAACTTTTAGAATGAAATGATATATAATTTACATTTGTATATACCTGACTCAAAAGTATGCATTGGAAAAATAATATACTGTACCTTTGGTAGCAGAACGTCGAGATTTTACGAAGAATTTTGACGAGACGTCATACGTTTAACGTGTAGTAAGCGTTATCCGAAAACCCTAACTAACTCGCCAGGTCAAGTAGGAACAACTTAATTTCTTTAATTTTTATTTAAAATAAACTGTGTTGATTTATTAATACTCATTGTTGTTTTGTTTTTCTTTTTTTTTTTAATTTATTTTTTAGCATTATTATATACTTACAATGTAATCATCCACGAAGGTATCTCCGCTTTAGTTGATGAGAATTGTTAAAAGTCTAACAGAGGAACGTGGAGAAAAAGGAATAAACTGTATTTTCTTTTTGATATTTGCTTTCATTTTATTGCAGTGATTATACGCTCTAAATAATTTTTTGGCTATTTCTCTAAAATAAATTGAGAAAAATTTCTATATCAGATCTAGTGAAAACCAGAAGTCTCTGTCGAGACTGTAGCTCTACTGGTTTGTACTTATCAAAAACCATTGCACTATTTTATGTATCTTTGTGTAGTCTACTTATGTGCCAACTTATTTTGAAATCAGACAAAAACTGTAGAAGGAGTAGCGTTTTTAAGGAATTCCACAGAAAATTCTATTTTGAGTAACCATAGCAATACCGTTCATCGAAATCAAAAACCGATGCACTATTCTATGTATCTTAGTGTAGTCTACTTGTGTGCCAAGTTATATTGAAATCAGACCAAAACTGTAGAAGGAGTAGCGTTTTAAAGGAATTTCACAGAAAATTCTATTTTTAGTAACCATGGCAACACCGTTCATCGAAATCAAAAACCGATGCACTATTCTATGTATCTTAGTGTAGTCTACTTGTGTGCCAAGTTATATTGAAATCAGACCAAAACTGTAGAAGGAGTAGCGTTTTAAAGGAATTTCACAGAAAATTCTATTTTTAGTAACCATGGCAACACCGTTCATCGAAATAAAAAACCGATGCACTATTCTATGTATCTAAGTGTAGTCTACTTGTGTGCCAAGTTATACTGAAATCAGACCAAAACTGTAGAAGGAGTAGCTTTTTAAAAGGAATTTCAAAGAAAATTCTATTTTTAGTAACCATGGCAACACCGTTCATCGAAATCAAAAACCGATGCACTATTCTATGTATCTTAGTGTAGTCTACTTGTGTGCCAAGTTATATTGAAATCAGAAAAAAACTGTAGAAAGAGTAGCGTTTTAAAGGAATTTCACAGAAAATTCTATTTTTAGTAACCATGGCAACACCGTTTATCGAAATCAAAAACCGATGCACTATTCTATGTATTTAAGTGTAGTCTACTTGTGTACCAAGTTATACTGAAATCAGACCAAAACTGTAGAAGGAGTAGCGTTTTAAAGGAATTTTACAGAAAATTCTATTTTTAGTAACCATGGCAACACCGTTCATCGAAATCAAAAACCGATGCACTATTCTATGTATCTTAGTGTAGTCTACTTGTGTGCCAAGTTATATTGAAATCAGACCAAAACTGTAGAAGGAGTAGCGTTTTAAAGGAATTTCACAGAAAATTCTATTTTTAGTAACCATGGCAACATCGTTCATCGAAATCAAAAATCGATGCACTATTCTATGTATCTTAGTGTAGTCCACTTGTGTGCCAAGTTATATTGAAATCAGACCAAAACTGTAGAAGGAGTAGCGTTTTTAAGGAATTTCACAGAAAATTCTATTTTTAGTAACCATGGCAACACCGTTCATCGAAATCAAAAACCGATGCACTATTCTATGTATCTTAGTGTAGTCTACTTGTGTGCCAAGTTATACTGAAATCAAACTAAAATTGTAGGAGGAGTAGCGTTTTGAAAAATTGTTTACAGAATCAGAGAGACGGACGGACGCCGGACGCATTACTATCGCATAAGCTCTTCTGGTCTCTGACCAGTAGAGCTAAAAAATGTACTGATGAAAAAAAAATCGAAAATCTATATATTCTATTAAGAGCGACACTGAGCACTAGCGACAGTTTTCACGGTTACACCGGCACCAAATAAGTTCAATTCTCAAGAGTATGGAATATGTAAGGTGCAAGAACAGAAAACTCAGATGTCAAGATAAATATTATTTATATTACATATAATTACTGGAACAGTACTAGTAGTATAGAAGACTATGGTTTTAATTAATGTACAGTAGAAATCCCCCCTCTAATGGTCAATTTTGCTAATAAACTTATAAAGACATTAAATTATATAAATAGGAATGCGAGGGATTTCGATCCCGATTAAAAAAAAATATCTTTTTAAAATCGAATGATGGGTACATGAAAACCGATTGTTTTCTGTGATATACAATGTATTCATTTATATCCTGCTTGGTGACAGAGGAATACTTAAAATTTAAATATAACACCACCACCCACCCCACCCCCAATCGAGTTTAATGAGTTCTTATCATTTATATATGCCTTTCACAAATATCTTTTTTAATAACACATGTAAAATAATATTTGATAAGACTGAAAATGAATTATCAGTAAATGTTTTGATTCAAAAGTTTTTTTTTTTTGGGGGGGGGGGCAGTTATAAATCGGACTTTCAGTTCAGACTGAATAACATAACAGACATTCTTTCAATTCGCTTAAAAAGTTTTAAAAACCTGTTCGGAAATTATTATTGGTTAGTATTCAGCTGATTACTCTTCTCGTTTCACACTTGAAAGGCTTTCTACATTTTTATTTAAGTCCGTGTAAATACTCAAAGTCATTTGTTTATATGTTTACATATTCAATACATGTTGACAAGTATAATCGCTCATGGATTATTTCGCAGAATCCTCACCTTCTAGCAGCCAATGACAAATATTCATTCCAAATTCCAAATGTTTTTATTTCAAGTTTTTGCCTATTAATATTATGATCAAAATACGTTTGAGTTGCTAGTATCACTTTCCGTTTTTTTTTTTCATTTCTCGCAAAATGTCTTTGCTTAGTAGAGAATGTAGCTATTTAAAAATAAAAAAAATAAAATAAAAACTTCCTTATGTCTTTACTTTTCTGACAATTGAACGTGATATACGAGGTACGTATGATTCTTGCAATAAACAAAAAGAATCGAATGGGCTTATTTACAATACAATACACACAGGTATTTCCTACATGTATATATATGTAAAGGATATACTAAACATGTCAAATGTATTGGTCCATAAAAAGTAATTTTAGTCATTTTCCACAGGAATTAATGTTAATAAAGTAAGCAAAAACAAAAAAAACACAAAAAAAAACCCACTAACAACCTGCAATCCCTATTCCTGGGAAACACGGGTCTTTCATTAGTTGGCCCATAACAACCCCTCCCCCACAAATAGATATTACCATTTCTTAGAGCGTTGCAGTGACGTAACATCATTTTGTGAGCGTGAGGGGGGGGGGGGGGGCTGCCAAAGAGAAAAAATAACTTACCGGAAAAGCGTTGACAAGCAAATAAATGATAAAAATAATAATAACTAAAAATAAAAAAAACAAAAAGGGGGGAAATTGCCCAAACTCGAAAGTCATATTTCGGGAGGGGGGTGTCGAGGCCAACTTCTTTCAGTACCATTTTTTTCATACATTAAATACTACATATACTTTACCCTTATTTCTCTGTACTGTAACAAAAAGTTGTGGGGGGGGGGGGGCAACCGGCCTTTCAATGAACATTTCTAATGGTAAAATGTTTGGGAAAAAAGTACCCCCCTCCCCCTGTTGCTGCGTGTTCATGTTGAATTTTTTTGAAAGAGTCGCTAGCGTTTTCTTTTATTGCATATGTAATTTCTTGTATTTCCCAATATACGTCATACTGTTTCTGTTTTCTATAGTACATGTAAAAAATGCGTAATGTTACTAGTATGAAGTGGTGGGATTTTATCTACATAAACATGTATTAATATCGTCGCAATATAAAGATAGTGCAAAATAAAAAAAAAATTCATACATGTATATGTAGATGCTAGTTTTTCTACATGAACTCCATGATCACAAATTAAAAATTGTATTGTCTATGCACTGCACTCGGATTTACGTGTGAAATACATTTACATGTATCTGTGTATATAAAAGACGTACTGTTTACAGCTCACTCAGATTTTTTTTCACGGGAAAGAACTAAACAGCAAAGGTGTCCAAACACTCATTTCATTGCTGACAACTTTCAAAGACGATCTACTTTCCTTTGTGTAACAAAGAATCACGTGGATTCTGTCTAATCTGTTTGACTCTTTACTGTTAATCTTTTTAAAAATAAATCTGAAAATCCAAGGATGAAAGGGGTAACCCTTAATTGATCACAAGTCAAAAGCTGCTGAATATATTTCAGAATTCTACGAACATGCACATGTATACATGTACATTGTAAGTGTTTCTTTTTTTTTTTAATTAAATAAGCACCACCCTTTTCCTATATACCACTAGCATCTAAATACCCGTATATATTTGTGTTACAAACATATATTCTGCACGAAATATTTGCACAAAAGAAAAACAATACAATAAATAAACATCTGAGTTTGTATGCGCTATTTCGGACAATTAATGTACATATGTACTATCTGGTATTCGGGAACTTTTTTACTTGGATTGTTTTTTTTTTTAACTGATATTAACTACACAAGATTTACATCATGTATGTATTATTTATTTTTCACAATTAAAGGGTAAAAATAATGATTGATCTCGCAAAAGAAAAGGTAATCGTAAAGTTTATTCAATGTACTTACATTTTATTGTATTTTTTATGGTTGCAATTTGATTGTTCGGAGGTCACACTGTGACTAAAGTTAGACTATATACATTGAGAAGACTCGTAAAAGAAAATATAATTAAACTGAGGTACATGTATTACCGATTTTTTAATTACTCTTGTAATAATTAAATTTAAAAAATATTATTGTGCTTTTTTGTGGCTTGAATTGAGGCCTATAGGATATTTTAGTACTGTTGCTCAATAATACATGTACAGCCGAAGGACACTAGTATACGAACTTAAAAGTGCATACGATGTACAAACAGCATAAGCACAAGCGGCATCTTTAATTACAATTTATTTTTTGTTTTCAAAATATTTTATTTATATTTATAGCTATTTATATAGTTTCTAAGTCCAGTGATGGGACTTGAAATAAAAAATCTCATTCTATGTAAATTAAGCGTCATTAGCATCGAATCAGGAACATTGCGTTGGTAGAATATCTTTATCCGTATGCTAACTTTTGTAAAATTCATATTGATCACAGGTGACAACCAACACTATTTTAATAGTGTGACTAAGATATGTAATGATGAACTTATATGCAGAGTATAAAAGTGGTTGTTGCGTGTGAAAGGGTCTAATTTCAGCAAAGATCATTCATTTTTCAGCATAATTTAACGATTTTGTACGACCATTCGATGTTTAGCGCGTATCAGTGACGTCATAGTTAAAAATTACGTCATTTTTGTACCTGTAGAATTTACTTCGCATCTTCCTTACTTCAATGCATAACATCAAACAATGATATAAAGATGATTAAAATATTGTACTATTTGCGGCGAATTATTGCTAATACCGTATTTTGTTCTTTCTTCCTAAAAAATCTCTAACACATAAAGAATGAGCTTGTCTTTAATCTTACCAGGAGAGCCGTAATCATATCTCAGAAGGCGGCAGACCGGGGGCATCACCGTCATCAAGGTTTTAACATAGTCCATCAGAGTTCCCTTCAACTGTAGGTCATAAAAATCACAAATAATTATTAGCAGTGGATATAAAGTCTGCCCTTAAAAGTAGTATTATGTTGTGATCCATATATATACACTGTATATATAAATATATGTCTATGTTTTCCTCAACCCATACACCATTTACATTTATTTGTTAACATAAGACTGTAGGTTAAAAAAATATCTGTATTATTAAATTAATAAAAAATCTTAACCTTTGTCCAAGTTATTTTAAAATCAGATGTCTTTAACCATGTTTTACTTAAGTTGTTCGTAAAAAAATCCGTTGGTTGACAAGTACTCAAGTCACATTGTAACAAAAATGAGATATTCTTAGAATTACCAGAGCCTGGACAATTTTCAGCAGCTCCTCTATAACGACTGCTATTCCCTGATATCCAATCAGTCGACACATAGACCTGAAGTGTGGGACTCCCACAAATCCGTGGTAGAGTCCATATATTGCACTAAAAGATGTGGTGAGGGCCTAAAAAGTGGACAAGTATTAATGTAATGGCCATGACATTAACAAAATAATTTGAAATCAGAGATGCATTACTATTCATCAACTGATAAAACAATAAGTCAAAAAATGTTTCCAACACATATTATGAAAGCATTAAAGGTAACTTTTAAACACCTGGTAATATTAGAACAAGATAACTAGATTCCTTTTTTAAGACCTGTGTCAAAATCTACAATTGTGCATGCAAAAATGTCCAAGTAGAATCCAAAAATTATTAGATAATCAAAATCCAGCATTTATCGGACTGAGATAGAAAAATTGTCAAAAAAGGAATCTGTTTTAGATGTGAGATTCTCAGTTCTTACCTTTGTACCCCAAATGTAAGAGTAAGATGGATTAGGCTGCTTTTCTCTTTGACTAGCTGGAGCAAATGGCAAAACTGTCTTAACAAATCTACAATAACAAAAATTGAGTTACATGTAAATATTACATCTAAATCCAAGCTAAATGAGAAAGCAAATGCATGTTTTTAACTGAATGGAGATATTTGAGGTCAAATCATTCTTTCTATTTTCCGACTGACAGATTTCTTTGGTCTATATTTGAATAAAAATTTATGAACACATATGCAGATATTTATCTACGGAATGAAATATATTTAGGAAAGATTTATCATTACATGAGTAGAAGTTTTATGTGTAGACTGACCTGTTTGTGGCAGCATTGTAGCAGTAGTTTGGTAGGAAATCATAATTGACCTCCCAGAACACATGAAGAGTGATTCTGCCGTAGGGGGCAGACACATTGTGGTTAGCCTCTCTCAGCATGGCATCAAAGTCATTCAAGGTGATGTACTTGTTCATCAGTTTATGGGCCAAACGGTTACACTCTACCAGGCCCTCTAGCTCCTATACACAGGAGATACAATTTATAATGCTGTTAATGCTTTTTACATAATACAATGCACATAAAATTACAGCTGATTCAAGGAAAAGTCAGACAGACAGGAATACTTACCACAATGCCTGTCAATTCTCCCCCCTCAAATCTAGAAATGGCTACATCCAGGGCCTTTTGTAACGAGGCATTTACTCTCTGGCCAAGCAGCCGATTTAAATCAATTGAACGACCAAGAATCTGTAAAAAAAAAAAAAAAAAATAAATAAATAGATATTAACAAGAGACAATTCATTCACAAAATAATTATAAACCTAATGCAGCAATAAATGCAAATAACTTAAAAACTTACACACCTGAACATGTCTCTGTTTAAGAAGAGTCTTGTATCTATTGGCAACAGGATAAACAATCTTTGTTCCAAAGCTAGCACACTCTGCTCGAAATCTCTTGTCAAGCATAATACTGTAAAATATTTTATATTTGAATGCATTTTACTGAATTATACACATGTACTTGCAAAGTTACATTTTTTCTTGGGTTCATAATCCCCAGAACTTCTGGAAGCACAATGTCTATTTAATTAGCCCATAAAAAAATGCAGATTTCTTGATCACCACTGTGTCTTAATTGCACTTTATGTAACCTGTCACATATCTGTGAACATGTAGTAAATGAATCCCACACAGAAAAATATACACCTACCATGTTTCAAGTGCTAAAACCATACTAACCTGCCAGCTAAATGTTTGTAGTAGGCAAAGATTTGATCACTGAGTTTGTACACAAACTGATCAAAACAAAGGTTGACCTGTCAGGAAAAAAATAATAAATGAATGATAAACAATCTCTTTGAAAAGAATTAAGAAAATGTATGTGCACATTTCAATTTCAAAAGGACACGATGTGTAAAATTAATATTTTGACCAAAAAAATATACTTGAAGAAAAGGAGAAACGCTTTTGAATAAAAACCACACAAACCTCTGCTTCCACCTCATCATAGAGGAATTGTTTGTGGAATTTGGTCAGGGCATAGTGACCACTGTCATTGTACAGGTCCAAAGGATACAGGATATATCTAAAAACCAAAGATATTCCCGTCATAAAACAGAGAAAACAAAGAACAATTTATGTAAAAGCATTTTTCATGTACCTTTTAGATCAATAAGTACTTGTTTATGAATTGTATCCCTTGCAACAAAACATCAATACTTTAATTTTGAGCATGGAATGACTTACTCCATCATGGAGGCATCCTTGGTTTCCAGAACATGGTCTGTAAGAATCCAAGGCATGGACATTTCAATTGGAAACTAAAATTAAAAGGATACACACTACTACAATTTCAAATACTAAATATATTTTTCAATCAGTACAAAAAATTATAAGAGATTCTGGTAGATTCAATTAATTTTACAGCCTAACACTAAAACCCTAGTTAGTTATCTATTTATCAAGTAAAGAATGTATGTTTAACAAGTTTGTATATCTATCCTATGTTGTTGTTTTTTCTTTCTATGTACACATATTGACAGTTGTAGCCATTTATGGTGAGAACCTCCTAAGTTTTTAGAACTTGTGTTCCATCCATCTGTATATTATTTATACAATAGAATATGTTGAAATCAAATACTAAATCTGTAAATGTTTCACAAATCAAAACGACTGTTCACATAGGCCTAAAAAAACTTTTATATGCTTTGAGAGTTCCCTGACAGTCAATAAACACTCTTTTATAAGCATATACAGTTAACATTGATAAGTCAAAATCTATAGGAATTGAAAAAAAAAGATATCTGACATTTGAGATCATGATGTGGAAACTTAGACTCAAACAGTAGTCAAAAAAGTAGAAGCTATTCTTTATGTCCCTGGTGTTAGATACATGTATATACAGCAGCTCAAATGTATACTCTAGTACATTTTTTAAAAGTCTGTCTTACTTGAATTCTTTTTCCCATTGTCATCTCCAGGAAAAATTCTCTGTACCAAAGCTGAGACAAATCACAACATCTATGTAGAGAGTCTGAAAAATAAAACAAAACATAGCATTGTCAATCAATTTACTTTTATTAACTTTATTCTGAAATAGTTTTTCTAAGTGATGAAAAGAACTCTGATCTTATTGGTAGGGAACAGACCATTGAAGTTTAGGAGGTAATTCCAGTAGAAGGACTCCTTGTGGAACTGATCAATAGCCATCAGATGTTGTCCGTCAATATCCTTCCTCAAGGTTTTCTTCCCACTGCCCCCACTCTTGTCTGCGATCAGGGACTCCAGCATTGTCCGTACCATGTACAGCTGAACAGGAAATTATAAAGAAATAGGTCAAACATTCAATAAGTAGCACACTAATCAATTCTAAATTGCTGTAATTACAGCATTACTGTCTGTGTTTCAAGATTTTTTGTAAACATTTCTGAATTTACTTGACTTCTGAATTACACCAAAGGTTTTATACAATTATTTGGTTAGTGTTATACCATAATGGTGTCTTATATATACTGAACAATTCTTTTCCATACAGACAGAGTTATGACATCTTAATGACTATTTTTGATTGTATGTAAACACCTGTGTGGTTGAAGGACCAACATTCCTACGTGGTACTTTGATTGTGAATCCTTCATCGGGATCTTTTTTACCCTTCATTGCCGGGTCATCGTGAGGTTCTACCCCTCTCATCCAATCAACACAGGTGTCTCGCACAGACAATATCAAGCTGTATGACAAATGATTTCAATTTATATACTAAATCCAACAAACTCAGCCAGCTACAAATTCAATTAGTTCTAATTACAGTTTTTGCACATCAGTCTTTTAACAAATGACTCAGGCTTTAAAAAATTTTCATCTCAAAAAATTAACAATTTTTTTTAAAGGCTGCTTATACAAAATAATGCCAAAGCACTCTATTTGAACCTAGCTTTATGTTTTGCAGTTCAATTACATGTATACAATAAATTCTTACACTTTGATGACATCATTTTTCTTCCTGATTGCCTTTCTCAGTGGATCCCTTAGTCCTAGTTGTACAAAATCCTGTAGAGCAGCGTAAATGTGTCTTCTAATTGCATCCAGAAACACTGACTCCATCCGCGCCATCAGAAGTTGTAGCCCCTTAATCATGGCAATCACTTCCACAATGGCAAACTTTTCATCACTGCTATAGTTATATCGAGTGGACTACAATCATGAGAGTAGCATCATAATTATATTATCCCTTAAAAACACTCTACATCAGATGATGTCTCTAAAGCTATAACAAAGCAATGAGAACTTTCAGTTCATAATGACCTATCTCTTATAGTAAATTCTGAATTCTGGTGTGTGTAATCGGGTGCAACATTAGATTATACACACAAACAGTAGAATCAGTGACATATGATATCACATGCACATAAAACAAATAATTTTTTTTATACATTTATGTATTAAATCACCTGAGTATTATCAAAATCAGTGATTGAATTTGAATGGGATGCTATGGCATTCACAATTTTGAAAAGCAATGAAATTAAATGTCATTCAATGCTTAGCAATTTTAATAATTATTAAAGCTTCAACGAAATCAAGAGAACATGTTTGTTATGTATTGATTAATACCCTCTCATTATTTTCTCCTCTGGTACCCTGAGGAAATTCACAATTCTGGATTATGGTGTGTATCACTATATGGGGTGCAGTCTGCTTAATACCCTGATTTAATGTATTTTCAGTATATACAAACAGTAGAATCAGTGATAAATGATATCACATCATTCATAAAATGTTTAGTTTATTTTACATGAAGAGAAGAAGATTTTCAAAGAAAAAGCATTTTACTTCCAGTCCTAGACTTTTATGAACAAAATAACTACATACAGGTTTCCAAATGCAAACAGTTTAATTCAGAACAAAAGATTTTAAAGATTCAGTTGGTGATGAAATCAAAATTTTACCTCAGCCATAACTCAAATTTTTAATATGGGTATAAATAAATTATAAATTATTAATAGATTTTAAAAAATCTAGAGAACTGACCAGTTCCATGACCTGTTGTGTCCAGGCTGACATTAGATGTAGCCCCCTGAGGGCCAGGTCATTCAGTTCCTTGTTCTCATAGTCTGACCTGGGACTCTCTCTAGTAGTGGTGATTGCCTGTAATACACAAATTGTCTGTCAGCACAGTGTAATATTAAAACCATCAAATATACATGATGTACAACTAATCAGTGAAAATTCTATTATTTAAATTTAATGTAAAATTTAATTTAACAAAATAAAAGTTTTGTTCAACAAAGAAAACCTAAATTTAACCTCAGAATTTCTTTTTATCACAAATCATTACTACACTGTAGTATAGACGTGTTGCTTGATACTTTGTGCAGTTGTCATTTCAAAAATGCAATATTTTGTAGTTTGACTGAATCCCACCTCATTGCTGTGCCTGGCAAGCTGACTGATGTATGCCATGTGATCTTCTCTAATGGCCTCCAGGTTAGCTAACAGGCTAGACTGAGGACTCAGCTGACTAGACTCACAAAATGTCCACCGTGAGGGGTCAAAGTTCAAGCTCTTTTGGATGTAATGGTAAGGTTTGATCTGCATGTCTCCATAAAGGGGAACAACTTCCAATTGCTAATGAAATACACACATTTAAAGAAAAAAATAAGATTTTATTTTAAAAGATGAGAATTACAAAATATTCAATAAGATGTATGTATTTATATGATAAATACCTACCTTTAAAATCCTATCTATTTTTGTTAAATTGACTCTTTTTTTGCCATCCATTTTGTAAATACTGTTTTCCTTGTTGTCCATCAAGAACAAACCAAATGCCATGACCTGGAATAAAATAAACATAATTGAAATGATAATAAAAGGATCAAATAAATTCAACTAACAAGCCTTAGCATACAACTTAAAAAAATCATTTGATGAAATGAAGAAATATGTCATTCATTTAGAAAATTTGGAAGTCAAGGCTAGGAACATTTTGAGTAAGTCTTATATACTGGTAATGAATTACTTTACCTTCACAAGCATGTGTTTTTCTGAAGGTTCCAGAAAGAGTCTGTTTTCGTACATGTGTACAGAGATGTTGACGACGTCAGCCAGCAGCTCCTCGTACCCTGGGGTGACTTCCAGGGCCTCCTTCAACATGTCCCGGATCTTATTCTGTGTCGCCAGAAACATGGACAGATTCTGAGACTCCTGAAGAGACTGGGGATCGGCCATTACCTTTAAAAACTGGGCAGCTCTACAAGCAAACATTCAAATCAAACGTTAGTTAGGAGGAATTTGAAGATTTGAATTTCTTTCTCTTTGAAAATAAGAAATAAAATTTCTTTACCTCATTCATCAAACCATAGAATAAAACAAACTCATTACTGTATTCAAAACTTACACACTGACTGTATTATATAAAAGTAAGCAATATACAAAATTTAAATATCATCTTTCTGTGCCTCTTTCAGAGTTTTAAGTTAAATGAATTTTTTTTCATAAAGAAATACCTTCTGTATGCAGAATAGTCATTCTTGACACTAGCTTTCATATTTTTCAGTTCATCCAACTCTGCAAATGTGTTAATAAATTTTCCCAGAGTTAAAAGGTAAGCTTCTGACACAAAATCATTCCTCTTCTCTTTGTGACAAAGTCTTTTGACTTCATTTCCAAACCGCTCTATTGCTCTTTTCTGCAAAGCATAAACAATATGAGTCTGAAACTTATGTATTCATCTTTTGGCATTAAATTTTCTAAAAAAATACATTTTAAGAATATGTAAAAAATTTTCAAAAGTTTGGAAAAATATCTTTGATTCTTTCAGTAGGTAATTATCATTCAAATATCATTAATTTTTCATCAATTAGAGAATCCCTCAAAATGTGCTTTAAAAGAGTTAGTATTGGAATGCCTACATTATACATGTACAGGTGTGGACTATACGACATAGATAATACTGGTTTGGAGGATTTCTAAACTGAAATACACACCGTGAAATACATGAGGTCCATCAGCTTGGAGACCTGGGGGTCAAGTACCTCCACGATCTTGTTGTAAATTTCTACTCTGTTAGGTTGTTCATTACTTTTAACCTAGCAGGAAAAATTGGAAAAATATCATATATCTCATAACATTTCTATGTAAGATCTGTATAAATTAATAAACTAAAAGAAAAAATACTTTTATCTTCTATGAATTAAAAAGTAGAAGTTCTTTTTTTCCTAGTGTAAGAGAAGTCATATTTGTTCTTGTACAATTATAAATTCATGTCAAAAGAGATTAAGGAATATGATTACAAATATAATGCTTTTATTCTGAATTAAGAAACTGAGGCATTAATATCTGTTCATGATGCACTTGCCTGTGGTAAAGCCCTAGAACAACATCTCCAGGTATACAACATGGCAGCATACTCCTGGCCTTCCTCTAACAACTTGTTCTATACAAGATATAATTGAAGACACGTTAAATTTCTCTAATCAAATTACATGTATGTATATGCTGATTTTTTGTCAAAGAACATCTGATGGCCCATAATTTTACATTAAAAGTATCATTAAAAATTATCAATGGTTAGAATGGGGTTAACAAGTCGCTGTAAAATACAGGTGACTCTCGATGGCTCGAACTCCGATCTCTCGAAGTGAACCTCCGGTCCCGTTTTTTTTCTCTATATAACTAAGCAAATTTACTCCTGATTTCTCGAACTTCTATCTCTCGAAGTTCTCTATCTCTCGAACCAAAACCTGGGTCCCGTTACACATATTTCATTGAATTTTACTCTCTATCTCTCGAAGTTTTGATTGCGCGTGTATACACGCCGATCAAGCGTAAAATTGAGTCTGGACTTACATGGAAAAACAGTGAATGCCAGGGGCTGGCATGGAGGTGTTAATTTGGGTGTTTACATAGATGACACTACACCTGTTGGTCGTCCGTGTGTTGATATAATTAATTGGTTATTATTGGTAAATTATAAACGAATTCACAACTTATTTTGACTTGAAATCGAGACGATAATTTTTAGAAAATAAATTTATAGAGGTTTGTTTCAATAAGTTCCCATAGACTATGAACTTTAATTTAATTAGAGTCTACATAGTCCCAGCATGGCAAATATTGCACAAGAAATTACTTTCTCAAGGACTTAATACCGATTAAGAAAAATCTGGTGAACACTGGTGAAGGACCCGATCAAGCCGCGGAATAGCCAAACCGACAATTGCTATCCGGGTTTCATGTTATCGTGAAATAAGAACAAATAAAATATTGAAACTCCAGGAATTCGTTGTATTTATTCGAAATACGATCATTGTTGTTGATATCAAGTATATTACCTGTAAAATACGATTGAAAATGTGCAATAACTTTATTTACATATACTTCCGGTATCTATAATAGTAGAACATCAATGATCGGAACTGAAAATTTCGGATTTTATTTACTTTCTATCTCTTGAACCCCTCAATCTCTCGAACTTTTCTTGCGGTCCCTTGAACTTCGAGAGATAGAGAGTCACCTGTATATGAACACCTACATACATATGACCATAGATCATTTATACCGTATATGCATTTAAAGTTTTAACGTACAAGGTCAGCATGGACGGTAGCTTCTTCTATGTACTTTGCAACTCCTGTTACATATGCACTTCTGTCTTCGAAATTGGTATCAAAATTCGCCTGGTACTGAATGGAGAGGGACATTCCCTCGATGCATGGCTGCTGGTCAGGGAGTGGTAATTCATCCAGAACATCAACATTCTGAAGAGCGTCTGTCAGAGTGATTTTCTCACCCACCATATGATCACCCTACAAAAGATATTTTCAGATTTCTTCAATATCTTCAGAGATATAAACATTGCCACAAGCATGGACTTCTGGTAAATATATCATTTATTTATGAGCTGTCAAAATATTTGATTTTCATCAACATTTTTTAAAACAAGAGAAAGAATACAGAATGAATACTTAGCACAGGCTGAATACGATGAGGATATCCAATGATATAAAATGAAAAGGTAACCTAAATCTTTCTCTTAGAGCATCACTAAATATATTTTTGTTTGCAGTCTATACCTATATATATTACTTCTTATTAAATAAAGGCATTCTTTTTAATGTTAAGGTCAAGATCTAGTAAATGAAAGGTGCCTACAGATTTATCAAATTTGAGAAATAAATTCCTCTATTGATGCTTTACAACTTTAGCTTGGTCAAATAAGGTGTTTTTGGGGAATAATTTGTAGGTAAACAAGATGAAAAGCTGTATTTTAAACAGTCATTTTCAATGAAAAATTAAGAAAACCAGTCAGGAATATGGGAGTTTTTTTCATAATCAACAAAGGAAATATATCCAGATTGTCTACAGTCTCTCAGAAAACGGTAATTAGTATGTTCATGGCCTCTTCTTTAAATCAATATCAAATTTAATATAGGTATCCGGTTTACTTTTCATAAAAAATGTTGATGAAAAATTGAATGTCATGAAAATACCCTATTTTCTACATAATTCTGCTAAAGCCGCAAAGTACAGGAAAAAGAAAGTTGAAATGAGATTGATTATGATGTCATAATGGATCTAGCATAAAAAAATTAGTCTAAAGTTATTTAGTAGATCTTGACCTTAATTGTAATGAAACTGTTCTACAAGACTAGAGGATGAAAATATAAGCTATAGTCTACTTATATTTTTTATCAGCATCCATTTTTGATGATGAACACAATTATAACTAAGAAAGAAAGAAGTGTTGAGCATATCTTTTACTGTCTTTGTCATTCACTTAAAATGTTTAAATTTAATCTGACAAATCCGCCTCTGTTCTCCCTTTTATATTGAGATATCAAATAGGATCTGATAGACAAGACAGCAATAATCAACAAACTTGTATGCCAAAAGAATTAAGAAAACAAGATGATAAATAAGGACAATTTGTAATACAAAGTTTTCTTACCATTTTGAAAATTATTAAAATATTTTCTTGCTTAATTAATCATTGAAAGTTGGTCTACATTTCCTATGTACCCTGCCCATCATTGTTTGCGGAAGTAGCAATTGCCCGATAGATGGCGCTTAGGGTGTGGTATTTTAAAATCTGAACACGGTACCATAATATCCGGAAATTAAAAGCAAAAGACTGCACAAATAGTAAAATCGGTGAAAGCTTTCAATGCTGGTAAATTTTACAGATATATGTATATCCTGGTATAAGTAAAATGGTGTAATTGTTTTATAAAAAGGTGACAATATATTTTCTTGGTTAATCATAATGACACTTTTTTGTAGGTCAATAAGGCCATAAAAATTAATTTCTTGCTGGGTTCTCAAGCCCTCCCTCATCTCTTCCAAGGGTGTCTCATTGACCCTTTTTATTGCTAAATCAATAAAATAAAAACAACTAATCACCTCCCTCAGCATTTTTTGTATAAAAAAATGTATAAAGCTTCCTCATCATGTTTTGGGGGCAATAAAAATAGTATTTAAAAAATGCCTCCCTCCCTCATCATATTTGTTGAAAAAAAAGTCCTGAGAACCAATGAATTAACTTTGCATGGCCTAAATAGTATCATAATAAATTTATCTATTTTATCCTATGGACAGTTCATGATTGTGTATTCACGGGTGTTATCAGATCCAGGTACAGGTTACAACACTGCCTTAATTAATATGCAAACAAATAATGGAGACTTTTTGATTCCCACAGCAAGGTACGTATAGAAAGTAATTTTCACATTTGAGTGTTTTCAAAATATTTTGGTAATACTAGTCCCCGAGTAAGGGATCAAATCCCCTTTACCCTTTAAATTTAGATCAACCATCATTTACAGACGCCCACCTCCCTAACACCAGGTGATTGTTATGTAATCATAGTTGAAAGTTCTCCCCATTGTATCGTGTATGCACCCCAAGCGAAACTGTTGATATTTATGGCACGCTAAATTCACAAAATGAGCTAAACATAGTTTCACAGTCGATAAACTAGGTTTATCGTTTGTAAACTATAGTCTACGGACTGTAAACAATAGTTAACAACGTTAATCTATTTTTTACATCTGTAAACCATAGTTAACGCGATAATCCTTGTTTCAGAACCGTAAACTATACTTAACTAATGGCACGCCTAATTTACAAAAATGAGCTAAACATAGTTTCACAGTCGATAAACTAGGTTTATCGGACTGTAAACTATAGTTAACAACGTTATTCTATATTTTACATCTGTAAACCATAGTTAACGCGATAATCTATGTTTCACAACCGTAAACTATACTTAACACCGAAAACAATCATTTGCGATTGCAAAACATAGATTATCTGATAAATACGGTTTCACGATTTGTAAACTATGGTTTACAACTCTTAACTATAGTTAACGATCTGATAAATATAGTTTCACGATTTGTGAAACTATGATTAACAACTCTTAACTATAGTTTACGATTGTAAATTATAGTTTACAAACGTGAATCTATGTTTATCAACAAAATCTATTGTTATCGTTTTATTACAGACAGATAAACTTAGATTAGCATTCGCAAACTATAGTTAACAACCGTTAAATATAGTTTTACAAGTGAAAACGTTCACGGTTTGTAAACTATAGTTTACAGTTGATAAACTAGGTTTATCGACTGTGAAACTATGTTTAGCTCATTTTTGTGAATTTGGCGTGCCATAGTTTAACACTGAAAACAATCATTTGCGATTCCAAAACATAGATTATCTGATAAATACAGTTTCACGATTTATAAACTATGGTTTACAACTCTTAACTATAGTTAACGATCTGATAAATATAGTTTCACGATTTGTGAAACTATGATTAACAACTCATTACTATAGTTTACGATTATAAATTATAGTTTACAGACGTGAATCTATGTTTATCAACTAAATCTATTGTTAACGTTTTATTTCAGACAGATAAACTTAGATTAGCATTCGTAAACTATAGAAAATACCGTTAAATTGTTAACTATAGTTCACGGTTTGTAAACTATAGTTTACAGTCGATAAACCTAGTTTATCAACTGTGAAACTATGTTTAGCTCATTTTTGTGAATTTGGCGTGCCATAGATATTAATTCTTGTTTCATCAATTTGTTTGTCAATTGCTTGCCTTGTTTCAAAAATTGTTCTTACGTAGACGATCGAACCAACCCCCTATATGTGCAGGTGATAAGGGTATATTACAACATAAGTATTGAAAGTTGTCGGACGTCTTTTCTAGTAAAATATCCAAATATAAAACATATCTGTCAGACTCTATGATAATTTTTACTGACAGTATTTCCATTTCACTGAGATAATTCGATTCGACATATGAATGGAAGTCTGTTATTAATTGAAAATACGTCGTAAATATAGCTGAACTTGGAGTTGAAGATCTATTCATATCATTTTAAAGATTATGAATGAATTTTGCTTCATATTGATACAAAAATAGGTCTGCTGATAATGGAGCGCAATTGGTACCCATTGCAATTCAAACAGATTTTTTATAGACTTCGTCATTATATAAAATTACATAAAAGACGAAGAACTTCGTGTTAATTTCTATATAATTCTTTTCCACAGAGAAACGAACAAAGTTGCCACGTAACAAACAAAAATGTCTACGAAAAATCTGCTCTTGAATGAGGAGTCTCCACCGTCCTATCAGTCCATATACCCAGCGGAAGTAACCGTAACGACAGGAGAGAATGAGATTCGAACCACAGTGACCCACCAGTCTGTTATAGACCCGGACACAGAAACACACGTTTATAAGCGGCGCTGGTACGTGTTGATAGTGTATTCTCTCCTAGCCTTTACACAGGGGGGTTACTGGAACACATGGGGACCAATCGCAGCGACATCTGAGGACGCATTCGGTTGGTCTGACGCGGACATCGCACTCTTGTCAAACTGGGGACCCATATCATATGTTTTGGCTGCCTTCGTCATGTCATGGGTTGTTGATGTTAAAGGTTTGTTATTTCTTTAAAAATTAACGTATCCATGAAGTTTTAGTCATGTGCTATACCCAATGGACACATCTTGAAATAAATTTGTATTACAGCATTGCTTCTTGAACTGAAGTGACTTATTTATTTTGTAGGACTTAGATGGTCGTGCTTAAGCACGGCGGTTATGGTGGCTCTTGGTGCCGGTGTGAGATGTATAACGGACCGGCCTCCTTATGTTACTTGGTAAACGATTCTTCTGTCAACCCACTCTTTTCAAATGGCATGCGGCAGTAGTTTATATATCTGCATGTCTATCAGTTTAGCGTTTAAGAGAAGAATCATCAATATAGACCATGATAATGGCCGTGATTTTGAAAATAAAAATCCTTTGATCTTTGTAATAAGAACTTTCAAAAGTTTTGCAGTATTGCATCCCTTCTCAAAGAAACTATGAAGATATCTGTTGAGTATGTACAACGATTATTTCTTGTTGTATTTTATTTCTCCTTAAACTATTATGTATAATCAATAACGATGAAAAAAAATTAAACTTTAAAAAAGTCATTCTGTGAATTCAGTACGGAAAAGTTTAAAAGTTTTCATATATACTGGGTATGGTGAAAACAAACAAGCCACCTTAAAAATCATCAACATTTTTATAGGATAGTGAATTTTGCTCAGTTTCTGAATGGTTTAGCTGGTCCTGTTGCAATGGCAGTACCTCCTGTGTTATCTGTTGTCTGGTTCCCTGTTCAGCAGCGCACGCTCGCCACCGCTGCAGCAGCCTTTCCTAATGGCATTGGCATTGCACTGTCCTTTCTAATAGGTAGGACCAATTCTCTTCCAGGACGGTTAACATTGGTCAGTTTCTGAACGGTTTGGCGGGCCCGGTTGCCATGGGTGTTCCGCCAGCTTTGTCAGCGTTGTGGTTCCCTGTAAAAGAGCGCACCACAGCCACAGCACTTGCCACTATACTTAATGGCCTAGGTGTTGGCGTCGCCTTCTCGCTTGGTATGTCGTCTTTCCAAAACTAAACATTTATTAAAGATGTTTTGCCTTTGAACACCACTGCCCAGCAATGCAAGCAAACACTTTAACCCAAATGTACAAAACTTATCCTGTTAAAAAATGACCGAAAAAGTCCAACACTGACATAAAAGTAAAGGTAAAAACCCTATTCCTCTGCAGGACCATGGACGTAGGACAAATGTTGAACGGTTTTGCTGGACCTGTAAACACGTATCCTCCTGTATTTTCGGCTGCTTGGTTCCCAACCAATCAGAGACTGACTGCTACAGGCGTCATAACTGCGTCATCATTTATTGCCAAAGCTATCCCTATGGTGATAGGTATATGCAACTTCTTAACTTTCCCTTCTTATACTTTTCACCAGATTCCTTGTTTTTGATCACATATACATATGCATTTAAAAAACAACAATAATACTTTTTAAATGATTAATTCTTGAAATGTTTGTAAACAGAGTTTGAAGTAAAAGATATCACGCAGTCAGATTCATCTGTTTCATTGTTGGATATTTTACCAGAAAAAGACGTTTACAGTAGTCTAACAACAAAGCTTTATGACAAAGATTTCTTTTCAATCGTCAACTTCCCTTATATTATACCCTTATCATCTCTCGATGATTCGATACGCAAGAGCACGTTCTACTTATGAACAATTTCTAAAGTGAAATAAATTGATGACAAGCAAGTGATGAAACAAGAATATAAACTGTCCCGTTTAAAGTAACCATTTATTAAGTTCTATGGTTGACACAATGACCTGGTCAGCAAATACAATATATCATGAAGTCAAATGCTGACTGACGTTTTCAATACTAATGTGAAAACCATAATTTACACACTAAATTGTCGACGATTAATTTTCTTGTTATTTCCCGATCATGGCAAGGAGCACACGACGGGTGTGATCGATCGGCAGGGATGCTCACTCCTTCATGGCACCTGGTCCCACCACAAATTTTAGAAGTCGGAGAAGTTAGCTTACCGAGAAGTGTTATCGAATACGTTGTTGTCTTGGACCAATTGCTGATACTAACAACTGTGTGACAAAAACGTCTCATTAAAATTTATGTAAATACATTGTTTGGACACAGCAGTGATTTTTACTGAAGCATAATTGGATTAAATTGAATTAACTTTCGCCCTTTTAGGTCCATATATGGTAAAAGACAGAACATCAAATACTAACTCTACAATGCGGTATGTAATGTAGGTTCTGATATTATTATGTGTGTATTTATGGTTTTTTAAAAATATAATTTTATGTCTAGTTATTTTCATCTGTTTCAGTAATACATCATGGATTAACATGACAGGTATGCAAGATTATACTATACTCTGTTATTCAACATTCTAACAAAATCTAACATTAACAGGATTTAAAATAGAATGTTACATTATCTAGATTTCAATATAAAACTTATTACGTCTTTCTCAAAACTGATTACTAGTATTACCAAAACTTTTTTTTTAGATGATGAAAGAATTTCTCAAGAAAGACACGATATTATGATGTATATGTATGTAGGTAAGGAAGAACTTATATGACATAGACAATCTCCCCTTAGAAGAATACTCAAAACAAAAATGTTTTAAAAATTATAATCTAGTTTGTGCAAGACTAATAATTATTGTTAAAACACATACTAGTATTTATCACAAAGATTCCTAAAATGAATTTTTAAAAAGATACTTTTTTCTAAGTAACAAATTTAGTTGAACCAATTAGGGGGAATATTAAAAGAAATTATCAAATCTCTACGTTCAGATTTTGGACATCTTTGAGATGATTTTATTTTTTTACAGAAGCTGCCTGGGCCGTCTTTATCCTCCTCCTGATACTTATTTACTTCCCAGCTAAGCCCCCCAAACCCCCGACACTGTCAGCCTCTGTGGAGAGGATGGACTTCAAGACGGGCGCCAAATGTCTCGTCAGGTCTCTGGATTGGGTTGTTTAAATATTTTTCTTTTCTTTTTTATGAAAATAACATATAATTCATATCATAAATGTGTGTTTGTTGTACAGAAATGTTCGGTTCTGGATTATATGTGCTACATACGGTATATCTCTGGGAGTCTTCAACTGCTGGCAGAGTGTTCTGGATGTCATCCTTAAACCTCACAACATTGACGAGGTAGACATTAAATAAGTCTCAGAAGTAGAGTCTAACTTATATTGAAAATAAATTGATAACATGTAATATGAGATTTATTTATTTTTTTTCACAGAACGAGGCCGGATGGTTGGGTTTTTACTCCATTCTTGCAGGTTGTGTTGGATCTGTAATATTAGCAAAGTAAGGAAGATTTACCATAAGTGTATAAATTCTACCTGTATTAAGAGATATCCTTTTTTTCTTATGGTAGATGATATTTTTTTATTATTACAGATTCGCAGACGTGTTTTCGCGCCACATGAAGATGTTTCTGTTACTTCTGTACATAAGCGGAAGTGCGTGTTTCGTCTGGTTCACTCTTCTCATCAATGGAACCATTCCCGACTCCACATGTAATAATTATAAGGAAATAAACGCCAATTACGAAAAGTTTCTGTTTAAAGAATTGTCTTTTGTTGATGTATATATGTTATTTTAATTGAGAAGAATGTATATAAAATGTCTATAAAAAAAATTGCCAATGTAGATAATTATATTTAAAAGAAGGAAATACATTAGAGTGATTACATATGTATCTCCGTCAAATTTTCTCGCCATTGACCATGGGTTGGCTCGTAAATATTTCTTGTTGAATATTACCTGAAAGTCTTTTAATTTAAGCATTTCTGTGCCTATATGGATGTCTTGATGAAGAAGACCTTCTAATTAAGAGTGAGTACATTTTCAGATTCTTTGTATGTCGCCATTATCCTTGCTACACTCCTCCTTAATGCCAGCGTGCCCCTGTATTACGAGATGGCCTGTGAGGTGACCTATCCCGTGGCGGAGGGGATCACCAACTTCGTACTGACACTCGTCAATAACATAGGGGGACTGGTATTCCTTCTCGTCGGCATGATACCACACATAGGTAAATAATCTAAATATAAAAAAGACGAAGAGACACTTTTATGTGTAATTTTTTAATGAATCTCGTATAATTATTCTCGTCTGAAATATGCTTTGTTATAGTTGTACCAGCTATGATTTTCTCTAAGTTAATACAATGCAAAATTGGCAATCTAATGATAAACATGTTGACTTTTTAACAGGAACAGCTTGGGCGAACTGGGCGTGTTTGGGTGCCATTGTGTCCTGTATCCCTGTCTTATTACTCATCAAAGAGAACTACAACCGTCTAGAAGTAGACGAAATCAAAGGAGAAGAAACGTGACAGAAGATTCCTTAGGGAGAGAAGATTTCAATGAGATAATTTTCTGTGTATATATGGACTGAGTAGACGTGTTATACATCAGTGTTTATTTCTGACACTGGAGTCGCTCCTAAAATTCTGGAGGAGACAATTACAGGATCAGTTTTTCGAATTTCCAAATACTCACTTTATACCATAAATATTACTTTGTCAAAAATACATAGGATTGTTCATCAAAGATGTATGGGACTATATTTTTATATCATGCTTTTGCAGAGACTTGCTAGATGTCGTTTGAGATGAATATAGAATACATGTAGTTAGTAACCTACATGTATATTATACAGTGTACAACCAAATAACTTTTTTTTTAAAAAAAAAGAAGAGATTATGAAACCTGCCCATTGTACAGTTTTCTTCCAGATGTAATAAAATTAAAAACCCAAATCCCCCTCTCCCCTAAAAGGAAAAAAAAAAACAACAAAAGAAATTCAAAAATCACATAATCTATCAAACAAAATAGTCATTTTTAGTTCCTACACATCTCGCTGAGATTATATGTGCCTCGGACTGCCTCTTCATCTCGATCAATGCAACAAGATGCACTTATTTTAAAGATTAGATATCAAAAGGAAATTCGGGGTAATTTGTTGTTAATTGTTACAATGATCATTCTGTCCGTCGCATTATATATTCTTAAACAAACTGCGCCTACTTTTCATTTTCAAAAGAAGTCAGTTAATGTTATATGAAGCCTGGTATCCGTTAGAAGGCCATGGGTAATAAAAGTGCGGATATTGAAATTTTATTGCCAATTAAATCAATAGGGGATCCAGAGATATGATTTGGGGGAAACTTAAGAACTCTTATATTTTAAATATACAGTATAGTACCCAAATATTCTTATGAAATATGATTTTACAATGTCCTGTAGATGTGAAATCAGGTTGGAGATTTTTATTTTCACTCTTTCGGCCAAGAAGGGACGGAAAAAAGTCTTTCGTTTTTTCTCAGAACTCTTCTCACCATTTCTTGGCACCTGAAACCGCCTCTGACGTTTTGAGGTCCGTGTTTGCCCTGCTCCAAATTTGTATTATTTGATGGACTTTTGAGCTTGAATACTGCACGTTCGTTATCTCCATATACTATTTCATTTTACAGAGTAGACCATTTGAAATATGATTGACGTATTGGTGGTATTTATGCAATTAACGTTTTTTATTCTTTTCGTGCTTGGTTTTTTTTTTTCTGTTCTCCGGAATTTCTGATGTTTTATTTAATAACAGTTGTCAAATACTAGTATTCGGTATTGATTGAGTGAAATAGACTTTTATTACATGATTGTTGATGTCCTATTGAGATTTAACAAGGTTTTAGAATTTTCTTTTCCATCTGAAAAGTCTAATAGAGGCTGATTTTTAAATCGATTATTCAACGACTTAATAAATATCAACATACAAATATGCTGGTAATACATGCAGATTTTATACTGTATTAGACTTGGACTTTAAAACAGTTTTAAGACTCGTAAAAGATTGCTTTCGTGATTGTAATAATATAAGTAAACACATGATATATAAATATCTCATCTCGATCCATTCATCAAGATATACTTATTTTAAAGATTAAATATCAAAAGGAAATTCGGGATAATTTGTCGTTATACTGATCACTCTAGATCTGTCCATCGCATTAAATTCTTCAATAAACTGTTCTTTTCTGATATCCTTTAGAAGGCCATGGGCAATATACACATGTAGGTATGGAAACTAAAATTTTATTGAAAATTAAACCAAAAGGGATTCAGAGATATGAATTGGGGGAAATTTTAGAACTTTCACATTTTAAACAGTAACCAAATATTGCTATAGAATATGATTTAATAATGTTCTGTAGATTTGAAATCAGGTTTGGAAATTTTTATTTTCACTCTTTCGGCCAACGAGGGATGGGTAAATGTCATTTTTCTACAATAAGCTCCCAAAACTGTTCTAACATCTTCTTGGCATCTGATCCAACCTGATAATTTGGAGGTCCGTGTTTGCTCTGCTCCGATTTTGTATTATTTGATGGACTTTTGAGCTTGAATACTCTTCGTTATCTCCATATATTTCATTTTGCAGAGTAGACCATTTGAAATATAATTGACGTCTTGTTGGTATGCAATAAAGTATATTTCTTTTCATTCTTAGGACCAATTTTGTAATTTTTCTGGTTTCTGGAATTTCTCTTATATTTTATTTAATAACGGTAGTCAAATATTTGGTATTGATTTATGATGTCCTGTAGATGTGCAATGAAGATGTAGTACATTCTTTTATCTAAAAACGTTTGTCTATAAAATCATATAAACTTGGCAGAATTCCTTTATACTAGTAATTTATCATAGTATAGTAAAATGTAAATAAACTTTTAGTACATGATTGGTTATGTTCTAGCTAGATTAAATAAGGTTTCAGAATTCTCTTTTCCCTCTTAGAAGCCTAATAGGAGCTGCTTTTTCTCTCTAAAACATTAGTAATTTTCTAAATAAAAATATATCTATTTGCTGAAAAGGAAATATTGTTAATAAATATGAATGAAAAAATGAAAAAGTCATTACATAAAAGATAAAATCTAGCTCTTTAAATCGATTTTTCAACGACTTTATAAATCTCAACACTTATACTTGTATGGCAATACATGCAGATACTATACTTTTTTAGATTTGGAGTTTAAAACAGCTTTAAGACTCGTAAAAGATTGGTTTCATGACTGCTGTCAGTAGATTGTAGATTTTTAATATACAGACCTTGAAAACAAAAGATAAACCAAGATATCATATTTAATAAATAAATAAAATAATGTTAAACAGCTAAAGATCTACATTGGCATCAGTCTGTCAAACTCAATGTCAAACATAATGTAAAACATTTCAGAATTTGAGATGATTTAGTAAGTTACACACGGTACACTCTACATCATTGTAAAATGTTTTTGGGACATTGAGGAAATCATATTGAATAAAGGTGCTTATATCGAGTTAATCTATTTAATTTCCAATTATTTTTCTAAAATATACCAAAATATTTATCTTGGCCTTTTAAAAGAATGCTCGAACTGATTAAAAATTTAGTTATATACTGTAAACTTCTATTATTGAAATTAAGATCTAAGGGCAGATCACTCTAACTGCAGAAAAATACACATACCTTAGAATTAGAACTCTTTAGTGTGCAGTTTAGAGAGGGTTCTTAATATGTAGGTCAGTGGAATGTTTATCTTTCTGATAAGTATATATACTGTATATATGACATAGATTAACAATGAATTGTGCACTGTGGACATTATCGGTCACAGGTAAAGCGGAAATCTTTAAGTAAGGTGTGTAAGCAGAATATTCAGAGGGAATTTGGTATTAAAATTTAATAATAATCTTTTTTTTTTATTTTAACAGAATATAGAGTCTCTTTTTAATTAAATTTTAGGTTGTGACTGATATGGTGTCATCTAGAAAAATCGTTTGCTGCAACGAGTTAGTCTAAATTAAGGTCCTAAGTTGTCTAAGAGTAAAATGCAGTTAATTATGAATCAAATTTCTTTATAATTTTGTTTAAAGACGCAAATGATTCGACGTGGAATTAAAACGAAAATATGTCTACCCAAAACCTCCTCGTAAATGAGGAGTTGCCACCTTCCTATCAATCCATATACCCAGCGGAAGTAACTGTAACAACTGGACAGAATGAGATTCGAACCACAGTGACCCAACAGTCTGTTATAGACCCGGACACAGAAACACACGTTTATAAGCGACGCTGGTACGTGTTAATAGTGTATTCTCTCCTGGCCTTTACTCAGAATGGTGTATGGAACACGTGGGGACCTATTGCTGCATCAACCGAGGATGCGTTCGGTTGGTCTGACGCGGACATCGCTCTATTGTCAAACTGGGGACCTATATCTTACGTCCTGGCTGCCTTCATCATGTCGTGGGTTGTGGATGTTAAAGGTACATTCATTTCTTATTTAAGCATATAAAGGAGAGTGAACAGAAGAATTAAACATTTAAGGAGGCTAGGTGGTCAACAAATTATTTTTTAGTAACCACCAGATATAACTTAAATTTTGGAATATGATATTTTAAGCTGTCAACTATCATTTGGCAAAGAAAAATTTCATAAATTTTAATTTTGAAATTTGATCATTTTATTATATCTTTATATGGAGCTCTTCTTATAAAGGAGATCAAAATTGTCTAAAAATGGCCACGACCACCCAGCCTCTTTAAATCTTGTAATAATGTTGTTCTAAAACTCTTTAATATCAAAGTATTTTGCACATTGCAGGACTTAGATGGTCATGTTTAAGCACGGGGGTTATGATAGCTCTCGGTGCTGGTGTAAGATGTATAACAGACCAGCCTCCATATGTTAAATGGTAAGTGGTTACTGGTACATTCCAATCCCTTATAAGCATGTACATTATAAGGTTAGCATAATGTGAATAATAATTAATTGATTTAGTATTTGAAACACAATAACATGGTAACGAATGCTCTATTATAATTTATTTAAAACGATATCATAGTCTATGATGGCAGTGTCAACAAAATTACACAGTAGAAAAATCCTACCTTTAAAATGTAATGATATATTTTTGCTGACTTACTTTCTCACACTTGCAAAGTTTTTTTTTTCTTTTTCCCTTGATTTCCCACGTCAAAGCACTCAATTCAGCGCCAAAAGTAAACATCCTTACAGTTACTAGTAGATAAATTGAGAATATACAAGATGTGTTTTATGAAGGGAACCTTCTTCGAGTTAATAAATTTGCTGTTGTTGTCTGATTCCCGGTCTAGCAGTGCACGCTCGCCACCGCTGTAGCAGTCTTTCCTAATGGCATGGGCATTGCACTATCCTTTCTAATAGGTAGGACCACTTTTCTTCCAGGACGGTTAACATTGGTCAGTTTCTGAACGGTTTGGCGGGCCCGGTTGCCATGGGTGTTCCGCCAGTTTTGTCTGCGTTGTGGTTCCCTGTCAAAGAACGCACAACAGCTACAGCAATTTCCTTCGTTATTTCAAGCATTGGCATCGCTGTCTCCTTTGCTCTTGGTACGTCTTCTTAAATAAAGAACTACAATTTTGTCTTTTCCAAGCACTGCAAATCCCTACACAAAGCTTATCAACACTCATGTATCCAATGACATACAAAAAGACTTAGACCACAGGTTCACTCCAAAACATACACTATCTCCTCTAGGTCCGTGAACGTAGGTCAAATGTTGAATGGGTTGGCGGGACCTATTAGCGCTATTCCACCCGTGCTATCGTCTGCTTGGTTTCCAACAAACCAGCGATTGACAGCTACTGGTGTCACAACTGCGTCATCATTTTTTGGCATCGCAACTTCCATGGTTATAGGTATATGCACTGTTACAATAATTAATTACCTTTAAAATGTGTCACATTTCTCGAAATTTTGTGATCTAAAAGCATAAATAGTACGATATTCCACGAAATATGAATATAGAAAAAGTAAGCAGAGTTAAAATGAAGTGTAGGATCGAAAGATATATATTGCACTGTAAATAGGTGACAGAATGGGGTCAGTTACATAGGAAAGTTAAATAGTTTGCTAGTGCGCATGCGATTCACTGTATGGTTGGATATTTTGAAGTTAACATTTAGGAAAATGTTGAAAAAATAGTATGTTTCGGTTTGAGGTGGAAAATGAAAAGCTCAAATTCTATTAAAATCAAGAAATAAACCACTATTTTATGAACTATTTTATAAACCACTATTTTTCACTCTATTGTTTATAATGCATGTGCCTGTTTCACATATTTCTATACTTACAAGTATTAGATTTTACCCATGTTTACCGTGAACTAGTATCTCTGTTTAAATCCACTGCATTAGCCATATTAAAATCAGTACTTTCATATTTTGAGGGAAAAAAAAGCAACCACATGACTCTGTATTTCCCATATCTATATTACTTTCATACATCATTTATGTAGACATGCTGGCGTCATCTATCCCCTATTAAGTCTTACATGTATTCTGTTTCTGAGTAGAAAAAAATTAATACAAGTTTCTGTTAAATGGTAGATCTCTTGCTGGACTTTTTTAAATAAATAAATAAACTCAAACCTTCTATTCCAATGATTTTGAACAGTGCCGGATGATAATGGTTTGGATTATATATATTTTTTGCCTTTATAGGTCCATATATGGTTCCCGACAGAACCTCCAATTCTACCTCTACATTAAGGTATACAACAGTGTTTATATGGAGTTTATATTGAACAGTTGTACTTTATGATTTTATGTTTTGTTCTTATGCGTGTTTTTTTTTTAAATGTATTTCAGCAATATCTCATTGGTCAACACTACAGGTAAGTGATACAGGTATCCATCCATATACATGTTATGATGTATATGGATTTAGTAAATGATACTCCATTTTAATTATACTGTACATGGTATAATTAAAATGGAGTTTCATTTACTAAATTCACTAAATAAAACACGTACATCAAATCTAAAGAGTGAAAAATTATACAAAGGACATTTAATACTACAAAGCAAACAAAGGAGAATGCTGTCTTTTCATAAATATTGTTGAAGCCCTGTTAAACATCATAAATACAGGTATCTAATTTGGTATATTTATATACTTCTTTCAGATGATGAAAGAATTTCTCAAGAAAGACATGATATTATGATTTATATGTATGTTGGTAAGTATTCATATTTTAATATCTATAGTAATCATACTTATTTTCAGTCGGTCCACATTATCTATGCATTCGTTCTTGAATTTGTTTTTACAGAAGCTGCCTGGGCCGCCTTTATCCTCCTCCTGATACTGATTTACTTCCCAGCTAAGCCCCCCAAACCCCCAACATTGTCAGCTTGTTTGGAGAGGATGGACTTCAAGACGGGCGCCAAATGTCTTGTCAGGTCTCTGGATTGCGTTGTTTAAATCTTTTTCTTTTCTTTCTTTTTTTTTTTATGAAAATAACATATAATTCATATTATAAAAGAGTGTTTGTTGTTGTACAGAAATGTTCGGTTCTGGATTATATGTGCTACATACGGTATATCTCTGGGAGTCTTCAACTGCTGGCAGAGTGTTCTGGATGTCATCCTTAAACCTCACAACATTGACGAGGTGCACAATTCAATACAGCTTAACAAAATTTCAAATAATATAACTATTAATAAAGTTGAATGAATTTTTTTTCAATCACCAAATCGAACATTACAATAAGTTGGCCGTCGGAAAGTTTCCATTATACTAGTATATAATTCATAAATTCCATCTCCAAAGGAAAATATATCTGTCGTGGTTTGCGATGAGGTTTCATTTTTATCACTAATGACTTTTTGTCACAACAAATTTAAATGAATGTTAACTCAAAGTCGCTACTCGTTACAGTGCTTCTCCGTGTGAAACATTTCCAAAAAGAGTGGCAACATTTTTAATTTAGTCTCTCAGAATAAATGAATAATACTTCATGTTTATTTTAGAACGAGGCCGGATGGCTGGGCTTCTACTCCATTCTCGCGGGTTGTGCGGGGTCAATCATTTTAGCAAAGTAAGCAAACTAATTTTTACAAAGATCAACCTTTCTCAGTTTTATAGGGAAAATGTATATGGAAAAAATAATCCCCAAACCTTTTCTTTCCATGTTTGTAATTTCAGATTTGCTGACATCTTTTCGCGCCACATGAAGATGTTCCTCTTGATGTTATATATTTTCGGGAGTGCTTGTTTTGTCTGGTTCACTCTCCTGATTAATGGCACTATTCCAGAGTCTATATGTAAATTTTATTTCATTCTTATATAACATGATAGAAGACCTCTTACTGTTAATTCTACAATTTTGTTCTATATCCTTGATGTATGCTACTCATTGACTGGAGTCTTTCAATGTAAAGTCTTACCTCAATTGTACAAACTCTATACAGTACAATTGTAATGCAATGCACCATGGACGTTTATTTAATGAATTCTATGACCTAGTGTAGCTACTATCTTTAAAAAAAGAAAAATGCACTCTAATTGCAAACTGAGACTATAATTACTTTTGGACTACTCTTTGCATTGTTCCGTCCTTTCCTGGTTTAGAAGTTACGGTTCGGTTATGTTTTTTAGATTCTTTATATGCGGCCATTATCCTTGCCACGCTCCTTCTTACTGCCAGCGTGCCCCTGTATTACGAGATGGCATGTGAGGTGACTTACCCCGTGGCGGAGGGAATCACTAACTTCGTCCTGACCCTTGTCAATAACATAGGAGGACTGGTATTTCTTCTCGTCGGCATGATACCACACATTGGTAAATCATCTATTTTAAAATATAAAAAAGACGAAGAGACACTTTTATGCGTAATTTTTTAATGAACCTCATATAATTATTCTCTTCTGAAATATGCTTTGTTATAGTCGTACCAGCTATGATTTTCTCAATGCCAATAGAATGCAAAATGGCAATATAATGATAAACGTGTTGACTTTTTAACAGGTACGGCTTGGGAGAACTGGGCGTGTCTTGGTGCAATCGGATCCTGTATCCCTGTTTTATTACTTATCAAAGAAAACTATAACCGTCTAGAAGTAGACGAGATCAAACGTCAGTGAAGAATGCGTGTGACTACTCATAAATTTTATCTCTTTAATGCTGAAAAACATGTAAAAATTTTACTTCAATATTTTGTCCACTTGCAAGTCTATGTTCTTGTGATTTATATTTACCACTAGATAACGTTGGGACATTGAGATTACTTATTGTGTTGTATTTTATTATGTTATGTTAGTTTTCAAATAAAAAAATCAGTTTTGCAGACCCATTTGGATCCCGATAGGAGAATTGACCGCATCGTTCTAAAACCAGAGTAAGTTTATTTCGAGAGCATTTCACTTATACTGATATACCACCACGTGCTAAGAGAGGTGCGAATTTTCATCCTATAATCGAGATTGAGAAATCTTTTTCGTACCAGCACCTTCTGCGCACATGATCTTGCTTTAAACGATCTCATCTGAAGGACTGGTCTCCATTTCCCGCAGTGGGATTTGAACCTGCGACGAAAGGATCAACTCCTTACTCTGCGACTCTAGAGCAGACACTCTGAACATCTGAAGTACCTCAGATCAAATATCATAGCGGGACGTGGATATATTGGTCCTTTGGATAACCAGTGGATGCTGACACAAAAAGATGCCTTATTGATCAATAGTCATGTGCCATGAACCGAAGGTACATCGTTGACGTGGGGACAGACCCCCTCTTTTTCCCCCATTTTCTCCTTTTTATATCAAACCACCTTTCTTCGAGATAACTAGAGGTTTGTGTGAGGCTAACAACCCTACCTATATATAAAAACAGCTAGTTATAGAAGCATCAAAGACAAGTCAAAACCAACATAACCTGGGCCAGATTGGGCCTACTTCAAGGGGAACAATGATGCTGTGCTATGAAAGCCGAAAGGAAACTGCAGAGCTGACACTCAGGAAAACCATAAGATTTTATTTTTTGAACATCAGAATAATATATGAAACAGGAAGTACAGCACAAGTAGCAAAGTACACGAAGCTCTACAACATTTGTCTACCAGGACTGAGTGAGTCAAGATGACTACAGACAGGACGACTGAGGCCTACCACCTGGCAAACACTGTTATATTCAGAACACACCAATGAGGAGCCCATCACATCGAAAGTGTAATCCTGACGCTATCCCTGGACGCACAACGTGCTCATCGAATGGGAACCTGTCCACTCTCGAACGATATTAACCGCCAAGTTCAACACAAGGAAAAGCAAGATCATTGAACATCATTCAATATTATACCTCACCAATGACCCTAATGATGAGAAGACAAGACGCAATTTACCAGCAACTACAGGCACTTTTGGATAAAACAGGGAAGAAATACATAACAGTACTCATAGGCGACTCCAATGCCAAGACTGGTGCTGACAACACTGGATACAATGAAGTCTTGAGCACAAAAGGACATTGCTACATGAATGAGATCGGTGCGGGAAATTTGCAGACCTATGCTCCCTTAACCAGCTTGTAATAGAACTTACTTACTTTCTTAGGCCTGTCGTTAGACCATCGACGACATTCCTCCAACAAACTCGATTTTGAGCTGCTTTAGCTGCGTCCTGCCAGGTCATATCCTGTGTTTTAAACTATGACTCAGAGTCACACCTCCAGGTGTTTCTATGACGTCCTCTCTTTCTTATGCCCTGTGGGTTTCAAGTCAGGGCCTGGCGTGTGATGTTATATGGTGACTTCCTTAACGTGTGTCTGATCCAGCCCCACTTCCTCTGACTTATTCGTAAGTCCATTGGTTCCTTCCTGCTCTCTTCCATAGTTCTTCGTAGGAGATCCTTTCAGGCCATCGGATGTTGAAGATTCGCCTGAGACAGGTGTTGTAAAATGTCTGGATCTTCTACCTGGTTGCTTTGGTCTACCTCCACGTCTCTGCACCATACAATAAAGACGGACTTTACATTTGAGTTGAGGATTTGAAGTGTAGTGAGAGTACGGATATTGTTTGAGGCCCAGATGTCCTTTAACATGGTAAATTGTGTTCCTATCTTTCCAATTCTTGACTTGATCTCACGGTTTGTGCCACCCTGTCTGTCCACCACACTTCCCAGGCAGATGAAGGACTCAACTTCTTTGATGATTCACCACCAACTGTGACTGGTGTTTGGACAATGGTGTTTATTTTCATCAATTCTGTTTTCTTCAAGTTGATTTTGAGGCCCGTTCCTGTCGATTTTGTTGTGACTTGTTTTAACCTGCATCTGACTTTGGTTGTGTGAAAGGAGAGCCAGGTCATCAGCAAAATCAAGATCATCGGGTAGCGTCAGGAGTGTCCACTGTACACCATTGTTCCCGCCTGATGTGGTAGTCCTCAAGATCCAATCAATGACCAAGAGAAAAAGAAATGGTGATAGCAAGCATCCTTGTCGAACTCCTGTCTTGACCTCGAAACTCTCAGACATCTGGCAAGTATAGGCGCCCCTGCATATCATGCCTTGATAGGTGTTTCGAATCAGGGAAACTAACTTCTCTGATAATCCATAGTGTATCATTATCTTCCACAATGACTTTCGGTCCGCGCTGTCAAATGTTTTCCCATAGTCGATGAAATTGACATAGAGGGGGCACTTCCTCTCCAGTGATTGTTCTGTAATGATGCATAGACTGGCTATCTGGTCAGCACATGATCTGTTGGCTCTAAAACCAGCCTGATGGTCACGGAGGCTTTGGTCGACTGCTTCTTTCATTCTCTCGATAAGTATTCTGTTGAGGATCTTGTCAGGCACTGAGATGAGCATAATTTCCCTGCAGTCTCTCAGATCTTTCTTCTTTGGTAGCTTAATAAGGATTCCTTATTTCCATTCCTCCGGAATGTTCTCTCCTTCTCAGATGTTATTGAAGAGGTTGTATAGGATGTTAATGGCTTTCCCTGTATCAACTTTGATGGCTTCTGCTGGTATCTCACCAGCCCTTGCCGCTTTTCCTTTTTAAAGTTTATTGATTGCTCTCCTGCTCTCTATCTTTGTTGGTTTGTCGCAGTTGATCCGGAGGTCTGTATTGACTGGTTGTATGTCGGGAGGTGTTTCTGGTGTTGGTCTATTTAATAGCTCTCCAAAATGTTTTACCCACCTCTTCAATTATTCTTCTGTTGTTGTGAGAGGTTCACAGTTCTTGTCCTTCACTGGCTTGTCTGTTTGCTGGATCTTGTTGGGGATCTTCTTTATGATCAGATACAGTTCTTTCAAGTTTCCTTGTCCCGCTGCTTCTTCAGCTTGTTTGGGCAGGTTGTCGATGTAATAAAGTTTATCTTTCCTGATTATTTTCCCATCATCTGCTGATAACTGCATTAAGACTACGCCGTAAGAAGTTTAACAACATGACAAAGAGGAGGACAATGTACAACGTGAGTGTCCTCAAAACAAAGGAAGTGAAGACAGCATCTCCGCCTGTCAACTAGATTTCAGATACAACAAGACCAGCAAAAAACCAATGATAAAAACATAGAGACCCAATGGCTGCACATCAAGGAGGTGTGGCAAGGCACATGCCAGGAAGTCCTAGGCACAAGGAGTGGATCTCTGGTGATATCACGAGAAAACTGGATGAGAGGAAGGAAAACAAAGCAGTGCTGAATACAAGCAGGACATGAACAGCAAAGGCAAAAGCTCAACAAGACTACACAGCCATAGAGAAAAAGATATAAGAAAAGCATCAGGAAAGATATAGGGGATCACAATGACAAACTGTCCAAACGAGCGAAACAAGGAAACTTGAGAGAACTGTATATAGTCACAGAGATCCTCCCAAATAAGTTCTAACAGACAGACAAGCCAGTGAAAGGCAAGAACGGAAAGCTCTCACAACAATAAAAGAACAATTGAAGAGGTGGGTAGAACACTTCGGAAGCTATTAGATATATCAACACCAGACACATCTTCGGACATATAATCAGCCGATGCAGACCTCCTTAACCACGACAAGCTAACAAAGACAGAAATCAGGAGAGCCATTAACAAACTTTAGAATGGAAAAGAGGCAGGGCCTGATGAGATACAACCAGAAGCCATCAAAACTGATACAGAGCAAGCCGTTAACATCCTATACAATCTCTTCAAGAAGATCTGAGAAGAAGAGAACATTCCGGAGGAATGGGAAAAAGGCATCCTAATTAAGCTGCCAAATATGAGAGATCTGAGAGACTGCAGGGGAATTACGCTCATCTCAGTGCATGGTAAGGTCCTCAACAGGATACTTCTCTAAAGGATGAGAGAGGCAGTCGACCCAAGGCTCCTTGACCAGCAGGCTGGATTTAGAGCCAAAAGAGCATGTGCTGACCAGAAAGCCAGTCTGTGCACCATCATTAAACAATCACTTGCTGTCACAATTTTTTCTCTTGCTTATTGACTAGATCATGAGGACTAACACATCAGACAGGAACAAAAGGTATACAGTGGACACTCCTGACGCAACTTGGCAATCTAAATTTTGCCAATGACCTGGCTCTTCTTTCACATAACCACAGTCAGATGTAGATTAAACAACTCGCCTTGCAACAACATCGAAAGGAACGGGAATCAAAATCAACTTAAAAAACAGCATTGATGAAGATAACCACCACTGCCCAAACACCTGTCACAGTTGGTGGTAAGCCCATCAAAGAAGTAGAGTCCTTCATCTACCTTGGGAGTGTGGTGGACCGACAGGGTGGCACAGACGGGGACATCAATTTAAAAAAATGGCACGGTAAGAACTGCATTTACCATGCTAAGGAACATCTAAATCTCAAAGAACATCCGCATTTACCACCAAACTTCTGATCCTCCACTGTAATGCAAAGTCCGACTTTATGTTTAGTGTAGAAACGTGGAGATTGACCAAAGCAACCCTGCAGAAGATCCAGACATTTTTCAACACCTGTCTCAGGCGCATCTTCAACATCTAAAATCCTGGAAGCATCTTCAATGAAGAACTATGGAAGAGAGCAGGACAGGAACCAATGGACGTACAAATAGGACAGAGAAAGTCGGGCTGGAATGGACACACACTAAAGAAGTTACCATCTAGCATCACACGCCAGGCCCTGACTCGGAACCCACTGGACAAAAGAAAAATAGGACGTCTAAGAAACACCTATGGCCAGTTGCGTATATATAGTTTAGCTAAGTACAGCTCAGTGGTGGATCCACGGATCACGTAAACCGGGTTTAGATGCCAGGTAAGACAGAGTTACCTGAGTAGTAATTCAGTTGCACGCTTGAAAAGTAAACCACGCTTACCTGATCAAGACTTTCGTTTGCAAAAAACTGAAGAATGTCGAAACCCAGTAAATCTCCTAATTTTACTGCCCTGGAAAAATCTGTTTTGTTAGAACTTATTTGAATCTAGGAAGGATATCATTGAAAATAAACAAAATGACGGGAAAATGGTGTTGAAGAAGAACTCGGAATGGGAGAAAATAACGACTGAATTCAATGCAAGTCACGGTGTCAACCAAAGGACCTGTATACAGCTGAAGTCCCTTTGGAAAAATATGAAGTCACGGACAAAATCTGCAGTTGCAAAAGACCGAAGAGAGAGGACAAAAACTGGAGGAGGGCCACAATCTGAAACAGGACTGGATACCGTTTCAGCTGCAATTTCAACCATGCTTCCTCAGCAGATTAACAGCTTATCTAATGAATTCGACGACGACCTAGTTTACATGGAGATGTACAACGAACTTCTAGTACTAATGAAGCGGTGAGTAAAAAATGATGAAGAATTCAAAATATGAATTAAATATTACATTTAATGCTATTAATTTACAAGTATAGACAGCACATTATCCTATATTTGAATGTCATAAAAATTTCGCAATAAGAGTTTAAATGAAGATAAATTTACTCACATAGGCAAACCGTGTCACTGAATCCAATGAAGCTTCCTCTTCTAGTTCCTCATCATCAACAGCAGCATCGTTAGTTAAGAAGAAAAGGCCCCAGGGTAAACAAGAGCAGGTTAAAGGCAGGCTCTTGGAGATGGCAGAAGAAGAACGTGCCGCTAAGATGCGAATTTATAAACCGAAAGAAGATATTCTCAATCTGAAAAAGCGTAAGCTAGAGGAATCCATGGCCACTGCATGTACCAATGAAACAAGCAATAGACCTAGTGCAAGTAAAGTAATTGCATGGAGACCATTTTAATTTGTTTAGGCAACAAGAAATGGTATATTAAATAAGATACATAAAATACAAAAGATACATATTATCATTCTTATACTTACTTTAAGATCTTATCTGAAATTACGAATCAGAACTGAACGTAGGGCCCTGCCTCCTTGGTGGCGATTCTGTAGGACAGGTACAGGAACCTGGTCATTCTCCTGACGTTCATCTTCATGTGGTAGAGGAATTGAGAGCTCCCTCGCAATATTATATAACACACAACAGGCAGTAATCACTGTTAGATTTGTTTGAAGCTTTAATCTAAGTTGTCGCAAACAAGGAAATCGTCTTTTCATTATTCCAAACACATTTTCAATTTTTACACGAGCATTGCATAAAGCAAAATTAAATCTTCTCTCCTCTCTGGAGTTTGGAGTCAGAACTGGAGTTATAAGATAATGATGCAGGGGATAACCATTGTCACCGAGCAAAATTCCATTAATTTCTCTACGTTCAAATTTTGCACAAATGTTAAAATTATCAAAAATTCTGCTGTCATGTGTACTGCCGGGCCAACGTACTACAACATTAGTTAGATTGAGTTCGTGGTCACAGATTGCCTGTACGTTAATAGAGAAATATCCTTTTCTGTTTCTGAAAAGTTCGGCATTATCTCCTCCAGGAGAAATAATGGGGATGTGAGTACAATCTATCAATCCCACAATACCGGGAACGTTACTTTGTTGCATAAATGCTCTTTGTACATCCAAAATTCTATATGTGTGTTGTACAAAGAAGCAATTGCACACGAAACTTTCTTAATGATTCTTGAAACGGTGCATTTATGCACCCCAAACAAATCACCGCTTACTGATAGCATACTGCCAGTGGCATAGTACCTCAACGTTATAAGAAGTTGATTTAATGGGGAGATGGATGAAGTGTGCAAAATTCCACCTCCCAAGTCAACATTATTGTCATCTAGAATAGACAAAACGGCCTCTTTGCTAAGACGAAATCTATCAATAAAATCACTTCGTTGTAAAACGTGATAGGATTAAGTCTATCTCTAACAATTTGTTCTCTCCTAATCAATCTATCTACAAGATCAAACCTCTCAACTTCTTCCAAATACTCCGCCATCACTCCGAACAAAAATACGAAGCTTGGTTTAAACCACCCCTATAGCAGGTTCAGAATTTTCCTTAATTCTGAGCCGTACTCACCTGATCCTTACCTGTGTGCAACACATAAACGGTGATTTAAACCTGGAATCATTGATCCAGAGTTTAAACCATAGATACGCAACCGGCCACTAGAAGCGTGACTCAGAGTCAAAACTAAAGGCATTGAACTTTGCATGATGCAGTGAAAGCAGCCCAGAATAAAGTTCGTTGGAGGACTAGTACTGACATCACTAATCAATTAAATCATCTGATTACTTCACAATACTGGTATTTTGTGATTTCGACTACAATTCAGTTTTATAATGGATGCATAAATCATATTTTTGATTTAAAAATTGTCAACTAAGGACTCCCTAAACACTGCTCATTGATAATATCTATAAATCCAGGTTAACTCTAGTGCATTTTGAACATTAAATATCAGACTAAATATTAAGTTATTGATAACAATTTTGAAAATTTTTCCCGTAGTATTAGCAAACAATATTAATTTCCATTAACTAATAGCGCACTGTCTTTGAACAATTTCCTCAGTTTTGCATTGTTAAAAAAAACCTCAGTATGTACACCTTCATATGAAACAATAATAAGAGAAAATTCAATTTTTCCAACCCCCCTCCAAAAAAAAGAATTCCTTAACTCAAAGTGGCCGAATGAAATATAAATTTTATACAAGACATTAATGTACAAAATGGCTAAAATCAGGGATGGTATATTCAACTTTTTTTAATGCAGGTATTGATTAACTAGCAATGATAATGGTAAAGTTTGTGTTCTTTTTCATAAATGCCTGTACTTCATGAAGCAGACAAACATAACCACATAATTGATTCATGCTGGGAAATAAATGTCCCATTTGATTCTTATGCTATAAGAAATATGTATCAAAATTTGTTTTTTTTTAATTTGATTGGAATAACAGTGACACTGGATACAGGATGTCCACTCTTCTAGTATCAAACAAGTAAATGCTAGAAACATGGAAAATAAGTTCTTGCTTCAAAAAGTTATAGAAGCTAACATGCTTACTGCTACATAATTTCTTGAATAACATTAGACGTGCACGTACGTGTACCAGAGTAAGACGGAATGTCATTTTCATTATGCCTCACATTCATAACAAAGGAGAAAAGATATTATTAAAAAGATATTTGTAGATAACAAAGAGTAAATTATATAAAATCATAATCTAGTATATCATCTGATAAACCAATGTACATTCTCAAATTAAAATAATTTGTCAGCTGTGTTATAATCATGAATATACATGTATTCTCAATAAAACTAACAATAAATACTAAACGAAAAGTCTATTCCTTTTAAAAAGTATGTCTTTAATATGAAAAATCAAAATTCTGTGAGATTCTGTAATGATGTATATGTTTTACCATCTAATTTATTACATGCTTTAATTTCTGTAACATAAATAAGAAAAAGTTACTTCACTGCTTGTGGGTAGCTATCTCTAATGCTCTTTAACATTCTCAGGTAACCATAAATTTTAAAATATTCTAAAGACAAAACGATTTTAACAATTATCTTCAACAAAATATAATATATTATATAGATACATGGTGAGAGTCAACAATCCCTCCTGTCTAGCAATTCTACAATATTATGGCTTAATAAACCAGAAGTCTCTGTCGAGACTGTAGCTCTACTGGTATGTACTTATCAAAAACCATTGCACTATTTCATGTATCTTTGTGTAGTCTACTTGTGTGCCAACTTATTTTGAAATCAAACCAGAACTTTAGAAGGAGTAGCGTTTTTAAGGAATTTCACAGAAAATTCTATTTTTAGTAACCATGGTAACACCGTTCATCGAATTCAGAAACCGATGCACTATTCTATGTATCTTAGGGTAGTCTACTTGTGTGCCAAGTTATACTGAAATCAGACCAAAACTGTAGAAGGAGTAGCGTTTTTAAAGAATTTCACAGAAAATTCTATTTTTAGTAACCATGGCAACATCGTTCATCGAAATTAAAAACCGATGCACTATTCTATGTATTTTAGTGTAGTCTACTTGTGTGCCAAGTTATATTGAAATCAGACCAAAACTGTAGAAGAAGTAGCGTTTTTAAGGAATTTCACAGAAAATTCTATTTTTAGTAACCATGGCAACATCGTTCATTGAAATTAAAAACCGATGCACTATTCTATGTATCTTAGTGTAGTCTACTTGTGTGCCAAGTTATATTGAAATCAAACTAGAACTGTAGAAGGAGTAGCGTTTTTAAGGAATTTCACAGAAAATTCTATTTATAGTAACCATGGCAACACCGTTCGTCTAAATTAAAAACCGATGCACTATTCTATGTATCTTAGTGTAGTCTACTTGTGTGCCAAGTTATATTGAAATCAGACCAAAACTGCAGAAGGAGTAGCGTTTTAAAGGAATTTCACAGAAAATTCTATTTTTAGTAACCATGGCAACACCGTTCATCGAAATCAAAAACCGATGCACTATTCTATGTATCTTAGTGTAGTATACTTGTGTGCCAAAGTATATTGAAATCAGACCAAAACTGTGGAAGGAGTAGCGTTTTAAAGGAATTTCACAGAAAATTCTATTTTTAGTAACCATGGTAACACCGTTCATCGAATTCAGAAACCGATGCACTATTCTATGTATCTTAGGGTAGTCTACTTGTGTGCCAAGTTATACTGAAATCAGACCAAAACTGTAGAAGGAGTAGCGTTTTTAAAGAATTTCACAGAAAATTCTATTTTTAGTAACCATGGCAACACCGTTCATCGAAATCAAAAACCGATGCACTATTCTATGTATCTTAGTGTAGTCTACTTGTGTGCCAAAGTATATTGAAATCAGACCAAAACTGTGGAAGGAGTAGCGTTTTAAAGGAATTTCACAGAAAATTCTATTTTTAGTAACCATGGCAACACCGTTCATTGAAATTAAAAACCCATGCACTATTCTATGTATCTTAGTGTAGTCTACTTGTGTGCCAAGTTATATTGAAATCAGACTAAAATTGTAGGAGGAGTAGCGTTTTGAAAAATTGTTTACAGACAGACGGACAGACAGACGGACAGACAGACAGACAGACAGACAGACGGACGGACGCCGGACGCATTACTATCGCATAAGCTCTTCTGGTCTCTGACCAGTAGAGCTAAAAATGGGCAAAGATCCCAAATGTAACACATAAATAATATTATAACCAGTATGTCAACAACACTCTAGGGGGACGACTTGTATATGTTATATATATCTAGGTTAAGTGTTCACGTTGGTCTGGGTGTAAAACCAAACTTTTCTGGCTGGTAGAAATGAGTTATAATGCACTGGACAATGTCATCTAATTCTTTCTGAGCTTGTTGTCTATCCATTCTGGAAAAAAAAGAAATTTGTTTAATTTTTTTCTCATATTTTTATTCCTCTTTCAGTAAAACATCAATCCTGATATTTGTATGTACATCTTGATCATCAGTCATATTCCACTGAAACAGCTTCAGTTTTCATCTTTCTTTGGATCTGACTCTGCATTGTCACAGTCCTTAATTGATTTCTGTTACATGTTTTAGACCTAGCTATTATTGATCCCTTACCTGGGATCTGATTGCTCTGTACCTACCCTTACTTGGGATCTGATTGCTCTGTACCTACCCTTACCTGGGATCTGATTGCTCTGTACCTACCCTTACCTGGGATCTGATTGCTCTCTACATTCCCTTACCTGTGATAAATTGCTCTGTACCTGCCCTTTTTTTAAGATCAGATTGTTTGTTGCTTACCCTTGTTTGGGATCTGGTTTAACCTCTGTGTAGTATTTAATTTTTGGTTCCGTTCCACTGGTTCTTAATGTGGCAACACATCCATTCTCAAAAGTGAAGGTGATCATCTGACTAGATTTACTGACAGGCAAAACCTAAATATCAATGATTAGAGGATTTATAATTAAGATAAAGCATTGAAATGTTCACACTGAATCTCTTTTTGATCAAAGTATTTTCATAAATATATAGTATATTTTCAAAAAAATCCTTTTTATACTTTAATTATGTTCATAATGTATTTAAACCTGTTGAAATCTATTTTCCACTTACTGGTTTGGAGTCGGGTTTACTGTTATCGTAACCCACAGTTAAGTCTCGAATGTATTTGATTTTGTAAGGGCCACAGGACTCGGGATACTGTTAAAAGTCAATATCAAAATAGAAAGGTAAACTTCATAAAAATCCACAGACATAATCTAACAAATCATGCATACATATAAAAGCTTACCTTTCCTGTGTTGTTATAGTTTCTAATTTCCTCGAACATTTGTTTGATCTTATCAGCTTCATGACAAATAAAATAGGAGTTGTTAGAGAGGTGGTAACCATACCTGAATTATAAACAAAGAATACTATTAATCTTACTATTGTATGCTTATAGAGAATGTACATGAACATGTATCTTACAGTGAGTAACTTACGTTTTATATATTTCGTCCAGCTTCCTATGCAGTGTGTTGTTGTTGTTATACAGATAAGTGGCCATTTCTGACATTACCATGGCTGCTGAGATTCCGTCCTTGTCGAGGACATTAGTACCACACATAAACCCTGTAACACAAGTAATGTTTAAAAATGTTCAGCAATACATTTAATCAAGTCAATATGGTGTCTTAAAAGATAATTTCATCAACAGATCAATACATGTAATGTCATATAAAAAACTTTCAAAGAATTAATTATTTTCTTACCAATAGCTTCTTCAAAAGCAAATAAGACCTTTTTGCCCTGTTTAAGTAAGTCAGTTGAAAGATTTCCCATCCATTTGAAACCAGTCAAAGTTTCCTATAAAAGTAATTTTCTTCCTTTTATATTTTGCATTTTTACAATGTTAACCAAAAAACAACCATGACTGAAAATAGGTGGATTTAAAAATAAAGTAATTCAATGTACTTTTTAAAATTTTCTTGTTGATACAGAAAACTGAGAGCTTGTAGATTTTTTTAAAAATAATTAATAACCATGCTGATGTGATTCTAGAAGCAGGGATTATCTCGTCTGGATTTGAAATAGACTGCAGATGGATAGATACTGTACAAAGGGTGATAGAAAAGCTTAACTGAGCTTTCAGCTCAGATGAACTATAAAGTGATCAAAAAACTTAAAACTACAGTGTTTATCGGTACCATTCCTTATTAGCTAACATTCAAAACTTGAATGAACATACAAAATCTCCCACAGAATATTTTAGTAAATTTGGTAATGGTGAATTTTTTAATAATTGATCCAGTAAATACAGTACATATGCAGTGTCTACAAGATTATTAATTATCTGCCTTTCCATATGATGTATTAGAATAAAAACAATATACCTCGCTGCAGAACTGTAGCTCCCCGCAAAAATATATATTGACAGACCGGAGAGCTACAGTGCCATCCATTGTAAAAACTGTCAATTTATTGCGCAGAAATAAGGGGGCTTGGTTCTGGATTATTTCTTCCAAATTCTTTAAACCCTCAATTGCAACAAAGCTAGATTTCAAAAAATTCCTTACTATTCTACTAAGTATACTCTCGTAGTTGACATATGCATGAAGCACACTGGACCAAATTATCTTGCAAACCAAAATGGCAGCATAAGTAGATGAAATTTTCTATGATTTCAATTTCAGGAATAGGTGGGCTATCGACAACAATTATAAGGAATGATTTGTTGTGGAAACAGTGAAAGAATAATTATGTTAGGAACGCACAGTTAGTAATATTTTGAAATGACTCTTTTAGAAATATTTAAGAATAAATAGAGAAACAGCACACTTTTTTGTTTGCAATAAATATACAGTTTTTACAATGGGTGGAACTGTAGCTCTCCAGTCTGTCAATATTTTTCAGGGAGCTAAAGTTCTGCAGCTACAATATACCCTAACTTTCTTGAGAAATGTTGATATACTGTAGAAGTACTTTTTTCCGCGTGGTATTAATTTACGCTATGTACGCAGTCACAAATTTTCTGCGGAAATTTGTCCAAGCATACTTAATATAAATGTAAGGCAAATAGTGACAGTCTAGGAAATCCGCGTAATTTTCTACTTGTAGATTATACAGAAATTGAGATTCCGCAGAATTATGACCCTGTGGAAAAAAGTACGTCTACAGTAATTACCTCAAAGTTGAATCCCTCTCTATTTCCAATTGTTTGCAGAATCTTTGAAGATACAGTACTGGCTAACATATACAAGTCACTCACTGAAATAAATGATCTGTACTTCTTAATTCAAATGAAACAAAATTATTTTCCTTCTTCATTCTGTTAGGTTAAAATTGTTGAGTGAGCAGCATTCACAAGGTAAGAGTAATTGATATTACCTGGGTATTCAGGGTACCTCTGTACAAAGGAAAACCAGCTCCACCAGCCTAGGAGAGCACCTGTTTCATTCCCTGAGAAGATGTGCCAGTTTCCACTGTGAGAAATAAAACCTCAATATTACATTACAGCATCAAGATATCACCTTGACACCTGTTAGAAGACTCTACACAAAAATACCAACAAGAGGCCAACGGGCCTTATAGGTCACCTGAGTATCATGTAACAACTTTCCTACAATTGAATTGCTTCGTGTTTTAAACCAGAGGCCATGAAATTCGCAATTTTGAAAGAGGCACCATTGCTTATCATAACTATACACTTAGCTTGCTTACTTTGGTTACTTTATACCCAGAGGTAGATCAGAGTAACAAAGAGAAAATGCATTTCCACTTTATAACCAGCTGTGCACCCCACCCCACAGGAACCACGACCCTGGGGGTACATATTTCAAAATTCTGGAAATTTTATCATAAATTTTATTTCATCATAAATGGTTGATTAACACCAAAGAGCAGATTTCAAGGCATTAATTTATTTTCAGACTATGTAACCCCTCCCCTCCCCACCCCAATTACCCCTGACTCAGGGGCCATGAAATTAACTATTTTGGAAGAGGGACCTTTCATCATCATTAATATGTACTTAAATCATTGGCATCATACCAAGAAGGAAAGGAAAAGATTTTCAAAGAATTCATGCATTTTCACAATATAATCATAAAAGGCCCGCCCTAACACCTAAACGCCTGATCCAGGGGCCCTGAAATTCACAATTTTGGAAGAGGCAGCCTTCCTCATCATAACTATATACATAATTCACTGGTTTAATACCAAGGAGCAGAGTAGATGATTTTCAAAGAATTAATGCATTTTCATTATATAATTAGAAGAGCCCCGCCTAAACACCAGAGCCCCTGATCCTGAAGCCATGAAATTCACAATTTTGGAAGAGGCAGCCTTATTCAACATAACTATGTACTTGGTTACTTTATTTAATACCCAGGAGCAGAGAAGAAGATTTTTAATGAATTAATGTATTTTCACTGTATAATCAGTAGATTCAACATAACTAAGTACTTATTTTATTTATTACATACCTAGGAGAAGAGAAGAAGATTTTCAAAGAAATAATGTTTTTTCACTATATAATTTATATAGCCCCACCCTAGCACCTAAGAACCCCTGACCCTGGGGCCCTGAAATTCACAATTTTGGAAGAGACAGCCTTATTCAACATAACTATGTATTTAGTTAATTTATCTAATACCCAGGAGCAGAGAAGCAGATTTTCAAAGAAATAATGCATTTTCACTATGTAATTTATGAAGCCCTGCCCTAGCACTAGAACCCCTGACCCTGGGGCCAAGAATTTCATAAATTTGGTAGAGGACTCAATGCTCATTATATAATTCAGGGTTCGACACTAATGCTAGCCCGCTGGCTCGGGACAACTGAATATTGAGGTTGGGCTACCAAACATGTCTTTAAACTTGCCCTGCAGGGCTACAGTAAATTTTACCAATTACTCACTAAGAGCAAGAAAAATAATTATGATTTACACACAATATACCTGATAATTGTTAAATTTATTTTCAAATATGTTTATAATCATCAAAATTATTATTTTTGTAAGTCAAAATGTTAACTTTAAAGGTGATTCGAAATACCATAAATGATTATAAATATGGAATTTTTTGAAAAGAAAAAATGTCTTAGGTACAATCATGGAGTGACATATAATTTTTACCAAAAACACAGCCAGAATGCAGGATTTCCCATCGCTATTTTCAAAATTTCAAAATTTCACTTACCCCCCCCCCCCCTCATCGTTTCGCGACTTAGCCACCAGCCTCCGGCTACTGGACAACTAATACATGAACAGGGCTAGTAGAAATTAGAAAGGGCTAGCCCTGCTGACAACTATGGTTTCAAAGTTAGTGTCGATCCCTGACATTCATACCAACAGTTTGACTGCTTGATGTCCAGGAGTAAAGAATATTTTTAAAGACTGCATTAATTTTAGTGGTTTTGGCCCCATCCTTCAGGCCCCAGGGGGTAAGGACTATGAAATTCAAAATTTTTGTTCCCCTTCACTCATGCTTTATGCCAAAATTGGTTGAAATTGGTTGAGTGGTTGTAGAGAAGAAGCTGAAAATGTTCAAATGTTAACACAAAACACACAAAATGCACGATGACCGACGAAAACAGATACATGTAGCAATAGGTCATCTGAGTTTACTCAGGTGACCTAAAAATCTATCTACAGAGACAAAACTTTTCATATTACACTTCAGACATTCATAGATGAATATGCATAAATAAGTAATGGGTAGATGATAGAGGATACATTTATGAAATAGAGTTTAGTACTTTACTTCATGAATGAAGACAATACACTACATACTCTGGAAGTTTCTCTGCTACAGCCAGCCGGTCAGCATCAGGGTCATTGGCCAGAATCACCGAACTGTTGTTTTGGTCAGCTGTTTTCATTGCAATCAGCTAAGGGAACATATCAAAACAAAGATTTATTGATATAGATCATCTATAAAGTAGAGTGTCCGTGAAATCAGATAATTCTTCCTTGCATGCATTAACTGTTAATTTCATCATTTACATTTCTGTCATATTTAGATATCTAATGTAAGTCTGTGACATGTACTCACCAATGCCCCTTCTCCCTCTTCAGGATTGGGGTACTTCACTGTGGGGAACTCAGGATCTGGTGTAATCTGGGGGGAAAATTTCAAAAACAGCTTTAGGTAAATAACTTCAAAAAGAAATTTATACCTCAATATGATAATTCCCTTTTCTGCTTAAATGTTAAGCCTATACCAGTATTATGTTAAGTTTGATGATGAACTCACTAGGAAGTCTGACAATCTCGATACTTAAGGTCACATACCTGCTCTTGTGCTGCCACTGGTTCCTTAAATCCAAAGCTTTGACACGCTCTCTTGAAATATTCATACCCTACACCATGCATAGCAGTGTAAGTGAAATTTATTGGGCTACATTGGTTTTTCTCTCTATCAACAATAAAAACAGAACACTTTCAAAAACTCAAATCATTGATATTATGAGTGGACAATTATATACTGTATGTAATCTTCCTTTTCCTGGACTGTGTATACCATAGTTAATTTCAGCATTTCTGTTTTTTAAAGTAGTAAATAATTGTCTGAGTATATTAAACATGTTAAAAGAGATTTCATTTTTTTTTTCAAGTATAAAATATTGAAATAATACTACCCCAGTACAAGTTTTTACACAATCCCTTAAACAATATACAGATTTGACGCCTGATTCTAAATCTTGACTGTGCTCTTCTGAGGCTTCCTCAGCTCAATCACATTCTCAGAAGTAAAATCAATTGACCTTCCAAACTGTGCAAGAAATTTGTTACAACTAATTCTAACCAATTTTGTTAACCTATTTTGTTTAGCACACTTGCATTTTCCTCAAACCTCAGTCATATAGTCATGGAGAAAATGTGAAAAAGGATAATTACAGGCAATAGGTCAGAATAGCTCTTTCGTTCCAGTGAACTACTGTTGCTTTACAGATTCAACAAAAATAAGGAATGCGTATGATTCCACACACAAATCTTACTGGAAGTAACACAAGGTACACAGATCCCTGTTGTAAGCATCCAATATGGTGGCCAATGGATCCTTACACAGAGGGGAGGATCTAACAGAGGTGTAATCCCATGAAGAGTCCAGGATCGCCAGGTTCTGTTGAATGGACTCAGCTATCCCTTTGTCAATCGGTGAAATAATCTGATCAAAATTAATAAAGCATACATGTACACTGTATAGTGCTTTTCTCTTAATGTTAAAATGTACAAAATACATATAAAATTGCAAAACTAAGATATTATGAGTAGCTCTAGTATGAAATTGTTCCACAAATAATTAATATAAATGTTGATGTCCTGACCTGAGCACCATTTCCCCAGTAGACTTTATATCCGTTGTCATCCTTGGGGTTGTGTGAGGCCGTCACCATAATGCCACACTCAGTCTTATAGTGGAGTACAGAGTACGGCTAAATAAAGTATACAAACAAGATGTAAAACATAATGGTGTTTGTGAAACTTCCCTCCCCCTTTTGTGGCAACCCAACCAAATATAAAGTGATGCACATTGAAGTGGTGATATTTTTCATGTGAATGGAACATTTGGGTCTTTCTTATTGAAAAAGATTGTTATATATAAATGACACTTCTGTTTCTTTAGAAATTAGGAAGCAAAAGGTGTTGCAATGTTTAAGACACTCAACCCTCTGGGACTAACTCTGGGCTTGGACAGAGAGATGTAGTATTAGATGGACTTATCACATAGGGAGTTGGACAGATGGATGTAGTGTTAGATGGACTTATCACATAGGGAGTTGGACAGACAGCTGAGAAGAGGTAGACAGGAATTTCATCATTAATCAGAACTGTTGCAGCTAGAGATGCAAATCTATGAAAAAAAATAAATAGTTACATTAACTCAGATTTCAGTATTGTCTATTTTGTTATGCATGATTATGCATGACCTTTTTTTAAGCTTCAAATTGAAAAATAGTACTTCCTTACACACTATAAATTGTGAACCAAATACAAAGAAATAATGATCATTTTGATATTATGATTCTCAAGATTTTAAAGTAATGCTTGTCATTTACATGTAAGTGTAATTAGATTGTCAAACTTGAATCTAATTGAATTGTAATTAAGCTCTATACAATGTTTTGTACAATGTCACTCTGACCTTTGGCTGTTGTGTCTTCCATCGTATCCAATGACAACACCATTTTTCTTTACATTTGGGCAAGTCTTGAGTAAATATTTACTTAGGCCCTGCAGAATAAAAACAGTCACTATATTTGCCTGAAATACTGTATACGAGCAAAAATTTTACCACATTTATACAAAGCTCTCTCTGGGTGAAATTTCATAACTTTGGCCTGTGCAAAACTGTGAGAAAGGGTTAAAATAAGATAGGACATAATCAACCATGTACAATACTGTCTCAATCCTGTCACAAGTCAAGCAGTACATATAATTATGTCTCTGGGGCTATCACTTTCTGTGTCTTCAGGTAGTATCAATGACCTGCACTGGGTCCTTTATATTCACATATTGACTTACACATAAATCCATCACTGAATTTACAATGGTAAATGCATTACTGAAAATAATACATAATGACTGTGTGACAGACATATTAAACAACTAACCTGTGAGGTTTGTATGATTGTCACATCATTCATCTGAGAAAATCCCGTTCCCATGCGTGCTCTTAAACCTGCAACATGACAAACAAGTCCACATTGCTCATATAAGTCACCAATCTGTACCTGGCTTATATCTCTGGATGTCCATATATCAGACACATGCATTTTCACAAAAACTTAATTCCCAAAATTATTTGTCTCCAAAGCAATGTTTTTAAAAATCTTAATCCACCTTACATGAGGATGCATGATATTCAAAGGTTTACATGGGACCCGTCTTTTTAGAGACTTTCTATACATCCATATAAAATTTTGACCCACCTAGCCCTATGGGACATGATTTGAATTTTCAATTTACACTCAATACAAAATTTTTTTATAGTCCTGATAAGTTTTGTGCTCTGTAGTAGACTATACGGTATGAAAAACCTTGCCATATACTATTTTCTGTTTCTAATTAAACTCTCTTGGAAAGAGAGTGTGTGTGTGCAACTTTTAACTTGTACACATTCTAACCAGGCAACTTCACTCTTATCTCTAAAAACTGATTGAAACTGACCAAATAGTTTTGGAAAGAAGTGAAAGTGTGAAATGCTTAGAGATGATACATGTAAATGTTACACCACAAAGAGACTTGCAGTGGAATTTTTTATATGAACTACTGTATACAGGGATATTTTCGCCTCGCTTAATTTTTTCCCTTTTAATCTTGCAAACAATTTTGCCCCGTCTTAAATTCATACAATCACGTTGCTTAAGAAGTTAAACTGGAATTCTTTGAATTCACCCTGTTTTAAATTTGCCCAACCAAGGTTAGGGCAAAAGGGGCCAAAATAAAACGGGGGTGGAAATTTCCCTGTATACACTATACAGTAATCTCATTTAAATTTTGTAACATTTTTTTTGGAGCAAATGAAAATTTTACTTCAAATTTCATTTGAAAAATACATATCAAGATACTTTTCCTACCATCACACCTGACTTTTACAAAATCAAAACTGACCTGCAGTTCCAAATTCCATTCTCTGTAATAATAACTTTCTAAGTCCTTTTACATCTCCACTGTCAGCTAGCTGCTGCATCTCTGCTCTGGTGTTTTCATTCTAAAATAATAAAAAGTTTTCTCTCCATCCTTTGTATAATCAAATGCACTGAATACATTTTCTTATAAATTACTGAGGAAAACATACTCTGGCACTGTTAACTAACAAACTAAAAATTAAGTTTGACTTATGTCAGGAGCATAATTATGTGTGAATTTGCTTTGTTCAGTCACTATGTAAAATTCAAAGCTGTTTGGTTTAATTAAATCCTGGTCTTGCAGTTACATTCCACTATGCAGCTGCAGAAACTGTAGTATAATAGATATTTTATTCTTGTCCAGTGCTGAAAAGTAATGAAATATGCCACCAACCATGCACAGGAAATCATGCACCATAAATTGTAATGTACAACATTTGCTTTATGGTCCCTGTAGCATTAAGGTCAAAGTCTAAAATAAAAAAATATATAAAACCATAACGCTACAGTTCCTGCAGCTAGCCACAATGCAACATTGAATAACTTTTCCCGGTCTCAAAGAACTTTCAACCAATGCATTCCAGAAAGGCAGTTGATATAAAATGGGTGAGAGTAACAGAACCTCTAATCAAATTGAAAAGAATGCCAACATACCCGATCTAATTTCAGCCATTCCTGTAATTTACCGTCTACTTCATCATCACCTGTTGTCCTTCCTGCCATGATGGATGATTATTAAGAGCTGTAAAAAAAATAGTGACATGTATTCTACTTTTAACATGTATCCAGGGCTCTTGATCATCTATAATATTTGGGCTGTTCAAGGGTCCCATATCAAAAAAGTTACCTATTTTTCCAATTGATAGTGTTAATTTTTCCAATTAGCCATTACTCCCAAAGAAGTAAGGAAAAATATAGTTAGATATTTAACTTGCTTTTCATACCTCCCTAGGCCTGCATTGCAATTTTTTACAACAACATGTATGTTGTTAGGCGGTATGACCAGATTCTTTACTTTCCAAATCTGGTCATGACCAGATCTTCACATGTATTTTTTAGAGAATGAGATGGGTTCTGTATCGTAGATACAAATTTGGGGGTGGATACGAGTGCACAGCACAAGTCTCCACCCCCAAATTTGTATCTATGATACAGAACCTGTCGAGTTCTCTAAATGATCTGTGACACGATCAATCAAAAAATAGCTCCGCCCACTTTATAACTTTGCAGCATCCAAACTTCCGCCAGAGTTCTGTAGATGAGGCCCCGACGGGGAGTACGCATCCGCAGTATATATATTTCCACAGAAAACGTAAATTTCGGTCAGATTAGTTTTGACAATTTAATGGGGTTGACGTAATCGAGTGATAGTCAATCTTAATGGATAAATTGGAGGATTCAACCGTCATTGTTGTGATCTATTGTAGATAGAGATTTATCATAATTTATTTCAGGGGTCTTACAATCCCGGTTTAACTAGATTAACTAAAACAGGATTTACAGAAAATTCGACGATGGACTTTGATGTCACGGATTTTATTTTCAATTTGAATTGCGGCATTGAAAATGAAATGAAAGAGATGTGTGGCTGTCGTCAGCGAGAAGGATTTTAAAAAATAAAAACACAAAAATGGACTTGAATGATTTTGCATGAGGAGAGTGGATGTTTTCTGTTATTGCGAATTTTCCGTTTCCTTTGGATCAAAATTACGTGTAGATTCTGTGTGGAATAAGTTTTTAAAAAGTGATTAGAAATTTTGACATTTTACATTCTCAGGAAAATACTGGGTATTTCTCCAAAATTATAATAGGAAAACATCAGCATTTACTATTTGTACGTGTGTTTGCTAAATTGAATCAGATCTATTTTTAGACCGTGCTGTATTTTAGATACAGAATAGTTGGCAGATACAATACTGTATACAGGGCTAATCACAGGGGCTTGTCACGAAATATTTATCTTCTTTTAATAAAGTTACCCCTACGTATTATTTAGAGAACTCGACGGGTTCTGTATCGTAGATACAAATTTGGGGGTGGAGACGAGTGCTTTGCACGAGTCTCCACCCCCAAATTTGTATCTACGATACAGAACCTGTCGAGTTCTCTAAATGATTTGTGACACGATCAATCAAAAATAGCTCCGCCCACTTTATAACTTTGCAGCATCCATAACTTCCGCCAGAGTTCTGTAGACGAGGCCCCGACGGGGAGTACGCATCCGCAGTATATATATTTCCACGGAAAACGTAAAATTCGGTCAGATTAGTTTTGACAATTTAACGGGGTAGACGTAATCGAGTGATAGTCAGTCTTTATGGATAAGGTGGAGGATTTAACCGTCATTGTCAGTGATTGTTGTGATCTATTGTAGATGGAGATTGATCATAAAATATTTCAGGGGTCTTAAAATCCGGTTTAACTAGATTTACAAAAACAGGATTTACAGAAAATTCTTCGATGGACTTTGATGTCACGGATTTTTATTTTCTAATTGAATTGCAACATTTAAAACAAAGTGAAAGAGATCTGTGGCTGTCGTCAGCGAGAAGGATTTTAAAAAATAAAAACGCGGAAAAATGGACTTGAATGATTTTGCAAGAGGAGAGTGGATGTTTTCCGTTATTGCGAATTTTCCGTTTCTTTTGGATCGAAATTACGTGTAGAGGATGTTTTCCGTTATTGCGAATGTTCCTGTTAGTTTAGATCGAAATAACGTATAGATTCTGTGTGGAATAAGTTTTTAAAAAGTGATTGAGAAAGTTTGACATTTCACTTTCTCAGGAAAATATATACCGGGTATTTCTCCAAATTTTATTATAGGAAAACTTCAGCATTTACTATTTGTATGTGCTTTTGCTAAATTGAATCAGATTTATTTTTAGACCGTGCTGTATTTTAGATACAGAATAGTTGGCAAATACAATGCTGTATACAGGGCTAATACAGAACGGAAAGTAGCTCCGCCCACCATAGTCCCGTTCTGTATTGCTAATACAGAACAGTAAACTTCAAAGAAAAACACCGCTATCGTGTCAAAATATAAAAATACATAGTAGGGGTAACTTTATTAAAAGAAGATAAATATTTCGTGACAAGCCCCTGTGGGTGGCCTACCGACTGATTAACGTTAATAATGAGATAACAATCAGCAATGCAATAAAGAAAACATTCACGCTATGATATACCCTTACATTATCCTCTGAAGGTCGGTGGCAGGTGGTAATTAATGTAGGAAATCAAGGTCAGCCTCAGTGTAGCCCAAACAACACAACTCCACAAAGTTATCAATATCAACATTGGATATTCATTATGTCAACTAAATAACTAAACCCATCACGTTACTTTAGTTTTTTCCGGATTATTTTCAAGAAATTCATACTTGTGTAAAAAGATGGGTGGAAAAGGCGGACGAAGTGCCTATAGTGCGAAAGTTGGGAAGTGAAAAATTTAATCTCGATTATATCCAAATTTTAATTGATATTTCATCTAATATTAAAGTATACTTAATGTAAAATCTCTACAATTTACAAAAATCTCACCAAGACTGAAAAAAGCACACACACACTAAAAAGAACAAAAACGCTCATTTTTTTTTCATTTTTTAACAAATATTTTCAATATGAGTGGGTCTTCCCTCCATTTTTTAAGAATGATAATCCTAGCAGTTTGCAATAAAATATACCTTTAAGTTTATGGTTTACAAAAACATGGAGCGAAGACCCACTATACCTTAAAAGTACACTTTTATGACAAAACATTCGCATCTTTCCGAAAAATTCTTCAAGTCCATGTAGTCAAGGGTCATATAAAAACATGATTTAAATGCCCAAAATCATCATGATACGTCTGATTTTTTATTGCTAGGGTTCGAATCCCACGAATATAATCTTATATTTTTTTAAAAGAAAAATTTCTTAAGAGATTTTTTTTCTCTCGGAAATTTTTTTCCCTCATAACTTCATGAATGTAAATAATGAGAAGTTAATTTAAATACTCAATTCACATACTGAATATGAATTTCTTAATATCCGACGCTATATAGGCATGTTCCCTTGTTCCCCCATCTTCTTTGTTGAAAAAAAGTATAAATTGTAAAATTATAATGGCAACTTTGTAGTACAAATGAATTAGCTAATGAGGACTTTATTGAACATTGGGAGAAAAATAGCTTAGGCCTACAGTGGCGGATCCAGAACCAGAGAAGGAGGGTTACAGGGGTTGTACCACCCCCGCCCCCTGGATTTGTGTTTTTTTTTTTAATGAGAAAGAACAGAGAGTCCCAATTTTTTTTAACGAAAAAAATTTCAGTGAAAGGCTAATTTAGTTATAAGCTATATAAAGAAATTCATTTGTGCATGAAAAAAAAAACATTGAGCCCCCCCCCCCTCTTTCAAATAAGGATTCTCGGGTTCGGAGATTTATTTTTCTCTCTTTTAGACAAAATTTCTAGGTGATCAGAATTTTCCCTTTCTGTCTTTTCCCACTTTTAAAAATGATACCCCCGGTCGCTCGCGTGGCGCAGTAGTTGGAGCGTCTGCCCTAGAATCGCGGAGTAAGGGGTTGATTCGTACGTACGTCGCGGGCTCGAATCCCACTGTGGGACGTGGAGACCGGTCCTTCGGATAAGACCGTATAAAGCCAGGTCCCATGTCGCAGAAGTTGCTGGCAAAAAAAAAAGATCCATCACTGCTCAGTATATAGGTCAATTTGTAGCCCCCCCCCCCCCCCCCATCGCCAAGAAGTGGAGTCTCCACATGTGTGAAAAATTCTTGAGAGGGACGTTAATTAAATATATAACAATCAATCAGTGAATCAACACCCTTCACACCACCCAACCCCTTTCGATGAAAAAATTCTAGATCAGCGTCTGTGCTCAGCAAATTTAAGGTGCTGATATTAATCGCCTAATGCAGAAGAAAATATGACATGTGAGAGCTTACACATTTAAAAAATGTTTTAACAGTTAGCTTCCTAACATATTCCTAAAATCTAATGCTTTACTTCGATGTAATTGAATGTTTATAATATATACAGGGTGTTTCACAATATATGTCACACATCTAATTGGGTATAATCTGAATATCAAGCATGATACCAAAAATACCAAAACACTATAGTTAAGCATATTGATCTACAATTATTATATTGCAAAGTATTGGGAAAATTATAATAAACCATGAAGTAAGTATTATTTAGAGAACGAGACGGGTTCTGTATCGTAGATACAAATTTGGGGGTGGAGACGAGTGCGCGAGCACGAGTCTCCCACCCCCAAATTTGTATCTACGATACAGAACCTGTCGAGTTCTCTAAATGATTTGTGACACGATCAATCAAAAATAGCTCCGCCCACTTTATAACTTTGCAGCATCCAAACTTCCGCCAGAGTTCTGTAGATGAGGCCCCGACGGGGAGTGCGCATCCGCAGTATATATATTTCCACGGAAAACGTAAAATTCGGTCAGATTAGTTTTGACAATTTAACGGGGTAGACGTAATCGAGTGATAGTCAGTCTTAATGGATAAGGTGGAGGATTTAACCGTCATTGTTGTGATCTATTAAACTGAAGATGGAGATTTATCATAAATTTATTTCACTGAGGGGTCTTAAAATCCCGGTTTATCTAGATTAACAAAAACAGGATTTACAGAAAATTCTTCGATGGACTTTGATGTCACGGATTTTTATTTTCAAATTGAATTGCGACATTAAGAGACGCGTGGCTGTCGTCAGCGAGAAGGATTTTAAAAAATAAAAACGCGGAAAAAATGGACTTGAATGATTTTGCACGAGGAGAGTGGATGTTCTCCATTATTGCGAATTTTCCGTTTCGTTTGGAGCGAAATTACGTACAGAGGATGTTTTCCGTTATTGCGAATTTTCCTTTTACTTTGGATCGAAATTACGTGTAGATTCTGTGTGGAATAAGTTTTTAAAAAGTGATTGAGAAATTTTGACATTTTACATTCTCAGGAAAATACCGGGTATTTCTCCAAAATTTATAATAGGAAAACATCAGCATTTACTATTTGTACGTGCTTTTGCTAAATTGAATCAGATTTATTTTTAGACCGTGCTGTATTTTAGATACAGAATAGTTGGCAAATACAATGCTGTATACAGGGCTAATACAGAACGGAAAGTAGCTCCGCCCACCACAGTCCCGTTCTGTATTGCTAATACAGAACAGTAAACTTCAAAGAAAAACACCGCTATCGTGTCACAACTGATGATATAATCAGTGATGTCATAATTTCAGCTATTCTCAAAATTGCGTAAAACTTGCAGCAAGAATTTGTTGTAAACTTTTAATAAAAGAACCGTTTACGATATCTTAAATATTTTACAGGGGGTGATGATAAAAAATAGCTAGACCAGCAATTACTGTCTATTTTTGATATATTAATAATAATTAGAGGGTTTTAATTAAATTATAATGTAAAGATGTAAGACAGTTAAACCCTGCCTCCTCTTCACACCACCCTACCCCACCCCCCAAAATCAAGAAGAGATCAGAACAATATCAGAATGAAGTCAATCATTGAGAAAACCTCATAAAAGTCAGATCTTAGTTTAAGGAAATGGTTGGTAACAATGCCAGTAAGTGTATCAAGAGTATTTCGAAATCTTAAATTTGAGTTAAGTGTGTCTGCATACAAGATTTCAACGTTTAAAGTCATTCAGAGCCGGGGTTAAAGTTTGCAAGATTGAATGAAAGGAAGTCGAAAGAAGTGGACACCAATTAACACATACTGGTAGTTCTGAAACGACACATTCATTAAAATACAACTTTAAAAAATAGATTTGCACTTTGGGGGTTCTGAAAGGCCAGTTATAAAACAAGAAAAGTTTCAAAAATCTTGGAAAACTTACCAAAACAGTGATCACAAATTTATAAGCATTAGTCTCTTAAGTTATTTAGGACAATGTTGGGAAAACACTTGGAGAATAACACTTTAGGATTTGTTACCATAGTAACTGAAGTAAAGAATTTTGGATACTATTGACTCAAAAAAATAATTTTGAATATATCCTGATTAAAACGATCTATAAAACGTATATATGTAGCTTTTGTTGTCATTTATCTATCTGTCTTTAGATGTGTGACATTTATTGTGAAACACCCTGTACATATCGTTTTGTTAATTTTGGCTTCCAGCAATGTCTGTAGTAGAAACTTACTTGAAAAATAAGTTAATTAGATAGTTTTTTTTTCAAATTACTTTAAGTAAAAAAAAAAAAATTAATTTCTTGATTCTCAGGCCCTCCCTCATCTCTTCCAAGGATACCTCATTGACCATTTTAAATCAATAAAATTAAAAAAAAAAAAAACAAATCACCTCCTTCATCATTTTTTGAGGTTTTATACAATGTAAAAAAGCTGCCTCAACATGTTTTGGGTGCAATAAAAAGTGAAAAAAAATGTCTACCTCCCTCATCATATTTCTTAAAAAAAAAAAAAGGCTTGAGAACTTTGAAGAATTAACTTTGCATGGCCTAAATTGTCAACGAAATAATTTTGGAAAGTTAGTAAAATCATTTCTATAAATATAGTCTTAATATTATATTGAACATAGTATAGATCATTAAAATTCCGGTTGACCCTCGATTTTTGTTGCAGTAAAGTTAAATAAGGGTCATGTAGTATGTTTGAGTAAAACCAAAAAGGTACTTTTAAGAAATTGACCCCCATTAATTCCAGCCACCGAAAAAGGATTTTTCAGCTTGACAGGTTTCCTTCTTTCTTTTCTTATTTTTTCTTTCTTTCTCTCTCTCTCTCTCTTTTTTTTTTTTTTTTTCGCTTGAGGTAAGTGGATTTTTTTTCTGTCTGCCCCCTCCCCACTTTCACAAACGCTGCTACGTCATTGCAGTGGTTGGAAAAACTTACCATACTTTTACATTTGCTAAAAAAGGCGCGATATTTTTATAAATGGGACATTCCACTGGACACATACTTTAAGTATGATATTGTCATTATTCATATATTTTCATTGCCATTGATATATAATACGTGATATCTTCTAGCAAAACCATCTCTGCACAGCCATAAAAATGAATTTTCCTATGCTCCGTGTTAAAGTAACACCAGTATTGTGAGCGACGTCAAAATACATTTTAAGATAAATTGACAAGATCAAACTTAACTTCATATTTAAAGATGAGTCTATATTTCAAAAGATTTTTTGGGGTGATTTTTTGCCTTTTTCGAACAACTAAATAACCTTAAAGTGTTTGGGATTGAAAATTGCATAATGCTTGAAGCAGAAAAAAATGGTGCATTTGATTTTCTTTTCTTTTGTAAACTTACAATATGTGTTCATTCAAAAACCTTTTAACACATTAGAAATTAGCTGTCACTGGGTGAAAAAAGTGGTTTCCCATAAAGGGAAACTTTATGGAAACCACATGGAAACCTCAAGTTTACATCATGTTTCCCAGTGGTTTCCGTAGCGGATGCAAGGTTATTCCGCCAAGTTTCCGTGACACGGAAACCCCCTACGCTCCGATTCCATAAGGTATCCCGAACCACGGAAACCTCTGTAAACCTGAAGTTTCCCGAACATCCATGTAGTTTCCCGTAATGGGAAACCTGAAGATTCCACTGGTTTCCAGAATCAGGAAACTTGATGGAATCGGAGCGTAGGGGGTTTCCGTGGAATGGAAACTTGGTGGAATCTTTAGGTTTCCTTTTACGGGAAACTACATGGAAGATCGGGAAACCTCATGATTCCTAAAGTTTCCTTGACTCAGGAAACCATATGGAATCGGAGCGTAGGGGGTTTCCGTGGAATGGAAACTTGATGGAATCTTTAGGTTTCCTTATACGGGAAACTACATGGAAGCTCGGGAAACCTCACGATTCCTAAAGTTTCCTTGACTCAGGAAACCATATGGAATATGAGCGTAGTGGTTTCCGTGGAATGGAAACTTGATGGAATCTTACGGTTTTCTTTTATGGGAAACTACATGGAAGCTCGTGAAACCTTATGATTCCTGAAGTTTCCTTGACTCAGGAAACTATATGGAACTTGTGTAGCTCTTTCTGTGTGGCGGAAACTTGGTGGAATTATCTGGAGTCTCATTCCTGGTGGAAATTACTGGGAAACTTCAAGATTCCCTAACTTTTCTAAAGGAAGCAATGTGAAATAATGCGTATTCTTTTAAAAATCTATCAAAAAAATTTATTACATGTAAAAGAAAAAAGCATTACCATTTTATATGTTTAATAATTCATTTGATGTACAAAAACTGTAACTGAATTTTTCAATGATATCAAAATATTAAATAAGTTCATATATCTTAGATAAACAATGGAACAGTCTTTCACATTTAAGTCCATTCATAAGGGTCATTAAGTACTTCTTTCAACATCAGTTTCCTGGTTTTCTTCACATCACCTATGATCTGCAATATTAATACAAAATTATTATATGATGTCAGAATTATAATGCTTGAATATAACTTAGAAATCTGAAAGATCAGTCAATGTCCTTTAATATACCAATATCAATAATTACTTTCCATGACCATGATACATATGATTTCAGCATTTAATGTATCTCTTTAATGAATACTTTATGATAAGTGAAAAAATAACATAATATAAATAATGTTTTCAGCCTTATTATGTCATTGAGAATATATTACTACATGTATCTCATACTAAGAACCCTGCTTTAAGTTTGATTAGTTTGAGAGAAAACATACTGTATACAGGGTTATTTTCACCCCGTCTTATTTTCGCCCTTTCACACTTGCGAACAATTTTGCCCCGTTGTGAATTCGCCCAGTCATAGTTGTTAACGAAATATTACTGTATTCTTTGAACTTGCCCCGTTTTAAATTGGCCCAAATGAGGGTAGGGCGAAAGGGGCAAAAATAAAACGTGGGCGAAAATTTCCCTGTATACAGTACCCTTTATAATAACAAAAATATTAGGGAGAGATTTTTTTTAAAATTTTGATATTCGACCTAGAAATTGGTTGAAGATCATTGCAGACCCTCCACCCCATTGCACAAAAGCTAGATTACACCAGGGGAGAAATACACTTTGGACTACGATTTTAAAAAAAGATATACAGTAGATTTTGATACTGACCTTTGACCTAGAAAACTAGTCCAAGGTCACTCTTCATCCTCTATCCACAGGTTCTCTGTAGTTTAAGTTTGAGAGAGAAATATGCACAGAACAAGTGATTTCAGATGGAGTGATGGGTAGACACTGTCTAAGGGCATCCACAGAACAGGACCTAAAAATAATGCAATATATATGTTTTACAGTATATACACATATGTACTTGTATGTTAATGATTTATCATATGCTGCATTGGACACATATGATTTTATCATGGTTTAAGTATACATGTATCTTATGAGTAATTTTATACCGGTATTGCATGTACGCTCAGTTTATTTAAGAAATAAATAACAAGTTTATAAACTTCAATGGGAGAGATACCACAAATGTATATATAAACAAGTAATTCAATTTTTTTTACATATATTGACCAACATTATTTACATCCATTCATCATGTTCATGAATTTGCTGATCAAAATTCAGTCAGTTTTAGATCTATATGATATACCACAAAGGACTTTCACATTTACAAAAGTTATTCCCCTTCGCAGGGTCGATCTGGGGTCAACCTGTTTAAGACGCTGTTTTCCCTCTTTAACCGTAACAACTTTGAGGGACAATATCTTAGAAATAAAATCTGTATGAACATTATCATTATGACTTGCATGTTGCCCCCATACTCTGGCAATTCAGATATAGATTGTAATTGTCCAATATTTTTGGAGATTGAAAATATTAACAAGTAACTTACAAAGGACAAAGTGGGGAAAATGAGCGATACGCCGACAATTGGAGGAAACTCTTAGGAATGTGAAATTCGTCTATTGGTGATGACAATTCCTGTTTAAATGTCACTGAAAAATTAAGAGACATTAAAAATTTAAGCCCTATTGTCATACACGCATGCTGTTTTTTCATCCATATAACCTTTTAGTATCATAAAATTTACCAAAATTTAATACTTCAAATAATTTCATTGAATATCTATAAAATAAAGGAAACTCTAAAAACTTAGTGACTTGCAGAAATTATTCCTTGAAGAGAAAAAAAATCTATCATATTTCACATAAATATGTGCATAATGAGCCTTTTTTATTCATTTAGAACATATAGTATGTGCCTCATTTCCCCAAGAAATTTTCAAAGTCAATGGACTATGACTGTAAGCAGAAATCATTGCTGTTTACTTACTTTGGAAAATTTATGAAAATAATTAATTTCCTATTTTTTTTTTTTAAATAATGCTAAAAATAATTTAATCTATTAAAAATAATCTAGAAAAACTGACTGTAAAATAACTTTTTTTTCATAATCTTAATCTATGGGCAGATCACTTTAACTTCATAAAACTACCTGATATTAAAGTAGAACTCTTTAGTGTGCAGTTTTTAGAGCTTTCTTCAAGTAAACAAAATACTGACCAGCAAGAAATCAGTTAATAAGCATTTCCTTTTTTGCATTCAAATTTTTGTAGAGATCTCAGAGTTTTTTCCTGTTCAATTCAGGTTCAAGACGAAGAAAATAAGATTTAGGTAAAACTTCTAAGTTCTATGCTATATTTGTTTATATAAATGTGTTCAAAAATTTTTTGCAAGGTTTGAGTTGTAAGTGTTATGTTTTAAATATAAAAAAAATTATTGAGTCACGAAAGGAAATGGAAATTCAAAATTTAAATTTAATAAAAGAGAAATGAAATTGTATTTGCATTAAATTAAATTCCTTTCTGTTCTACAGTAAAGTGCAGATTTTTAAAAAAAATTAGAGGCAGTAAGTTTTAAAGAAGCACTGCATGATGCATAGCATGTACCAATAAATTCAGCATATTTTTCATGCAATGGTACATGTACATATAAGATAATATACATGTGTAAATTAGACAAAGATGACATCAAGACTGGAGACAAAAAAAATTTAGATATGACTCCCTCACTTTACTGGATATGGTTACAATATTTGGAAGAAAGTTAATGTCCGCAAGGTCATTCTCTTGACCACTAGAAAACTGCTGAATCAAAGAATTAAATGTGTGGCAAAAGAAATAGTTTCTGTTTTATGTCCTTTTGATTCATCAGAAAGTTGCAGATATTCAAGACTGTACGTAATTTATATCGTCAGCTGCGTATTTTGACACTTAAATTTGAAGAGTTGAGGCTATTAAAATGTACAGAGGTGGTCAAAGAACTATCTACTGTTCATGTCCGTCTCTCTATCGGTCAATTGTTTTGAAGACTTTCCTTGGTCTAGTTCCTTGTATCTTAAAATCTTTTGTGAAACTCATTACCATGGCTTTAAATTGACACTTTCATTTCTGACACCTGGATTCCTGTTTTTTTTTATTTTTTTGGCCGTATTTATTTAAAATATATTCCTAGTAATTAGATTTTGTCAAAATCAGTGACGGTGTGATTTGATATCGAAATCTACTTTCGTTTTCGACAAGATCTATAAGACGCGTTACGCAATCTCTTTTGTTTCATTTATTCAAACGCTTTAATGATCTTCTTGACTAACCAATCAAAAACGTTATTAGATACCATTACGGACTAAAAAATAATACAAAGCTACGTAACCACAACTGGTAGGGCCTATCGTATTTTCACGCGATTTTTTTTTTCTCCACTGAATATTTTGGCCGGTACCATGAATGAATCCAACCGAGTAAAAGTACCGGGTACCGGCAGATTTTGAAAGGCCTGTCTGTATTTTATTACCAAGTTTGTAATAAACATAATGAAACATACCCTTTTCCACATCACATCCTGTATCAGACCTTTGACCAATATCAGCCCTAGGGCCTCTGTCCCTCTGGCTGATATTGGTGTCTCGGGCTAGGATGTGATATGGAAAAGAGTATGTATTATTCGCTATACATTGTCCTACTCAGGTCAATAATTGTGAAAAAACTGATAATTCAAGCTGATGATTCATTTGCATTTCTTGACATACTATCAATATTAATTCACTATTAGGCTTTTCTTTTTTTACATCTTCATCTCAACAGGTTAGACATTACAAAAAAAAAAATCTTTGAGCAGTAAACTATTTCAATAAACAATAAAACAAACCTAATCTCTTCAGAAAAGTGGACAGGCTTTCACCTACATTCACTTTTTTATGTATATTTTTCCTCCATATCATCGTCATGCATATGATTAAACACCCAATTTTATGTTAACGCCCCCAAAATTTACCTGGTTCAAGATCAATAATTTACCGCCTGTCAATCATTGAAAAAACAATAGCTTCTGATTTGATTGACAGGGCAGCTACCCGTGCTTCCTGATAATCTGAGTTTCTGTCCTTTGAAAACGATTGCCTGGTCACGCGTCAAACACTTTCATGTAGCCGCCTTGTATACACGGGGGTTAAAAAAAGAATCTTGGTAAAATTATATTTTACAAACAGTTGAGAGTAGATAATTAAAACATGACTTCTTAAAATATTTGCTTTTAATCTCAACGGCTATATTGTATTTTAGGCGATATGTCGTCCAAGATATCTGTTGTAGAATTTAGACCTGTCCGTGCACAGAAACTCTATTTGCCGATTAAAATTGGAATATGATAAATAAGAAAAGATATTTAGCACAAACGGCACGGATTAAAAATTCATTTATCCCATATTTTATCTGCGTATATATGGATACAATCTATACCATGTTCCGTTCTAAAGTTCTGAAATGTCAGAAACAGCTGTAGGAGTTCGAGGTAACTTTTTTCGAATTTCCTAACATCTGCAGTCAATACCCAATATTCGAATTTAAAAAGTGAATATATACAGCCAAAGATCAATTCTTAAAAGAAATCTTGCAAACAATTAAAAAATTTTAAACACACGAACACCCGGAAATGGTGAATATTTTCGACACTATTGTTGATCAGAACGTAGGCAATATTCCTATCGCGGTACGGTACATTGTACATGTTCACACGACGGATAGGCCTACCTATGAATGGAATATTTTATTTTTTTTTCTTTTTTTTAATTTTGATATTTACACAAGTTTAATTAAAAAAAGATATATTTACTTTGTAGTTTTACTCTGCGTTCTTTTCTTTAATTTGTCATTTTTTTTTTAAATATAAAAACGATATTTCTTTATAATTTTTTTTCTTCATTAGATATCGCTGAAAGTATTTATAAATAAATTTCATATTGAAATATTTCAATTATTTCATGTAGTTTCACTCAAATTTAGACACGAAACATGGAATGTTGACCCTGATCACCAGACACAGACTTCCTGTGTAATGCCACGTATACACAGATTTTTGACATCTTGGGTATTGGGGGTCTCCAGGTAAATAACACCACTGTTACTTGGACCACTCCCCCTCCTCAGGTAACCGTACGGTAAAAAAATTGGGTCTTTAAGGTTATGCTATTCCCTACAATCTATTCCAACTGTTCTGATGAGGATATCCTTCATGAATAATCGGATAAGCTGAGATTGAAGACACTTTTTGTAAAATATCGATGCTTTTATCAAAGTTTTGAACCAAAAATATTTCATTTATACCTTGCCATAAGTCGTAAGTTCCAAAAAACAAGAGTTGGCTATCCGAAAAGTCAGAAAACACATGTATTCAAACCGGATGTTCCTCGGTCTGAATTTAACTACGAAACCATGCTCGGTGAAACTATTATCATCCGGATAATTTGAGCGGGGTTAAAATATTTTTTTTTTAATTCCGAAAAGTATTCATTTATATATAGAGAGAGAGAACATACATATGTAGCATACATTTTAATAAACATGATAAAAGGCGAAACGTTGCCATTTTACAACATACAGCATGCACATGCACGGTGCCTTTGGGGCATCCATAATCTAAGTTATGCTATATCATTGTCTCAAATTTCTCTCTCTCTCTCTCTCTTTCTCTCTGCAATATTTACACTTAACAATTTAGAACTTAGGTATCCAACTTTTCAAAATGGCGTCAGAGTAAAAGTTGCCTCCGATAGTGAAGATTTGTTGTTGTCAAATATTACAACTATTTACCGTAAAAAGTTAACAAAAATATACATACACTAATCCTTCATAGTTGGCCATTGCATTTATCACAGTCTTAAAGACACTGGGTGGTGAAACCATCTTTACTTTTCACATTTACCAGCTGCTTACACCTTCTTCTTCGTCCTTCTCGATCCTCCAAAAATGGCGCCTCGGGAAATTGACCAATGAAATAAAGCGCCTACAGAGCGATGCAGGATGGGAAATATAAACTGTTGAGATCTTACATTAGAATTTAATTAAGTTTTCCCCTTTTCATGGAATAAAAAGAGGGGCTCCTAAATATTTTTGCCGATATGATGTGTAGGCCTAGTATATTTAGAAGAAAAAAAAAAGCGGTTAAATACATGAGGCAAGAGCAGAAAAAAAAATTCTTGCTCGACACCTCAACTTATTTGCCTTCGGGTTATGGGTTTCGGGGCTTTGTTGTTTTTAGTTGCCGTTCTTGCTGAAAGTACCCCCCCCCCCCTCTCCCCGCTTCTTTTAACTGTTACATGTATGATTATGAATTTATAATGTCACACTAACAGATGTTAAATTTTTAAAAGCACATTTTTTTATTGTGAACTTTCCACAGGAATCCTAAAAGGCATGAAAATGAGCTACAATTATAATATGATTATCAAGAACAGTTTTTTTTATTTCAATAGTGATGATTGAAAAGTTCGGTGATTAATAATTCATTGCTAATAAATTGTTGTGATTTTTTTTAGGGGGGGGGGGTGTTAAATTACTAAATTGAACTCCCTCATTTTCGGGGTTTAATTAGATTTTGAGCCTGCTATCAATATTACTGTTGGACCTGCTAGACTTTTCTCTAATTGCTACATGTACATTGTACTTTAAACTCCTTGGTTTTTAGCTAAATAAATTTCACACATCATTTTAACACGTAAAATTGTTTTTAAAATGAATCAGAATATGTTGAAAAACTTTTTCTTAGGAGAGTTATATCTCTAGGTGGAACAAAACTAACATCTTATCAAAGGCAGGAAAATATAACAGTATTTTAATTCAGTATTTTAGTCGTGATTGGTATAAGTGAAGTCATGGGAAAGTTTATGCCGAAAGTCATCTATACTCGTTGATGTGCAGGGCTGTACCTATGCATACAGCTTTAGCTGCTGGTCCCGCCCTGTATTCTTTAATGTTTTTTTTTTTTCGTTAAGAAATCTGGTAAGGTATGCTAGTAAAAATAAAATCCCGGTTAGTTTATTACTCTAACGGAAATTACTTTCCTACAGGCCTGAAGATCAAGTCTATTAGTCACGCAAGTTTTTTTTTAAAAGAGTAGCATGTCGGCGAATAAAAATAAAGTAGTGTACAACATAGATAAAGAAATGTTTGTTGAAGTATTGACAAACTTCATACCTTTATAGAATGAAATCAACAAAAAGTGCACAAAAATACAATCGTGACAATTACTAGTATACAATGAATTAATTATACAATGAATTCTTTTAATAGATTGCCTTAGCATGCACTACTTTAAAATCCATTGTTCTTAAGGAAAACAAAATCATGCAAAATATTATAGACTTTCCTTTATCTAGAGCAATGGCCTTTGGGGAAAAAAATATCTAAAAAAATTTAAAGTTTGTTAAATATAATGTATGTGCAATAAGGACCCTACATTGTAATTTCATGCGAAAAGTGCAGGCGTTTACTACACGGGGATCTGCGTACATATTTAAACAAAAAAAGGAAAGAGAAAAAACGTTTTATGTGATGAATTATATTATAAACATTTATCTAATAAATGTCTTTGTAGTACGTTAGATTACAAATTTCACACAAAAACCCATCAACAATATTAAATACAGTTTTGATTTCACATTGATCTATTAACGTCATTCTGATTTAATATAATTATACACGACGAGAATTAAGATCTATTCAATACCTATAGAAAATTATTTAATTTCTAAAGAGGATAGTTTTATTTTAAATCAGTAATGAAAATTGAAATAAAAATACTAAATAGTTTGTTCTTTCATTGAACTTCTGAAATGTAGGTTATTTTATAAATATGTTCTCTTGTATAACTTTATTTATGGAATATACAATTTTTTAAATGATAAAAGAAACACGAAACATCATCTTAATTTAAAAGAATTTTCGGTCGGAGACTGTGTGTGTACATGCTCGACGACAGCCCATTGTTCCCTTTAGGTACAAAACCGTCTCAATTCACATAGAATATACAAAAAATACACAGTGACAGGTGTCTTCGCGGCACGTGTCTCCACCTGAAATGGCACGTGAGGACAGGTGTCCCCAATAACACAGGCCGACCATAGTGACTTTTTCAAAAGCGTTTTTATTTTGGTGGGGGGGGGGCTTCTCAAGGAAAAAATGAAAAGCAACCCACCCATCCCCAATGATAAAAATAATAATTTAATAAATAAAAAAAAATATTCACTATTTATAGTAAAATACTAGTATGATAATACTCAACCCCCAGCCAATTCGATGAATGATTCTTATCTGACCAGTTTATATTAATATATTAATTCATATTAAAACAAAATCTTTATCACTTTCTAAACTTGTATTTAAAAACTTGAAACACTAAAAATGTAATTTTGACAAACCAACTGAAGTATTTTTTTCCTGACGGATTACCCCGATATATAAGAAATGCCAACCTCTGGTATCTAACACCAATGCCTAGTAAGGTACCTTGATGTCTTGTGAATACATGTTATTATGTAAAAATAATTCTTCAATGCCAGTTGCAAAATACTGGAAAAAAATTTAATTATTTTATTGAGGAACGTCTCACCTGTCCTTAATCAGTAATCGTAATTTGACATATTTCTTTATTTACTTTTTAATCGATCTTTTTAGTAAACCTTTTCTGTAAATAATTTCATTAAATGTACCCTTCCTTAGCTCTTCCATATTTTCAAAGGAACATTCATCATAGACAGCTTCAAGAAAGTGGGATCGGAAATGATTGATTTCTACATAACTGCATGCACTTACTTTTTTCTACTCCACTTCACACATTCTATACGAGTTTACCAAAACTTATGTGATAAATCAAATTCAAAATTGAATTAAATTAAATAGAATTCAGTAAAATAAAATTAAATTAAAATTGAATTGCGTTCACGGTGCTGAAATATTAAATTAATCACACAGAAATACACATCTAGTTATTTTAAGTGTTTGAAGTTAATTATTTTGATACAGCATGTAATCATTTTTGAAATATTTCTATCATTGGTAAAAATATGGTAACATAATTAAATATTTAACTTTTTGTAAAATAAAAGGTAGGTGGGTTAGTATTGAGATTTACTTTCAAAGTGTCCCTGCCTGGGAAACATGGGGGAAACTACACATTGGTGGCTTCCATGTCGGGAATCTGTATGGAAACCACTGAGGCATGTTTACATGGTTTCCTATCTTGGGAAACTTACGGGAAACCACAGGTTGGTTGTTTCCATATCGGGAATCTACATGGAAACCACCGGGGCATGTTTCCATGGTTTCCTATCTTGGGAAACTTACGGGAAACCACAGGTTGATTGTTTCCATGTCGGGAAACTATGTGGAAACCACCGGGGTATGTTTCCATGGTTTCCTATCTTGGGAAACTTACGGGAAACCACAGGTTGATTGTTTCCATGTCTGGAATCTATGTGGAAACCACTATGTGGTTTCCATAAAATGGAAACTATATGGAAACTACTGATGTCACGATTCCCATATGTTTCCATCGGGTTTCCAAATTTGGGAAACCTGGCTTTTCATCCAGTGTGTGTCATGATTTTTTAAAAAGAAATGAATAAAGTTAAAATTAAGTGACGAACCGATCAAGTTTTGATATACTTAACGTCTGACAATTACAAGAAAACGATCCTTTCCTTCGGGGACGATTGAAAAGTCTGATAATATTGATAATATTGAGAAGTGTGCATTACACCACTGCTCTATAGAACTGACACAGTGTATTTATGAAAAAAGAAAAAGTGTCATTAAATATTGCTCACTTAACAAATGGAAGTAAAATGAGGCATTCATATCTTTGTCACGCAGTAGATTAAAGACTGAGCATTTATTTTCTGTAACAAAATACGTAACCTTTCCCTTGAGCTTTTATGAATACCATCTCGAGATTGCAAGCGCTTCTTGCGCTCAAGGTTTTGAGACTTCAGAAAAATTAATATTAAGTTTCTATTCGATAAATGTACTAGGCTTTTCAATTATACATTTATAATTTTCTGAGAGTGTACTTGACCTTCTAGATTTCACAATTTCCAAAATATATTTTTAATGTCAGCTCCAGAGATCGATAAACCGGTTTTCATATATTTGACATTTATTAAGTATAAACTAATTAATGTTTTTCCATTGTGGGCATTAAAAGATAATGGGCCTGAACTTTCCGTGACACTTTGCAATATTTTGTATTGCAACAACGAATAAAGAAACTTGTACAAAGGAATTTTCATTTGAATTAATAAATGTAATCTTTTCTATAAACATTCTTGAATTGTTCCTCTGTGCAGATGATAATTTTTATGACTGTGTTATATTACCCCGCGATCAAAGTCGTCTAGTCGGGATAAGCTTTTGAGTCAACAAACACGAAATTAAAATTTTGTATTACTTTCATTTTTGCAGCGGTTATCTTTCTTTTCGCCTTTTGGGCGAATAAAAGACTACACACCTTGATTTAATGTAATATTAATATCGATTTTTATGTAAAAAAGGATTAAAACTACGAAGACATTGCTAGATTACTTAAAAAGTTAATAAAAGAAATTGTTCCGGTGTTAGAGAAATTCTCTGAGGAGACCCACATTCGGTGTTGAATTCGTGCAAACTCAAAAAAGTCAAATTGTTTTTTACTTAAGCTCAACTAATTCACCCCCATTGCATTGATTTATTTTCTTTTTTGAAAATTTCTCCAGGGATAGCCATAATTGATCAGCAATGTATTATTTAAAATGAAAAAAAGAACGATTGTTGGGTCCAGCGTTATTTACAATGGTACACAAACAAACCGTGAGCTACCTGGCTGTATTTAATGGGGTATAATTGAGATTCCTTGGTGACTGAGTTTGTATGAATCTGACTGTCTACAGCCACCGATTGAAACTGCTGGATCAATCTATCGCGTTTTGGTTTTCTTTCTAACCACTCACAAAGACCATTTTCAACATGCTTAAAGCCTTTTGAGAAATGAATTCACCAATCATAAAGGACGGATAATTGATGAATTCAAAAGTGAATTTAAACTAACTTAAAATCTTCCGATGGATTTCAATTGAAATTCGCTCGTGTTGAAATAAACTTTTCAATCGATATGATAAATATATTCCACTTTGGAATTTAGAAGAAAAATTAAATACACATTTAGAATTTCTTTGTTATCATGAAAGACCTTATGATTTCAAAACACAAAGCGTGTGGAAATTGCGGGCATTGTGTTATGCCACTGTGTTGGGTATGCGATATTCACAAATCTCTTTGACATGTATTATGGTGCAACGATCCGGGCCAGAACCTCGGAAAGAAAGGTGCGAAAAGTCCTATCTGGCGCGCTAGTAAAGGAACGGGAGCTTTAAACAATGTTTTCACTTTTCGTTAACAACAGAAACTATGCTTCGGAATATTAGAAATTAAAAGTGGCATATAATTCAGCTCAAGTAATTTGTTGTCATTACTCAACAATCTACAAGGAAATTTAAAAATAAAAATAAAAATAAGAGTTCAGAAGTGATTGATTTGTGCTGGATTTGTGTTTCACGGTTTATTTGAGGGGACTTAATTTTTGTGATTGGGATGTAGCGGGAAGGATGACGGAGCTACGTCTCACCCCCAGGTGACAGGACATGGGAGGGACTAGTTTATACTCACTGTGTTTGCTTCTTACCCTATGTGTTCAGCACGCGGGTGAGTAATTTTAATTGTACAAATATTTTCGTATCTCTCACCATACTTTCATTGCATAAAAAATTCTTTTGAAAATAAAAACGAATATTAATTTCACAAAGATATAATATATCACTGAAATTGTAGTGTGTGTGACTGTGTGTGTGTACTTTTTATATATTGCGTAACGATCCAAAGAAAGAAGATCCAACTGAACGCTACACTTTTTGATCCAAGGAACATGCACCCATCATATTCGTTTTCTTTGGCTGACATTTTTGTGTTTCAAAGTAAATACTTTTAAGAATATACTAAATAATTAGCTAGAGATTTACTCGACTAAATGGAATTGTTTGGCAGTCCTGCACTAGTGAACCATTTGTAGGCACTTTATTGGAGACCGGACTGCTAAGTTTGGTTGCCCTCTGTCCAGACGTAATCGTTTAAGTGCCTTCCTCATCGACAGTATCTTAAATGTCAAACATTTCTTGTGAAGTCAAATCTTCCAATGTAAGCTTTATATGGGGCGTTTTGGAGGAAAGAATAGCCCCAGATTATAAAGCTTTTTAACGTTTGAGAAGTTTATCAATTTCAAAGTGGACGGGACATGAAAGCTGCACCGGTAGCCATTTTGGCACGATACCTTAAATAAGCATTTTATAAAATGTCAGACGTATGTCATAAGACTCATCAAATTCTGCTTCCCAACGAATATCAGAGAAAACATTTTTCAATAATCTAACGGTTAAACAGTTTAAAGGACAGAGATATATATTAGAGAAAAATAACATTTAATTACTCATTTCTCCTAGCTGGGTCTCAGTAGAAATGAAATGGACGTTATTTGCTTCATATATAGAATGTACTTCTCAACTTTTCCGTCTCTGATAAAATACCTTCTATTTTTGATAAGAAAACAACATTAATTTATGAGAAAAAAAATTGAGGTTAAAGTTGTATATAGCTATCTTGACGTATCCACTAAGGAGCTGAATTAATTATTTCTAATATTTTCTCTCGTAATCGATGGGACGCTTTTAATCATAAATATTTTACAAGAGCCTTACGTAATATTGAACTTCAAGGGTCCCTCTTAGTGCGCACGTATAATGTTTTGGCTTAACCAACATTTTATTTGCATGACCTACCCCTGAAATCCTATGACTGAAGTTAAACAATTGACAAAGCTCGTTCTTTATTAACATGTCTAGATAGTTTGTTGTTTTTTGTTGTATTATGTCATCCTAAAAGTGCTTTTAATTTTCCTAGCCGGGTGCAGGGAGTTGGTATTATAAGAAAAGGTAAGAGTCGGCTGTCGTCGGCAATCAGAATTTATCATTACGTCATCATATCCAGAAGGACTTGCATAATAATAAGTCAAGGATCAATTGTTCATACTTTTAAAGACCAGTGCTAGTAATTCGTTATTCCACTGGTACAGGAGGTACATATATACAAATACATACAAACACAAATAACAGCCAAAGGTGAGAAATAGACAAGCATTTAATTAAGGGAAAAGAAAGAAAAACAATCAAATAGCGGAAGGACTTTATTTATGAAAAAAAAGTACAACGATTTTTTGTATAACCTTTCTTTCCAAATATGAATTACAAGTTTGCAAACATTTCATCCGATATTAATACGTCTTGTTATAAGAAATCTTTAAAAATTGTCCCATCCAATATTGTGCTTTTGGTCGAATATATCCCAGTTATAAACCGTAAATGTTATTTAATGGACCCTTTGAATGCAACGTATATTCATTTAAACTTTATAAAGTTTTGAAAAAAAAAATGAATAACTAATTGAATATGCTTTTACAAGACAGTCTTAGAATTTCAAAATGCCTTGTATGATGAATACATATATTATAATATCATGTTTTGAGTACGCTCGTAAAATTGTCACGGAAAGGATTATTAAAGATGGTTTTTGAAATTGTAAACCCAGTTATTAATTCAGCGATATTCTTTCCTTGATTTAGATTTCTTTTTCATAGCTTACCGCAAAATGTCATTCCTCTTTAATCTAAATACACATATATGCAATTCATTCCATGCATTAAAGGCCATTTCCCCCTGTGATCGTTTTTATTGCTAATTAAATTTCAAAGGTAGTAAAAATATAAATGCCGTAAATAACATGTCGAGTCCTTTTCAGATACTTGAAAGAATTCATAAATTTATACTACACGTTTTAATGGTGACCAATATGTTCATATTTGATGAGAGGGAACAAAACATTCCTCAAACACAGACAAACAGTCACTGAGTATTAACTATAGTTTAAGTAACCTAACTATGTTTACTCTTGACTTTAAAGTAAACAAGTACTGCTTAATTAGTAGTCTCTGAAAGCTTTTTATCCTTTTATGGATTGAATAAAAAATATTGTTAATTACATCTCTCCATTAATGCAATCAAATTCATCAGTAATCATTGTTTTCTTTAAATTACCAACTCACAAATTTCTTAACGAAAAGCAAATATATTTTTAAAAACTTTTACATTTGTCAAATGTGAAGTTTTTACAGAGCTGCCAACATTCTGAAATGACAAATAGTAAGGCGGGGTCTACGGACCACCTAGGTCCCCTGCCGCTGAAGATGTTTTGTAAATGGACATGCAATCTGAGGCATGTTTCCATTTTGTTTACTTTAAAACATTGGTCACATGAATGTGATCGGCCTTCTAAAACGGAAACGATAATACAAGCAATCGTTTGAAGAATTATGAATATATTATAATAGTAGAAACTATAGACTGCCAGCTATGAAAATACCGGTATTATAAACTTTGAACGAGAAAAACTGAAATCGTAAGAGTATAGAGAGAAATCGTAAGGCGTATTTTAGATGCTGATTTCGTACGCGTTACGCTAAAATCGTAAGGGTTGGCAGTTCTGTTTTTATATACCCTTTGCAAGGAAGAAATCTCCCTTGAGTTAAGATTCTAAGTAAAATTCTTGTAAATAAAAATGTTAGAACCTTTCAAAAATAAGTTTGGACAGTAAAGATTTGTTTGTTTCTTTAAGATAAATCATCGAAGCAAAAATCTAGACATCTACTTGTATGAGGAGATAAAATATCTTTAAATGAGCACTGACTTATTCCCAAGTTCCAGAATGCAAACTCTTTTGCAAAACAATAGCTCGTCTCACGAGGGATATAGATATTTCTTGAAGTGATTTGTCATATAAAGTTACCGTTAAAATTCAACATCTATTTGACTAGAAATCTCCGTATTTTAATATACCTTTCTGCTTCAAAAGACACAACATTTAACATATTTCTTGCGGAGATATATTTCTCAGGAACAAGATGCATAGATATCTGTGAGGAATTTTTTTTTTTCTTTATTGCAAGGAATATCTCTTTTCTTTTAGGAGATAATTTATAGGTCAAGATATGCCAACAAATTGTACTGTTTTCTTGGTAACGGATGGACAGCTCGATAATTCCCCGGGATATGGCTAATCCAGATTCAAAACTCATCAACATTGTCTAATTTCCCCTAAAATATTTCAGTCCCGACTTGCACACTTCCGTTTACTGGAACTTGGGTGACTAGCAATCGTGGAACATGGACTGTGTCTTCCAGCTCCATTCAGAACTTCAAGATGACTGTAGATGTTTCGGGGTCGAGCCTGTGGACCATGGACTGCTATTCAACTGACGGTACCAACTACGTCCTCAAGTAAGTTAACTTTACTGGAAATCTCAGGTCGTCCCGCATGTTCACCAATTAACACAAACTTCTCATCATGTAACAAATGCTTGTTTTATCACATTATTTGAGAGGAGTTCCTTTAAAGAGCAATTGTTAATTCTTTGAAGAATTTATGAACACTTGTGCAAATCTTTGAAAGTACCTTTTATTGCCTTTCATCGTATTCAATTGTACACATTGACTCTCTTTGAAAATCTTTGAGATTGCAGAGGGTTATTCATTTTATGTACCTTTTATCCTGAGACATTCAATGAATAAAATGGATATAAGATCACAAAGCAAGCTCTTATCCAAAATGTAAATGCTATGTACTTAATATAACCATTTATGTCTGAAAATAAAAGACAATATCAGATCACTAGAACAGATTCCAGTTATTATAACGAGTTCATTTGTTTGTATGAATGGAAATGTTTTTTTTTTCGGAAGGAATGGAAAGTCTCGCCCCTTTTCCTTGTAATCATGTACAGCATCAACTACCAATAAGGTTTATTATTAATATAAAAATTCATTCTTGTGAAAAGAATATTTTTATTTAGGAAAAATATGATTTCAAATACCCCTCTCCATACAATAAAGACGTATAAATGAGCTAAACCAAACAGATAAATGAAAGAATCACACTCACATACACAAATTATCTGGGTCAGATAGGTTCATCTTTGTAAATTAAATTAAAAGTTAATTAAATTAATTAAAAGTGACCTATAACTATGAAATATGACTTTTCAACAATACCAAGGCACAACATCTAAACCTAAACCATTTGGTTGTGTAAGGTTTACAATGGTTCTCCTTTGAGTCACCAAACATTAAGACCTGGCAATAGATACAGTTAAATTTTTCAACTGTTTTTCAAGGCAAAATACCCCTTGAGTTATCAGATCTTTTCCCTTTGTGCATTCTTGACCTTTGCAAAAATGATCATGGAATGACATCATTTTGAACCAGCTGGATATTTGAAATGGATCTGCATTGTGGTATATTCAGACTTCTATATTAAGTTATTTATCTATAGATTAAGTCAACATGCTAGATATAACATATTAACATATCTCTGTTGACATGTCTGAAAAAATGTGATCAGAGAAGACTTTTGGGGGAAAAATCCTGAATTTTTCAAAAATTGTCTACATATAATCTGAGATGCAACTTATATTTTTACTTTGACACGCAACTCAAAAATGTATCATATACAGAGCAAAATCTTTCCTAGCGAATAAGTTGGAAGACATAAATAAATACCATAAGCAGGCGATAGTGGAATATCACTACATAATTAAGGAAAGTTGATAATGGAAAAGTTGAAGTCATTTTGCTTGCCAAGTAATTCAGTTGATAACTGACCTTTTATCGTCTATAGTCAGTATTGTATCCAAATATGAATATTATGTGGCAGACTTTGTGGTGTCTTTTATCTCAAGTTCACTGGACATATCGAGTCCACATACGAATGAAAATACTCGTAACTTTGTAAATTGGTAAAACATCGTCATTATATGAAGGCAACAGGAAGTGCTTTCCTCCTCTCTTGTACAATTTCGGAACAAAGTCTGCTTCAAAGGAATACAAAAACAGGTTAGCTAATAACCTGAGAATAATTAGTGCCTACCAGAATTCTAACAGTTTGTTGGACAGTGTGTACAGTCAGAGTGGTTTTTAATGAAGTGATTTTGCTGATGGCCAATCAAAAGATGTAAAAAAAAAATTCCGAGCTCCATTTTTATTGAAGAAGAAATTGTCTTTAATAATTATAAGAATGTTTAGAGAAATTGCTGTGTAAAGTGAAAAAAGTCGAAAGTTTTGAAGTTGTATAATTTTTTTGAGAAATTTGGTGATTTTAATGCGTTAAGGTTCTTTAAAGATGTTGAGGATCCAAGTCTGATTTACACCACTTCTAGAAAATGATGTAGCACAATTTATTTCCTATGTAGCTTGTAACACGAGCTTTGATTGGTTACAAAGTCGGGTGTAAATATCCGTGCACCCGACTTGAGCCGGGTGTAAATAAAACGTGACGTCACAATGCATACATTCTCTATGATAAAAGCCAAATAACATGACGTCACGATGCATTGTAGTAGGTAGTTATTGAGACACACTCTGATGTTTACAGAGCATTTTTATGGGTACAAAGGAAATAAATTCGTTATCCAGGTCCAATAAGGGTGATACGGGGATTATATAAAGGGTTTTATTCCATACACCCTTCGGCCTGCGGCCTCAGGGTGTATGGAATAAAACCCGGGGTAAATCCCCGTACACCCTTGATTGAACCTGGATAACTAATAATGTCTAATATTTCTTCTTTACAGCAGTTGATATTTTTGTAAGGAGTAAATATAAGGGCTTGTTAGTATGGCAAGCCCTTTTACTATTTATTCCGAAAATAAAATTTATGTTAAAATTACAGAGATATCTCTCATTTTAGGGAGATACCTCTTAAAAAATAGAGATATCTCTCAACTTAAAGAGATATCTCTTATTTTTAAGAGATATCTCTATGAGAAAGAGATATCTCTTAAACTTAGAGAGATATCTCTTATACTTAGAGAGATATCTCTTTTTATTAGAGAGATATCTCTTCCACTTGAAAAGATATCTCTTTCTCCTTTAGAGATATCTCTTTCGTGAAAAGAGATATCTATAAACGTTAAAGAGATATCTCTTTCACCTAGAGAGATATCTCTTTTACTTTTGGAGATATCTTTCCAAGTTAAAGAGATATCTCTTTAAGTAAAAGAGATATCTTTCTCAGTTTATCTTAAGAGATATCTCTGAAAGTGAAAGAGATATCTTTCAAACGTGTCTAAAAGAGATATCTCTCAAGCAAGAAGAGATATCTCTTTGTTGCAAAGAGATATCTCTCTTCATATTTTTTATTTAAATTCCATTTCAAATGACTTCTCCCTTACTGGAAGTAAGCTTTTTATTGACGGAAATACTCAAATTAGAAATAGTTGATTATTTCATAAGCTGAGAAAATTCGGTCCATTGCATTTGAGATTATATATATATGCTTACTTTCGTTTTCCTGAATATTAAACTTTTAGCATTTTTATCAACGAAGTTACCATTATTATTTGTTGTTTCAAGCAAAGGATTTATAGCATTTTTGTCTACAGTACATGTATTATTCTGTGTTATTGCTAATTGCTCAGTCTTTTTTCTTATAACATCGAAACTAAAGCTCTAGACTTTACTTCCTGTTTCGCTTTCGTTTTTAAGTGGAGAATTAATTATTCTATTTTAAGGATCGCTGAAAAAGATATATTTCTTTCATTTAAAGAGATAACTCTTTACCTTATAAAGATATCTCTTTTTGAAAATCTAAAGAGATATCTCTCTAACTAAGAAAGATATCTCTTTTAACCTTGTTAAAGAGATATCTCTCTAACGTTAGGAGATATCTCTCTCGCTTAAAGAGATATCTCTCTAGCTTATAAAGATATCTCTCTAAGTAAAAGAGATATCTCTCTCACAAAAAGAGATATCTCTTTTGTTTAAAGAGATATCTCTTTAAGGTATAAAGATATCTCTTTTAGTCAAAGAGATATCTCTATATGCTAGAGAGATATCTCTCTTATTGAGAGAAAATTTTTATTTCATGAATAAATAGTAAAAGGGCTTGCCATATGTTAGAGAATTATGTTGGACCCGGCATGCAAATAAGTGTGGATAATAAGAATGTTTGAAGTCGCATGTTGGCGATATTTGATTATTTGGTCTGTCAAAATGTACACCGGTTTCTGATGTGCATGTTTGGCAGACCTTTCAATGTTTTTCTTGGCTTTGTGCTGAAATTTTAAGACTATACCTTAATATATAAACGCTTTACCAATATTTGAAGTTTGTAACCAAATTAGAATTATCTTTTATTGTTTTTCAGAATTTTAAGTTGAGTAATATTTGTTTGCTTGGTAAATTAGCAGGACTGTTCCCTCTATATATGATTCACAGCTTTTATTGAATTGGCTTCCCTGATGAAAGTTATAGTTTTCAGCATTCAAAGCAATCTCACAGAAATTTTCTGTATTTTTTTGAGTGGAAGAAGTTTGTAATAGCTGTATCAAAATAGTGGGGGGAAAAAACCTGGAAAAAGTGAGATATTTCGGACTTAACTTCCTAATGAGTCATCCCGTAAAGAATTATTTTTCAATTCAATCATGTGTATCCTTAGGCCATTCCAAGTTTTTTCTATGTTTAGCGTCCGCGTGCGCCTTGGTTTTTGACACCCCATATAAGAAAAAACACACAACATCAGGAGTCCTGAAATTGATTAATTTAGTTGAAATTTTTGAATTTTGTCAATTTTTCCAAATAATTCTGTACAGTAAGTTATATTGGATGTATTTTAAGCTTTAAGTCCGTTGTTTTTGCTTAGGAATATATATTTTTTCTATTAAAGCAGTTTAGTTAGATCAAATCATTTGAAGGGCTTCATTTTTACGACTTTAAAGTCTGTGTTTTATGCTTTGGCTTGTGTGTTTTTTGCGAATAGGTAGGTAGGTTTTTGAAAGATGGGTGGACGCTAAACAGAGAAAAAACTTGGAATGGCCTTATGTTACAAAACGGAATACTAGTATATTGATCAATGCGCGTCTTGCTTTTTATTTTGAATTAGAAGCTGGAATCCTTAAGAAACCTTTTTATTTTATTCTTTAGAGACTTTTTTTATTTAAAGAGTTTAATTCTCTACGCATATATAAATGTGTTTGAATTCATATTAAACCTAGGTTTGTGCCTTGAAATGTATTGAAACTGGAAAGAATTTGGTTTTATTAATTTGAAATCTAAATGGTTTATTACAGCTGGGGCTTGTTTGTGTTCTTTGATACGCTCGTAAATGTAAATTCTGCTTAAAAAATCTTCAGAGAAGATTTTGGAAATGTTTGAGAAAGAATGATTGCTCTTCAGATATTCAAATGTAAAATAACATAAAAATAAATAAAATTCTGATTTTAAATATGCACTATGAAAAACGACGGCTGTACAGTCTACGCGACAGCAGATTTGCAATTAGTACTAAAAATATGGCTTTGATGAAAACATGTCATTAATTAAAAAAAAAATTAGGTGTATTTTATGACAGTCTAGTAGGGTCAAATTAAGAAGATAAATATTGGTTTACACACATAAAAATATCACAGTAAAAAGGAAAAAAAAAAACGATTTAAAAATTTATTATTATTCCGAAGTCCATTTAGGACCTATATTTGTATCAAGATATTTCGATATAACAAATTGTCGAATTTACTGAATGAAATTTTCATTGTGCTCCTTTATGATCAGACCTGCTTTTATATTCTATGAAGCAGAATTTATAAAAAATGAATTCTACACGAGCAGAAGAAAAAATTGCTGTGGCCTTTAATTCGACATTTAGATATATCAACGATGTATTACCAATTTACAATAAAATGTAGTTATTTTCATTCATAAGTCGATTAAGTATTTCACAGGCAACTCGAAATAAATTAAATTTGTCTGACGCCATAGATTCTACCCCATCTGTTCCATATTTGGATGTTTTAATGACTTTAGATGATAAGGACCAACGAAGAACTAAATTGTATTACAAAAAGTTTGACGCCAACTACTGCAAGTACTTTGCAACAATATATTCAAGAAGTGGTGTGAATCAGATGTGGATACTCAAAAATTCCAAAGAACTTTTGGACACTTTGAAATTACAAGATTTTACCAAAATCAACAGCTTAAAAACTTAAGATTTTCAACTTTATACACAACAATTCCCCACGGTAAATTAAAGTCCAGGCATTTTGATATCATTGACAGCTACTTTTTCAATAAAAATGGAACTCGTTTTACTTACTTGGTTATTGGTCATTTGCAAAATTATTTTGTTAAAACACATTCTGACTGCTCACAAAAGTACTCTGAAGTTGACATCAAAAAGATGATTGGGTTTCTGATTGACAATATCTATGTGGATTTTGAAGACCAGGTCTTCCAACAATCTATTAGAATTCCCATGGAAACCAATTGCGCAACGTTATTAGCAGACCAATTTTTGTATTCATATGAAGCAGAATTTGTGCAAAACCTTGTACATGAAAAGATGAAAACACTTGCTGTGGCCCTCAACTCAACATTTAGATATATCGACGACGTATTGTAATTCCTATGTCGATACCATAAATCCTGGTGAGCTTGAGATAAAAGATACCACAGAGTCTGACACATCTGTTTCATGCTTGGATATTTAACTTGAAAAAGACCTTAATGGTAATCTAACAACCAAGCTCTATGATAAACGTAATGATTTTAACTTTTATATCGTCAAACTCCCTTACTTATGCTGCAATATACCTTCATCACCTGCATACGGCGTTTATATATCTCAGTTGATTCGATAAATAAGAGCATGCTCTACGTACGAACAATTTCTAAAACGAAGTAAATTATTGAAAAACAAGTTGATGAAACAAGAATATCAGCAGTCTCGTTTAAAGTCATCATTTCGTAAGTTCTTTGGTCGATACATTGACCTTTCCAGCAAATACAATTTATCATTGAGTCAAATGCTGACTGACGTTTTTCATACTAATTGTTAGTCCATTATTTATATTCACTGAATATTGACGACGGATTTTTCCGTTATTTCCCGATCATGACAAGGAGCACAAGGCGGGTGTGACCGGTCAGCAGGGGATGACACCTGATTTAGATATATCTAAAGGCCACAACATGTGTTTTCTTCTTTTCACACATAAGATTTTGCACAAATTCGGCTACATATTAAGGGGGCCGAGTGGGGTTTTATTGTGTGAAAACTACAATAGCAAAGCTCTTTATTTTTAAACCATATATAACTTACATTAACTCCAGTGTACATGCCAAGTTTATGGAAAATCTACCGTCCAGGTACTTTTAAGGGACCATCTCAAAATACAGGTACATTTACTATAGGATTACGTAGGAAAATGCCATTTTTTTGCACTTCAAAGCAAATTATACAAATACTACAATAGAGTTTTTGTTCAAATTATAATATTTGATGACTAATCCTATATTGTACATTATATGCAAGAAACACAAAATTCAAACGTCTTGTTACCAGAGGGGGCATCTCAAAATGCCAAAAATTAACGAATTTTCCTGTTTTTATCGAGTACTACAAAATATGACGGGTGCAAAGGATTTATATAAAAACGTAAAACAAATTATGGAGATAATCTCAAATTTTTATTTTTTAAATTTCAATAGCGTATGTTTATTACTTTTTCTTTAATAACATTTTTATTACCACTTTCTTTGAGAGGTTCAGTTTATCATAACGTCAAAAAACACTGTAACAACGTCAACCTATCAATTGCAAAATCAATTGCAAAGTCGAAAAAAAGTTGCATTAAAACAGTAAATAATCATTTTGAAATTGTAATTACATTTTGTATTTAAAAATCAATGAAATTTTAATTCAAGAAGACAATATGATTTTGTTTAAAATTATATATTCAGGTCAAGGTCATTAGACATTTAAAATAAAGAAAAAAAAGTGATGCCTACTTCTATTTCAAAAGTTTAAAGTTCTTTTTGTAAAAAGAATACGCTTCAAATTTTCATAAATAATTTAACTAAACTGGATATGCTGTTTTTCTTAATTTTTTAGGATATAATAGTTATTTTCATATGCTTCCTATATTTAACTTTTTCTTATTATCACATATAATAAAGTAGTCTTATAGATGCACAAAATGATACAAAAACAAAAAGTTTTGATCGTTTACTAAGCGAGAAAAAATACTATTCATGGATTTTTAGCTCAAATCTGTACTTTGATTGGAAATGTTTAATAGCTAACATAGTTCTAGTTTGTTTGAAAAATCATATTTATTTTATGTATTTTGAAAGTTTTGTCCCTTATTAATAATTTAACTTATATTTGAAAATTTCTTCAAGTCTTTGATTGTATAAAAATTATTACTAAATTCAATGTATAATAACGGGGCGCAAAAATATATTGGTTTTAACCATGGGTCTTTTAAATCCCTTATATCTAAATATTTAAAACAGTGAATGATTGTTGGAAGACCTGATAATGCAGTTGGCAACCATGGGAATTCCAATGGATTGTTGGAAGACCTGGTCTCAAAAAACAACATAGATATTGTCAGTCATAAACTCACGCATCTTTTTGATGTCAACTTCAGAGTTCTTGTGTATACAATCAAAATATTTTTCTCAAAATAATTTTGCAAATGACAAGTTAAGTTAATTTACGAGTTCCATTTTTATTTAAAAAGCAGCTGTGAATGATGTCGAGAAACCTGGATTTTTATTTCATACTTTGATATTTTTCATTTTATCCTTGAGTCAAATGCTGACTGACGTTTTTCATACGAATTGTTAGTTCATTACTTATATACTGAATTGACGACGGATTTTTCCGTTATTTCCCGATCATGACAAGGAGCACACGGCGGATGTGACCGGTCGGCAGGGGATGCTCACACCTCCATGGCACTTGATCTCTCCTCCTATATTTTGGAGGTCCTTGTTTGCTCTGCTCTTATTTTGTATTGTTTTATGGACTTTGATATTGAATACTGTTCGTTATCTCCATATCCTTCATCTTGGGGGATGGTTGTGTATAAAGTTGAAAAGACGTAAGTTATTAAGCTGTTAATTTTGGTAAAATCTTGTAATTTCAAATGGTTCAAAATTCCTTGGATTTTTTTTACTATCCACATCTGATTTACACCACTTTTTGAATATATTGTTGCACAGATGAAGTTTCTCCTACACTATTGTTAATATCTTAGTGAGAAGTAAAGAAAGAGACTTGGTTGAACATTTCCTGGAACCCGCTATATATCTTTGTCTGTAAGGATTCTTATGAAGTTTCTGAATCCAATATATATATGGTAGTTCAAATTCATTTTGGTTCTTTGGAATATTAAAAATATTCAAAACTGACATGTGATTTTGAAGAATTTCTTCCTTAGAAAGGGAACCATGAGTATAAGTTGGATTACAACTAGTAGAATTAAATCCAAGTTCTTCTAAAATATAATTTATATAATAAGCCATACAAACAAAGACAATGTTGTTACCTGCTTTGTCAGCAGGGAACAGTACGTTCTGATCTTGTAGTCTATAGAATTCTTTTTTCACTTATGGATTATTGAATATAGAAGGATAGATGGTTTTCATATTTAATACGCGATTTTAACATGGATCTCATACATTTAATCCATTCTGACAAAGTGTTATAACGAATTCTAAAACTTGTTATAACGAATTTAAAGTTATTTGTTAACAAATCTATTAAATTCTTTATAACGAATTCAAGGATTTGTAATAACGAATTAAAAACGAAATATTTATTTTTTATAACGGATTAAAATCGTTACAACGAATTCGACAAATGGTTTTATCAATTTCATATAAATATTTTTTTCTACGGAAGCTCAGAATAACAATAAAATCATAAGATTTCTTTCAACCAAGAGAAACTCTATGTTATGGTTACAGCAGACAAGACCGTCTTATGTTTCCAAGACTCATGATTACAAATGTACTTTAGAACGAATTTAATTCGTTATAACAAATTCGACTATTCGTTATATCGAATTCACAAATATTTTTTGAAAGTTCTCAAATGGACTTCCGTCCTAGGTTATCAATTACGTTGTATGATAATATTAACATGTTTGTTGCAGGTCCAATGGAATTTTTAGACCATTTACCACCGTGGATACTTATATATACATCTGTATGAGTTTCACTTCGGAAAGCAGCACAAAATATTTGTTTAAAGTGCTTACCTGTAAGTACTAAACATATGACGTCTTATACGTTTTACAATACTTGCATTTACAAAAAAAGATATGTAACTTTCTTATATAAATAAATGTAACCTTTGTGTAAATACATTATAATAACACATACATGTATTGGATAGTACAGATTTATGTTAAGATAGATAATATTACACACGAACTATGATTTACTATCGTTCTCTGATGATGCATAGCCCACGACATATTTATACTAATCTGCACACATTTTCAAAGTGGCCTTGATTCAAGTTCTTGAAAGCCTCTGATTAAAACAATTTAACTGCTTACATTTTTCTAGTAGCCAAAATAAGGGTGGAAGAATTTTATTTTTAAGTCCTTTAAATTCAAGACCTAGTAAATGCCTTCAGACTGTATTTTGTCTGCTAGATCCATTTTATGCATCATTATGAGGAGTTTAGAATTATTTGAAAGAAGGGGCTAAGAACATACAAATTACAATTTTCTGAACGACTGTAAGCAAACTGGATACATTTCCTTGTCTAAAATGGAAAATGTTCAATAAATAAAATAACTGGGGTTTTTTTTCATTTTTTTTAATGGAAAATGATAGTTTAAAATGATAATTTAGTCTTGTTTTCGTACATAATATACCCAATACACCTTAATTGACTAAGTTACAGTAATCATCAATGGAAAACTATTTCTCAAATTTGATAAATCTGTAGACTACTTTCATTTACTCGATCCTGATCTTATGAAAATGCTTTTCAAGATATGCTCAAATTTTTATTTCTGATCTGAACAATTGTTATTTTTGAACATAGCTGACTTTGAAGTTAAAACAAGTGTATTTGAGAGAGTTATATTACGCCATGTGAGTGTAGTGACTGTGACGTCATCAGAAGTCTGTAATGACCTTAGCACAGAACCTCACAGGATACATGTCGCTCTACAATCCAGTAATTTAATAACTAGATAGTTTATATTGTTTGGCGGGGCTTGATTGTTTGGTATTGCTGCTTATACAATGAAAGAAATGACACGAGAATATCAAACTAATTCACTGTGTTTTGCTTTTCTGTTTCTGGGAAGGTTTGTTCAATAGCGCTTCTTACTTTACACATTAAAAATTAATTATTACATTAAAAGTTTATAAATCTTCAAAAATATTGGTAACTAGTTAGATTTAACTTAAAGGAGCCGAATGGGGTTTCATTGCGTGAAAACCACAATAGAGAAACTCTTTAATTTTATACCATATGTAGCTTATATTGACTTCAGTATACTTGCCAAGTTTAGGGAAAATCTACAGTCCATGTAGTTTTAAAGGAGTTTGTCAAAATCTCTAAATAATAATTAAATGTAAGAAACATAAAATTCTACCATCTTGTCTCCAGAGGGCGCATATCAAAATGTCAAAACTAATTGATTTTTCCTGTTTTTATAGAGTACTACAAAATATGACGGATACAAAGAATTTAAAAGTTTCTTTTTATCATAACGTCAAAACACACACTATTACGGACATCAATCTACCTATTAGTTAAAAATCGTTTTGAAAATCAGTTATTTAAAATTGTTATCATTTTTTTCAACCTGTGATTCCTTAATTTTGATCAAAAACATAAAATATGCTGAAAAAGTTGCTTTAAAACAGTAAATACACTTCATTTTACTATTATGCTAGAAGCATTCCGCAAAGGAAACTCCAGTCGGTCCCCTTAAAAAGTTTTACATTAACAGAAATATTTAAGCTAACTTGTCAATCACAGAACAACATTTTTGAAGAAATAAAACAGAGTACAAAATTTTATTTTATTTAAAAAGTTGGGGATAAAAACTAAGAACAAATTCACACAAAAGCATGCTTAAATGTACAAAGAAGCACTCTTCTGGCACAATTGCTTAAGGTGTACTCACCCTGTTTGTATTGAAGCTGAAACGGAAGTAAAGACATCACCTTCTGTGTATGAGCGTGCTATCATCAAGCACATATCAGTCACAAGTGTGAGCCAGAGTGAAGTGTGTAATGCAGTATCTGATCTTGGACAGGAAAGAAACCACGTGGCACTTCAGTCTGGTACTGTTTTAAATTTTATGTTTTAATGCTTTGAGGATGACATAATCGATAAATTAATGTCTTTAATTACAATGTTAATAGAGGTTTCTTGCAAAAAATTAATCTAATTCAAAAGTTACTCATTTGATGGGTCACTCACAATTTTAAAAAATCAGACCCTCGAAAACGAGCAATGCTAATACTTTTATCAGAATAAAATGTTGATCCATATTAGTACTGTAACATGAAAAAATATTTCTACTCTATCCTTTGTAAAATTGGTGTTTGTTTTATTAAGATCCAGAAACAACTTTATCCGTCTGTTCAATTGGGAAAATATAAAATTTCAGGTAAAGCAAATTTTCAATGAATTGAAAAATAAAAAAAAAATTAATTGAAATCTTTGATCATGCTATTATTAGGTTCTGAGACTGCGGGAGCGATCACGTGTCCGACAAGTATCCAGGGCACCTGGTCTTACACGTACACTGGACTGTCTTGCAGTGACACATATTTGGACACGTGTACAGACAAAACAAAGTTCTCATACAATGACACGGTGTGCACAGATAACCCCATGTTCTCCAGTAAGTTTATATGAAATAAAGAAATGCCAATGCATAGAAGAAGAATATATCATTGAATCAATTTGAAAGAAATATTCAGAGAATGATTTGAATACATGCAAAAATATTGTCTCTTTATTTAAATTTAGGTGATGGTACATTGTGTTGTGTATACAGCGGTACGAGCGGAAGTGATACGTACGTCACATTATACAATGCTGACTCCTCTGTAGCAAATCCTACCAGCTTTCATTTTTCTTGCATGGTGCGTGGTGTTAAGAAAATGTTTTTTTTATAATATCAAATTTAATGTTGTCATAAAAGTGTGTTTGTTTTATTACAAGAAATGACAAAAATTTGGTACATATCTCTGATAGGTTTATACAACTTCTGGAAGCATGGTATCTGCAACTGTAAATCCAGAAGAGTGCATCACAGGACAAACTTCCACATCCTTGATCTCCACTTATGGCAAGACCGTGACCTATACAGATATTTCCACAAGTATGTTCACTATGTACAACTTTATTGCTGTTTCGAAGACCGATTTTTATCTATTGTAAGTCGACTTTTTTGATAAAATATTTTTACAATCTTATGCTTACATTTCAGCTCCCTGTAGTAAGTATATATTTTTGTCTGTTAAGATCTTAGTCAGAATTGAAATGTTAGTAGTATCTCGTATTTATATTACAATATCCTTTTACTAGCATTTAAATCTGATCTAAAATAAAAATGTTCGAGTATGGGATGTAAAATTTTCACTATTAAATGTTATGATTATAATACTGTATTTCAAATCAACAAGGTATATTTAAAAGAGAAACAAGTTAATACAAGTACTCTATGCAAATATTTCATCCTATGAGTATAGCAAGTCGGCTGCAGAAATCTTTCTCTAGTTCCGTGGGTCTGGTAGGACATTAACTAGCTAACTTTCAAAGAGCTATCACAGAGAAACAAATAGAAATCGAAATCTAAGATTATCACGAAGTTTTTTAATGTATTTATTTAAAAATATGATGTTATTTTAGATGCAGATGGTAAGACATGACATTGTTTAAATCCCAACCTTTTGCATTTACATGTATTTTGTGGTTTTTATTATTTTTTGTTCCTTTAATATTTTGTGTAATCTTGCATTTATTCCTATTTTTACTTGCTTTTCTGTAATATTAGAAGCATTGTACAATAACTTGAAGTTTAATAGAAATAAAGCTACATTGAACATATTTCCATTTGTCGATTGCAGCTAGAGAATGAACATATTTCCGTTTGTCGATTGCAGCTAGAGCTACAAAACAGTTATGAGCATTATCGCATTATCCATATATAATTAATATTTTGCAAACAAAGAGTATGGATTTCGTACCACTTTTATCTGTAAATCAGACATGGATCCGGATGTCAATCGTTAGAAGAATGAATACCTTCAGTTTGTAAAGAATGATCACATGTAGACATATCGGTGTCATGATTTAACTCGTTTCCTTGACATCAATCTACAACTGTAGTAATTCTCCGCATCAAGAATTTTATTTTAAGTGAACTGTTTCTTATTTCAAATCTGATACTGTTTATACATTTGACGGTGCTGGTCCCATGTTTATCAAATGATACCAATATGCACCGATATGAACAAATCAATGCTACGCTCTTTTCAACGAATCTCAAATACTTGTAACTCTCAAAGAAATCTAAATTAGACACGATCCCCCAAAAATATAAGTATAAGGGTCTTAGACATATTGGACATCTCAGACATCTACATTTCCCAGAAAAACGAACTCGTTAATTTAGTAACCTTTTCATTGATCATTTGATAATTCAATCATTAAAATATTCTCATTATACACAAAAGTACTCCGAATTTGATATGATTTATGATGTTTTATTGTTGGAAGACTTGATCTCCATCGGATTTCCAATGGGTTCTAATTGAGCCCAGTTTTTAGCAGACGTATTTTATCTTGTGAAAAGAATTTATTAAAAAAAACTTCTACTTGGAGAAAGAAGTCTCTTAATTGTCGTGGCCTTCAATTGAACATTAAGATATATCAAAGTTATTATTTTTAGCTCACCTTAACGAAGTTGTCGGCGTCCCGGGTTAAGGTTAAGTTTTTTGGAGCAGTTTTCTTTTTAAGTACTTCTATGTCCTATATTGATTAGACATGCATGGAAGATGTTTCTAGTGTGTTTCATTGTACCAGTCAAAGTTTCAGATGCTGCAATTTCAGCAAAGGAATGACTAGGTTAACGTTTTTGGAGCAGGTTAACATTTTTGGTGCAGTTTTTGGTGTAGGTCTCATTTCCGAGTAACTATAAGCCATATGTTGACCAAACTTGCATGGATGGTACATCTTAGGATGCACACTACCAGGCTTGCTTCGGATGCTGAATCTGACCTACATTTTCCGCGTGAGTGAACAGGTTAAAGTTTTTTGTGCAGGTTTCATTTCAAAGATACTGTGAGCCCTATAATGACCAAACTTGCATGGATGGTACCTCTTAGGATGTATACTACCAGATTTGCTTCGGGTGCTGAATCTGAACTACATTTTCTGGTTGAGTGAACAGGTTAAAGTTTTTGGTGCAGGATTCATTTCCAAGTAACTTTGAGCCCTATAATCACTTAACTTGCAGGGATGATACATCTTAGGATGCATACTACCAGACTTGCTTCGGATGCTGAATCTGACCTACATTTTCTGGACGAGTGAACAGGTTAAAATTTTTGGTACAGGATTCATTTCCAAGTAACTTTGAGCCCTATAATGACCAAACTTGCATGGATGGTACATCTAAGGGTGCATTCTACCAGGCTGGCTTCGGATGCTGAATCTGACCAACATTTTCTGGATTAATGAAAAGGTCAGTTTTTTTTTATACAGGTTTCATTTCCAAGTAACTTTGAGCTCTATGTTGAGCAAACTTGCATGGATGATACATCTTAGGATGCACACTAATGGACTTGCTTCAGATGCTGAATTCTACATACATTTTCCAGATAATGGACCTCGTAAAAGTTATGGGTGCAGGTCTATTACCAAGAAACTATAAGGCTTATATAAACCAAATTTGCACAAATGATGCATCAAAGGATGAAAACTCTCAAACTTGCTTCAGATGCTGGATTTTAATTACGTTTTCATGATGAAGAACTAGTTTGAAGTTTTAATATAGGTCTATTCCAAAGTATCAAATCAAAATTGCATAAATTTTGCATTTTTGGATGTACACTCTTTGTTGGTTAATTTTGTGACTTTGCCTTACTTAAAGACAACATTCGTTGAGGTGAGCTCTGTAATCTCTGATTACCTATGTTTATATTTTATCAATAAACCATATTCATTTTCATCCTTGCATTAATTCAATTTAGCCCTAACTATTTTAACTCAACATAAAAGATACCATTAAATCTGACTATTATCACCTGTAAAGGGGGTTATGTCTAACAGTTGATTCGAAACACAAGGGCTTTTTCTACGTATGAACAATGTTTAAAACGAACTACGTATTAAAAACTGAAGATATAAAAAAAAACTCGTTTAAAGTCAACATTTCTAAAATTCTATTGTCGATTCAATTACCTTGCCAGCAGAATATACAGTCTATCATTAAGTCGAATGTTGAAATATTTTCATACCAATTGTTAGGTCATGTTCCCAATTTGTATTTTTCTGAAGGTCATTTGAGCTCCATCACTGTTTGTTATCTTTATATTTTATTCCCCTGTTGTCAATTTCACTGAAAATTAAGTATTATCAAAATGCAATACATAATTATGCTTTTGTTCCACAAAAAGTGATCTTTTGTTGAATTTTCTGATTTCATGTAAACCTATATACATGTGTTTTAACAAATTGTGTGTTGTGAATATGTATTCATATTCCCCCAACATTTATTATTCAGAGATCGTTTTCATCCCTTTTATATCCATTGTATTACCTTCATAATACATACCCATCATATCCCATGAACATTTAGATTTGAAGCCTATAAAAAATGAAGCTCAAGGAAGCGAAAGGAGAAAAATTCATCTAAGTCATAATTAAGTCCTTTCTGTGAAAAATTGAATTAATTTGAAAGTTTGTTATGATAACCATATACTAGTACGAAATTTATTTTTAAAAAAATTTATTTTCAAAAGTATATATATTTTTAAAAATATCTATACAAAATATATTGATTATTCAAATAAAAAAATGTTTAGGTATTTCTCCTGTTTATTAAATCATGCGATGCTTAGTGATTTTTCAAATATCCAAAAACTACTCATACATCTGGAGTACATTTATCAAATTAATTCAGACATGCTCATTTTCATATTAAAGACAACAAAATTTGTGGCATTATATAAAACTCCTTCTCTTACCTCACGCTATTTTGGAAAGCATATACTGTTTTTGATGCCTACACTGTTTTTGATGCCTACACATGCTTGTTTGACAAATGACAGAACCCTTGATACCTTATGTGTGTAGACTCATTTGATCTGTAAGAAACATTGCTTAATTACTTGAGCACACAATTATTAAATTCAGAACTCCAATCTATCTGTGTTTACACCAATAACGAATTATTGCAAGACCTTGAAAAATTATCTGGATAAAATCAAAACATTTTAGCATAAGAAGAAATAACTTAAATTTAACCACCTTGATACTATTAAATGTATGTACAACTGACCTTTGTTTTCTTAAATAAACTTATAAATTCACACACTTTAACCGTCTTTTGTTTAAATAATTTCCAGATCCGACCCCGACATCTGAAACCGACTTAACTTGGCTGTATATACTCCTTGGCGTTTTAATATTTATAATCATCGTTTTGATCATCATCATTCTCCTCTGCATCTTCTGTCGTCGAAAACGACCCCAAAAAGATGACGAGGAGCGCAACATTACTGAAGAGTCGGATGACGATAAAAGCACAGAAGACCAGAAGAGTTTACAGGAATCACCAAAAGAGGAAACCAAACCAGAAGAAGAAGAGGATGATAGGGCGTCCCAGGACTCGGGGTTCATCCCAGATAAAATTGACAAGGAAGAAGAACAAAAGCACGATGTTTTACCCGGGTCAGAAGAGAAGAAAGAGGAGGAGGTCCGAGTGGAAGGTGACGGACAAACAAAGGAGGACCAGGAGAGACCAGATACAGTTGTGGTGAGTAACCTTAATGGTGCTCTTGAATAATGTATAGAAGAGTTAATATCTTGGGAAGATCTTTATTACCATAGTCCCTACTGAAGAACTTCAATACAAGTTGTCCTGCTAGATGCATTGAAATAGTTTGATGGTAATGAAATGCTGCGTCTTTACTTTCTTTGCAATGCATTTGGTTTTAAAGATCTTAAAGATAGGATAGATTAATGAATTCCCTGCATTTCTTTTAACATATATCAATAATAAAACATTGGTAAATATATAAATTCAAAATGAAAGTTGATTTCACTGAGAAAATTCAAAAACATTTTCGATTCGTATTTAGATTTTCCGGTTATCTATCTACATAGCTTAGTTACATAATTTTGCTTGTCAACAAAACAGATACCGAGCACTGGCAACAGAAATTATGACTATCAATAATTCTTTCAATCAATATGACTTGTTCCATCGATTTAAAGGGAAATTTAATAGCGTTTTGAAACTCAGGACAAAATAATTTGGACCCTATAGAGAAATGCAAACAAACGAGTAAAAGGTTTAAAAGAATTATGTGTCGGTGAAAGATCGTAACGTTGGTAAAGTGTCATGGCGAATTCCACCATTGATCATGAATTTATGTGTATTTATTCTGTGGAAAAAGTTATTGTTGGTGTTTCCCACAAAATTTCATCGTTTTCAAAGGACTTGTGATAAGCTAAAATTGTGAAGGACAATAATTCTACGTTGGGAAAACATGGAACGGATCATTTTTACCATTCTTTAAGAACTCATGGAAAACTTTGATCATAATCATTGAAAATTAGACTTCATCTGAAGACGCCATTGTCTAGGTACAGGGACTGAACAATTAAGACTCTAATTTTAAGCACCCCTTTTTATGATGCACAACTGTAACGCACAACTTAATATTCACAGAGTAAAATGTCGGATCTCGGTAGCACTCTAGCACCGTCTGAACAGGTTGACGGGCCTACGCCCTTGCCACTGGAGGTAGGTAAAGCCTCGATCCTAAAATTGTGCCTCGCACGCTCAAGCTGTACGCTCTAAGAGTACCTCATACCCTAGTAAAAGGCAGTGTAGATCAAGGAAGACTTTATCTTATTATCTACAGACGTGGTAAGTGGGTATGAGGATTCCTTAGAAAAGTACTCGGGCACCTGTCCATTATTTAGCATCCTCTATAGACTTACCTGCTTCCACGCCTTCCTGTCCGCTTAATTCTTGATTGTAAACGACCAGTCTGTACTGTGACAGATGTCATCATCTGTACTTGATACCCAGTGGCCTCCATTGCCTGGCATCACCTTCAGCCTCCGCAAGCTTTGTTGTAATATACAGATTATAACTTCATATTTCACTAAATATTTTTCATGTTTTTGATATTGTAACTCTTTCCCCGTTGCTATGCTTACCTTTAATCTGATAATATGGGGTATATGTTTGCTACCTGATTCTAGTAAAGTTGTAAAAATTCTTATTTCAAACTTAACAGTGAGGTCATTTGGTGCTTTTTTGTTAATACGTGTATAATAATTATATTGTTGTTTCAAAGTGTGCAAACCCCATGTTTTTTCTCACTTTTATGGTGTGTTGTTTTACTTTCCACTCTTTCACATTGGTTTTGATTTGAAGTGTTCACGTAAATAGCTTTTGGTCATATTCAACCAGTGAAGAGCATTTTTATTTTTAAAAATAAAATCATCTTCCATTAAGGTTGATTTTCATGAGGAAGATGAATCTCCAAAAGTGGAAGAAAAGGTAGCCATGAAATGTTGTGTCCCACGCACTTGTGTTTGGGTTAAGGTGTACATGTGAAGGGACAGTTTTCTCTTGCACGGTAAAACAGCTCTTTAGGTTGAATTAAATAGAAAAGGATTTGTGTATAGGGGTGTTTGTACTGATTTATCGCATATAGATCCCACTTGCAATCTTTATAGATCCACAAAACAAATATTTCGTTCAGAAAATATAATCAGAACTTTACAACAAATCCCTTTAATACCCAGGGCAGGAATAAACATTTATAGATATCTGCTGAATTTTGTAATGTATCTGTATCCTCTCATTATATCGAACCGAAAAAAAAGAAGAAAAATCAGAAGGCATGAATAGTGTAACACTCCTAGCAAGGAATCCACATATTATCCTATACATAGATATATATACACATTGTAGGGCGAAGGTTGCACAGTTCAGTATGTTGTATGGAGATTCCTGGGTAGTATAGATGTGGACTTTTCAGCTTAGCAGAGAAATAGGTCAAAACTATCATACAATTTGATGAAACCAATGTTTTTTGTTTATATATTAAGACCATCTTGAAAAATTGATTTTTGAGTTAAAAATAAGTTTGTCGAACGTGTTTGCTTATGAGTTGATTATTTGCATATTTTTTCTGACAAGTCTAGAAAGTCGAACTATTGAGGACAAAAGTGCAGAGGGCTTTTCCCCTCTGGAAGAACAATGTTAATACAACAAAGGGGGTACTGAGAAATGAATACTTATCGTATTGACATTGCCTTGGTGTGTCTTATTATTCACCCCCTATTTTGACAGCGTTATAGATTACAGAGAACGCAGTCCTGCAGCGAGGATCAATATACGAACTTTACAGACCCTTGACTGAATAGACATTAATTTATTACTGATGGTCGACTTCTTGAAGAAAAAATTCTGACATGTTAACAAAAAGAAAATGCTTTCATTGGGTTTCAATCTGTTCAATACTTATCTAAGTGTTTTTTAATAATCGAGTTATATATTTTTCTAGCAATTTAAATCTTTAGCGTCAGTCTGGAAATCCTTTACAAATATTTTGACACACACACACACACACACACACAAGATTCTTGCATTAATTTTAGCTCTAATAAACTGTTTTATTAATTTAATAAGTATTCATAGATTTACGAAGGTATTCAAAGAAACATTGATTGCTATTTTGTTATTAGAAAGAGGACAGAGAAGCCAAAATCAAGGAAAAAATAAAAAGAGTAGAATTGAAGGTATTATTGTGTGGGTGATTTGGGGAAATCAGAATAAACTTTGTTGATGGTATTGATGGAATATACATTTGTATTTATGGTGACATTGCAAGGAATGGTCGGGTTGTGGCACTTGTCAATTTATTTCATATTTTAATGAAGAAGAAATTGCAATTCACTGGTTGCTTTTATATGTATATGCTTTATTGTTGATGCTGTGCTTCGAAAAAAACCTTTCCAGTAAAAATTCAAGAAAAAATATTACAATATTAAAATTTCTGATGAAAAGATCTTGTTATATGAAATTGGGTGTTAATTTTTTTTATGACAGGAGCCCACTCCGAGGGAAGAGGAACATAATGACGAGCAAGTATGTGGCATGTTCATCTAGAGTCAGTTTAATGTCAGTTCTATCATGACAAAATTATTTCATTTGATTAAAGAGATCTCTCCATGCCGTTGTATAGATACATAAAACTGAGACATGAATTGTTAAAACTGCATTGATTTTCTTTCATTTCAGAGACCAGAGGGACCAAGTTCTGTAAGTTACAATTTTACTTCATAAACACTACCTTCTTGTTTGAAGTTTCTTAATTGTAACACTCGCATCACTCTTTTTCTTTTTATAATGTAAAGGAAAGCGGTGAATCTACTGAGGACGAGGAGGAAGTCCAGAGGCGGATCAGGGAAATTGGGGGGAAGAAACACGGACCAGATTATGTGGTAGTATTTTATTTACATCAACCTTGATTGGCTATTTGCAGAACCTTTGGTCTTTGGCTAATACATGAGATTCATTTGCAGCCTGAAGGCCAGTTGAGCAAGGTACTGGTCACCAGGGATATGCATGAGAAAAAGAGAAACAAGAAACAGAAGAAACTAGGTCGCCATGTTGGAAAATCAAAAAAGAAACAAGACAAGCGGAAGAAAGATGGCGGTACCCCTGACCCGTTAGAAGAGGAGTCACTGAGACGGAATGGGGACGGGATCAAGGCGGAGTATATGGAGCAGTATAAGAACAAAAAACGGATTGAGACAAAACTGGATGAAGAACACTACTGGAGCGTGGATGACGGTCTGGATCAGTTCAAACTGGAAGACTATGATGACGTGAGTAAAACGTTTATCACTTAAAATCTTCTCGAACACTCACTTTATCTTTATTATAGTCAAAAATGGGTAATGCATTAAAAGTTTTTGTTAATTCTAAAGCATTTAGAATCTAGTGTAATAGGTTCAGCAAGAGCGAATGGACAACCTGAAATTGAAAGTTACGTAACACAACTTTTTTTTCAAGAATTCAGATTAAATTACATTCACACTTGCGTCAAGTGAATAATCAAAATGATGTATAGACTATCAAAATCCAGCCGTCCTCGGCGGATTACATAAGGTTAAAATTTGCAGACGTTCTAAATCTTTAACGCCTTTTCATACCATCAACATATTTAATTTAAACTTCACACAGCACCTTAAGAAGTTCATAAAATGGATACATTAAAAGTTTCCTGGTTTGATTTGTATATGAACTTTAAACTGGAAAAACAAATTTCATGATCAATTGAAGCTTTGAAAGAAGGGTTTTACAAACATGGAGAGGAATAAAAGACCACATTGTTTTCTGCACACGTTCAATATGATATAATTCTATGTGACCTTCTGGTGGTACCCAGGAAAGAAATGAATAAAATAAAAGACATTGATTTTACTCTAGTTTGTTTGAAGTTGATAATAAACCGTGCGGCTAACAGTTTAGACGTCTGTTTATTGAAAATCAAAAAATATATTGTTCATAATAAATGATGAACATTTACTCCAAGTTATAACACATGAATCTGTATTTCCACAAAAAATATCACGTTGCAGATCAATATATGTCTCAAAATATTGTCAAAATCTCAAAAATTTATTAAAATCTGACCCTGTCTGCGTTGTAATTCATTTCTTTTCAATTTATTACATAAGGAATTCGAAGAATCATTTCCAAAGGAGGACGAACTGAATAAAGATGAGGAGAAGATGGAGGTGGAAAATCTTGATAATGTCAATGACGCGACTCGTGCGAACATCGACGGCGGTGAGAAAGACCGCGAAAAGGACAGCGGAACAGACAGTCCCGGACTGAAGGGAACTGGACAAAGAGACGATGATAACGATGCTAATATCGACAGTGATCCGGATCTCCGCGACGTAGAGGATGACGAAGTTTTCGATGAAGAGTATGTCAAAGGAACAACCAACCTTCCTCCAGGATTCATCCGCGACTCAGAGGGTCGAATCATTGTAAGTACAATAATTTATTTTCGAGTGTTTAATTAAGAAAATTTGTATAAAAAGGTAATATTTTTACGTCTAAATTTTAGAGGGTGACAGATGGCCAAATTATATCTGAGGAAGAAATGGCACGATATTTCAAGAAAGCAAGAATCAGGAGATTGTTTAGAATTCAGCGACTAAAGCGGAACAAGAAAGGACGACCTACAGGGGTAAAGCAAAAACAATATCTGGAACAATTTTGAAATAAAGGGAGTTAATTTTAAAAAAAATAAATTAAAGATTAAAAATGAAAAACCTTGTATATGATTTATGGTGCAGGGTTATATAGCTGATGAGTTTGGTCCTGAAACAACACTAACTAAAGGTGAGGAAAGAAAAGAGGCGGAGGGAGAAGACGGACCCAAACCCAAACATCCTCGATCCTCAGCTGACAGACTAGGTTCTTCAGAGGTACAAGTTCCAAATTATTACAATCTTAACAATACATGTGTATTGGAAATCGAAATCATTGATGGAAAACAAATGTTGTAGGAGAACGTATTAGTTAGTGGTTCAAATAATTGATCAGATTCGATAAAATAAAAAAAAATGGAAAAACAGTTTGGGGGAGAAGAAAAATGAAACTCGATCGTCAGTTTAGGGATAAGACTTAATTGTTTCAGTGGCAAAATTCTTTGTGTGGAATTGACTTTTTGTTGTAATTTCTAGCGAAAACAAAGAACCTCTTTAACCAAAGTAGATAATACCGGTGGAAAGTCAGTGGCTTTTAATGTCGGCAAGGAGGACGAAGAGGACATTGTATTGTTCGGCGAAGACGACGATGACGTCAAACGGAAGGTCTGGTATTCATTTAACTTCTGCTTGTCATGATTCATCCATTATGTTTGTTGAAAATCAATCATAAACTTATTCTTTGGTAAAAACAGGGTCGGCGTGATGTTGCAACGCCAAGCCGGGAACTTCTAAAGAAGCGCTTGTTTAAATCTCGGAAAAAACGTGACCCTCATGTAAGTGGAACAAAAATGGATGCCACCTAAAATTGAATTAAAACTGTAACCTACTAAGAACATGATTTATAATCCTATACAAAACTATAACTTGATTCCAGTTAATACATGTGTCGGAGTCAGAGAAACCAAGGGAACTGAATGACTTGGTGAAGGTTTACGGTCGAGGTGTAGGAGTGGGATCGTCTATCGGAGGACCAGGGATAAGCGGACGGCCACCTCTTCCTCCATCCTCTCTGCAAAGGAACGACAGCACGCGGGGCTCCCTTAATCCAGAACAGCTCAGACAGTTCAGACAAGGACTTGCTAATGATAGGAAGTTTCTGGAACAAAGGAAAGGTAAAACAGGCCTTTCAGCGTAAACTGTTTACTTGTGTTAAACATTGTATAACTTATTTTTATTTATTTGATGTGCTTTTCAGGTGAAAGAGACGCCCTTTACGTTAGGGAAGCATTCACAACTCCGAATGATCTTGAAATTGAAGAAATTAAAATGGATAATGAGGTACATTTACAGGAGTATGTTGACTAAGAAATTACAGTAAATTATGAATTCTTAGTGTGCATTTGTAAGGTTCCAAATGGATTCTTTTTTATTTAGGATGGTAAATCAATTGATATTGGCGATGAGGATGAGTTTGTACTGGTAGGTGATAGAACACAGTCTAGACCAGATGGATACGTAAGTACTTTTCAGATCAATTTGCAGATCAACAGAATCCGAGATTTAATTGTAAATATGGTGTGAAAACTTTTTATTTTCTTACAGCAATATTCACCTGAACCATTTTTCACGATTGTGCGACGCAGTGGAGAAAAGCTCAACAATGAACAAGGAACGCCATGGTGTACACGTCACGAACTACGTCACACTATTCCATGGTCGCTCAGAGAACCTACGTCTATGACGAGAGCCAATACAACACTTAACGAATCTGGTGAAAGCATGCGCTTAAATGGTGCTTCAAAATCTGCAGACGCCAGGAAACGAGATATGGACGAATGGCGCCTTAAAATACTTTTAGAAGAATTATATAAAGACAAAAAGTATTTCGATCACGTGATTGACTCAACAGGTATTTTAAATCTTCATAGAAAACGTTCAAACAAAATAAATTTTTACTTGCAGCATCCATGGAACCAGGTGTGATATTTCTTGTTTGTTTTTTTTTATAGAACGAGATAAGGATCCGATATTAGATGAGCGGGACCTTGCAGAACATGGACGTGGATACTTGCTGGACAGAGCTGAATTCTGGGATCAACAGATGAGGGACCACCCTATTCCCCTCCCCCCGTGGTGTGTTCCATCTCGTGTAAATACAACATTGAAGTTAGAATCTGGGCGTGGATCTCAGACCTCCACAGTGACTCCCCCTATATATAGATCCACGCCCCCGCCCAATAACGTGCCAAACAATAGCAAAGACTCAATCTAAACCTCTGTTTGCAATACCCTTTGTTCTTCACCAGAGATTACCTCCTTGGAAACAGCAGCCTAATTCTTCCATTTGATTCGGGAATCAATTTTTTTTTTTCAGATTTTTTCTTGACAGGTTGGTTTTAGCCTTGTATTTCCGTGAATTTCTGTGATATGCTGAAAATAGTCTGCAAACTAGTGTTAGATATTATGTTCATTTATCAATTATGTACGTTGAGAATGATTCAATGATTTTTCTAGATTTTTCTAGATAGATTGAACTGTAGCCGACCTTGCTTGCTTATAAGGCATAAATAGTTATCTCATGGATTTCCTGAATGAAATTTGAGAGAGTCTAAATGTTGAGCTGTGATACAAGACTGTGATGAATGTTGTTAAAGTAATCTATCAGTATTATTTTAGATATTTATTTGTTTGCGATTTTCGTGTGTCCCTTGTGTAACCACATCGCTCAAGTTCTGTAAGCTCTCCAATTTGTTTGGATCTTGTATTCTACGCAAGTCTCACTCTGGTGAAAGTTCTTTATAAATGTATGTACTTTGCATTTCATACGCATTATGAAATTGGCGAAGGAAAAGCAATGACTCTTTTCAAATAAAATTTGTCTTATTATTTATTTTGACATTCAAATTCTAATACTGAATAAAATATTGTCTAAATTCAGGTTTGGTGTTTATTGATTGTGCCAGACAATAATAATATTCATAAGTTTGGTCTTCATAACCTCCCTAACCCAGGTATAATTCCAAGGAATTCCTCATGAAATACAGTAAAGTGAATCAAAAGTCTTTATTTATAACCCCTGGTAAGGATTGGGTTCAATTGTAAAGAGAATTAAAAGTAACTTCATCAGAATTATCGTCCTACTAATAAAAAATCAGTAGTTGTACAATTGATTCACTCTACTTTTGAGCCATTTATTAGCTTAGACGATGCAAACCATGATAATTCGTTGGTTACTCGTTTTCCCCCAATGAATCAGTCTTAACAAATTTAGTAGGGAGGTGAATCTGACTGTGAGGCCTAGGTTCGTCCTCCAAGAACAATGAAGATTCCACAGTATTTGGTGAATGAACACCATTAACATAGAAATGCTTAAAGGAAAGCTATTAGATGAAAAATGGAGATAACGAACAGTATTCAAGCTCAAAGTCGATTTAAACAATAGAAATAGTGAGCAGAGCAAACATGGACCTCTAAAACATCAATGGTGCGATCAAGTGACACGGAGGAGTAAGCATCCCTTTCTGACTGTCACACCCTCTGGGTGTTCCCTGTCATGATCGGGAAATAAAGGGGAATCCCTGGGCAATTCAGTGTGTAAATAATGGCAAAATAATTCGTATGAAAACATTGTTTCAAATTAATTTTTTTATCGGTAACAAAATACGCTTTTCAAATTAATATGAGGTTATACATGTATGTACATGTACAAGTAGAACAATTTTTCTGATAATCATATTGTTTATGGAAAAATTATTTCCATTTGTAATATTTCAGTAAGTTAATACTTTAACTCTTGCATTCATTGAATGATATTTATTTCTATATTTTTTCATCGATTATTATTGATTATATCAAAAATACATTAAAATATACAACCCATGCGTTTTAAATTCAACAGTATTCATTTTTTAGAAGGTTAACTTGACTTGAATTTTAAAAAAAAAAAGTGACATAAGTTTTTCCTTTATTTATCAATGTACATAAAACATATTAAAATTTCTATTGAATTTTTTTTATCCAGGTATTAACACGTACCTTTCAGATCGCAACAAGATATTAAAATTTTAATATTTCACCGACGACAAAGTATCGTCAAAATGTAGTTAATGATTACTTAGATAAAATGAAAATTTGAATTAGAGACCTTTCTTGATCTTTGATACGTCAACATAGCGACGCGCTCTTCTAACAATAGAGGAATGATATAGATTTCAATAGTTGATCTGAATTTAAATCGTCTTATCGTCAAGACCAAAACATGGAATATCTGTGTCTGGGTTCGTGTCGAGAAAATAATACGATCTTTTGAAAGTCTAAATGTTGTTGACGTCATATTATGTAAACTTTTACATGGCAAATACCCCATTTGCAAGATTATGAAAATATACATAAAGTTTTCTCGCTTACTCATATTTACACATGTTCATTAAAAACTTGGCAGTGGTTCCTGTCAAGTTCATTTTTTTTCAAAATATGGATGGCTTTCCTGAGCTGAAAGATCAAGTGAGCTTTTCTGACCAAATGTTGTATCCCGTCTTTCTGCCTGTTAAGTTTTTACATTTTCAACTTCTTCTGAAGAATCTTTAGATCAGATTTAACCAAAAAGGGTTAAGGGGAGTTTGAATTGATAAATGAAGTCCCTTTGCAAGGGAAGGTACTTTATTTCAAAATATTCCTCTCCAGAACTGCTGGGCCAGAAAAAACCCCTGAAACTTAAGTGGAAGCCTCTTGAGGTAGTGTAGAATCTAAATTGTTCAAATCAAGACCCTGGGGGAAGGTGGGGCCACAAAAGAGAATAGGACTTTTACATTGAAGTAAATTGAGAGTATTTTTCAAACATTTTCTTCTCAACTACTTGGCCAGAAAAGTTGGACCTAGTGTGAAGGCATGCAGAGGTAGTGTAGATTCTAAATTGTTTAATTATTGACCCCACAGGAATAGTGGGATCACAATATTGGACGTTTTAGATTGAAACACAAAGGAATGATGTTTAAAATCTTCTCCAAGAATAACTTAAACTTTGTGGAAGCCTCCCCAGGTAGTATAGATTCTAAATTGTTCAGATCATGACAGCCGATGGAAGACGTGGTCACAATACGGAATAAAGTTATTAAAAGCTTTACATTGAAATATATAGGACCACTTTTTACAAATCTCAAAAAACACGAGGCAGAAAAGCTGAAATTTATGCGGAAGATTCTTGATGTAGTGTTGATTCTATATTGTTCAAATTATGGTCCCATCGGTTAGGAAGGGGTACAATAGAGAATCATTAACAAAGTTATACATTGAAATATGTTGGGAAATCTTTTAAAAACCTCTTCCCGAGAAATACTGGGCCAGATAAGCTGAAAATTAAAAGGAAGTATCGAGGTGGTGTTCAAACTATGATATCCGATACACTGTAAAAAATAACTAGTTAATGTCACGAAGAAAACTAGTAGATTCACTGTCCATACAATCACTACCTTAACAGTAGTTTTACCAGATATTGGTATATTTACTAGAAAAGATTAGTAAATTTAGAATTGATGAGTAACTTTCACTAAGTATTTAAGTATCTATACGACCCCCGCTCCACAACTCACTATCTTAACCAGTAAACTGAAAGTTTACTAATCACGACCAACGCTTTACGAAACACACTAGTTAAATTCACTAGATTTTTCTTTCAGTGTAGAAGGGTGGGGGCACAAAAGGGAATCAAATATTTAAATTGAAATACGTTGGGATTTTTTTTTTTAAATCTTTAAAATCTTAAAGTAGTGTAAAGTATATTATTTTAATCATGGTCTCGGGTGTGGTGAGGCCACAATAAATACGTCAGGGTGGAAAATGTGGTGAAAACTAGCAGGACCAAAGTTATTAAAGTGAGCATTATTGTACTTCGGCATCTTGTTTTAAATTATTTTCTGTATACAAAATGACCTTGTTAGCAAATATTACCTAACACGGAGTTGTATTTTGGATGACTTGTTTTATACCATTTGTTCGGCACTTGATTTTATACTGAATTGGCCACGAAAATGTCCGACTACTTTATCTATACATGAATATAGGGCTCATGGCGGTATAACCTGTCAAAAGGAGATGCTCTCTTTTCCCATGCACCTGATTCTACCTCTAAAACATCCAGGGATCCGTTTTGCCCTCTTTAAAATAATCTATTTTGTCCTCTTTCTTTACTCCTCACTAAGATATTAACAGCAGTGATGGAGAAACTTCAAGAGTACTGTGCAACAAAATATTCAAGAAGTGGTGTTGATCAGACGTGGATGCTGAAAAATTCAAAGGAACATTTGGACAATTTGAAATCACAAGACTTTACCAAAATCAATACCTTAAAATTTTACGACTTAACAATTTTACACACAACTATTCCCCACGATAAATTTAAGTCCAGCATTTTTGATATCATTGACAGCGGCTTTTTCAATAAAAGTGGAACTCGTAAATTTACTTACTTGGTCATTGGTCATTTGCAAAATGATTAATTTAATAAAAACATTTTGTTTTTACACACAAGTACACTGAAGTTGACGTCAAAAAGATGCTTGAGATTCTGATTGACAACGCCTATGTTGTTTTTGGAGACCAGGTTTTCCATCAATCTATTAGAATTCCCATGAATACCAATTGCATCCCGTTATTTGCAGACCTATTTCTGTACTCATACGAAGCAGAATTTGTGAAAATAAAAAAGCACTTGTTGTGGCCTTCAACTCGACATGTAGATATATCGACGACGTATTGTCAATTAACCAATGGTAACTTCTATTATTATGTCTAAATGATATATCCTGGTGAGTTTGAGATAAAAGATATCACAGAATCTGACACATCTGCTTTATATTTGGATATTTTACTTGAAAAAGTCGTTAATGGTAGTAATCTAACAATCAAACTCTATGATAAACGTGATGATTTATACTTTTTCTTACGTTATCTTCCCTTACCCATGCAGCAATATACTTTCATCACCTGCATACGAAGTTTATATATCTCAGTTGAATAAATATGCAAGAGCATACTCTACGTATGAATTTTTTCCTGGTAAATTTTTGACAAATTAGTTGATGAAACAAGAATATCAAGAGTCTCGTTTAAAGTCATCATTTCGTAAGTTCTATGGTCGATACAATGACCTTTTCAGCAATCACAATTTATCATTGTGTCAAATGCTGACTGACGTTTTTCATACAAATTGTTAATCCATAATGTATACAATGAATTGACGTCGGATTTTTTTCGTTATTTCCCGATCATGACAAGGAGCGAACAGCGAGTGTGACTGGTCGGCAGGGGATGCTCACTCCTCCATGGCACCTGATCCCACCTCTGATGTTTTGGACGTCCGTGTTTGCTCTGCTCCTGTTTTGTATTGTTTTATGGAATTTTGATCTTAAATACTGTTTGTTACCTCCATATGTTTCATTCTAGACTTTTTTTCAGATCGAACATTGTTTCACGTCTTCATCCTTTACATTTATCATTTTCAGTATCGCCTTGACTTATTCTAACCTTCCCTAGAAATGACTTATACTCTGCACTGTTTGTGTGAAGATTTTTTTTATTTCTGTAATTTTTAAAAGGAGTTCCATCTATTTCCACTATTTTGAAAACAAAATAAATGAAGGTACATGTAAATTCAACAACTTTATTTGAAGATCATTAACAAGAAAATATATGAAGTCTTCTCTATCAAGCATTCCTTAATATTCATATATAATGGCGTGCTTAGAGCACATACAAACAAAAGATGATAATAATGGTCTTCTTCAAGTGCAATGAATAGCATTGATCGTTTTATGTTGAATAACAGTATGGAGATCAATCATAGTGTAAATAATCGTTTCTACGTTGTGAAAAAACGTGGATCAGTTAATCTCATTACTTTAATCTCTTCTAATTTCGTGCATTCTTACATTATACATAATTATACATTGATCTTTGGAGATCATAGCTAATGATGGGGGCAGGGAACTAATTTTAAAAACAGTCTTCATTTATATGTATTGATTTAATAAAAACTTTCAAAAATTTTCTCTCATTCAATCAACAACATACATTAACAAAATAGTCAATAAATAGCAATAATAGGTGAGTAGTCTTAGTCACGTGTCGTGATGGCACCCACAAAGAGGGAAATCATATATAAGTATGATCGTACATCCCATTCTAAACTTGCAATGCCACTGGGGTGTGATCTGGATTATTTCATGGTCTGGGTAATTGGTGGTAGGGGCACTGCGCCTGTTGACGGCTTTGTCTCTACGCCATTTGGAATATATTCTCCGATTGGATCTAACTGCTTCTTCTCCGGTATATCAATTGCCGTAGCATCATGTGGATTAAGTTCTTCAATGCTGATTTTTTCTGTTAAAAAAAAGTTTTACCTTTCTAACAACGTAATCTCTGCATTGATCATTTTAAAAAATATACATTTTTTGGTTTTTCTGTTTTCCTAAATATTCTTCATGAAATTAAAACAAATTGTAGAAGAAGATACACACGAATTAAGTTATTGTTATGAATATGCAAGTTATATAAATGGTTTGAAATAGATTCAAACGGTGATATGCTGTGTTCACTGATCACAAGGTAATCACTGAATTGAATTAGTAAAGCGCACACTGACTATAGATATCCTGAAATTTAGTCGTGATTTGAATGTTATGCGTTTTAACTCAATGAACGTCTCGTTAGTAAACAAAACCACGCTTTATGTATCTTACAGGTTATATTGATTATAAAAAGTTAGACGTCTTCGTACTGATCGGAGGAAGGGAAGATGGGAGGGTTGTTGCCTCCACAGCCTCGTTTTGGGGAAGATTAGAGCGGTGTGTAATAGGAGGTAAGCGGCCTTCGTCCGTGGGGCCTATACTTAAAGCATCTCTGTATGTCTCTAAGTCCATGTCAGCTGTGTCGAAAAAATAAAACCCAAATTGACAAAAGAATGGATAATATAAAAATGAAAAGATCAAAAGGAAGACAAAAATAGGGATGGGCCTGTACAACATGCTTTGAAAGAGGGGATCGAAAAGAATATGTTCAGGCATATAGGGAAATCATTTGGCTGGATAGCACGACTTTTATAAGAAGCGTTTCCTGGAGTATCTTAACTTACTTGACGGGAAAACTAAAGAGAAAAAATCAATTAAAATTCTTATCTGTATGTGGTAGTTTTTTGTACATATTAAAATCTAAAACGTGAAATGTGACTTGATGTGAAGACCTTGCATGATATCTAAAAAATGAAAAAAAAAAATGTTACCTTGGTTTTCTCTGAGCGTCTGGTGCACTGTTTTCTGCTTTTGTTTGTTCTTCTTGTACAAGATGATACCCACTATTAAAGCAATGAGTAATAACAAAATTGCAACCACTATTCCTATGATTATTCCCAAGCTGGATCCCGCTGACGCTGTTCAAAAACAAAAAAAGGTGGTTAACATAGCAAATAATAAAAATACGTTCTCTTTGCTTTTAATTCTTTTATTTCTAATAAAATGATCACCTGTGTCATTGGCGTCTGTAAAGGGGCAGGTAACTACAAAAGTAATGCAGTAAAGGTTAATATAACACATTCCAGGTAAAACAAAGATATGCGAAAACTTTAGCGTGAAGCGGTTGCAAAAGGGATTTTTTTTTTGAGTGCATTGTTGCATTTGTTTCTTCAATTAGCATTCCTCAAAACGATTATCTTTTTTATTCCATAAGTGGTTACAGTCTAAGCTATAGTTTACATAATCAATATTATCTCGTTATTGCTGACAAAGTGAGTACTGTGACAATAAAGTAGACTTGTAATTAAAATTGCATTACAAAAAACTTGGCTTTTATTCTACAAGTGGTAATCGAATTTTAACTCAATGCCCCTTTTCTAAGAAAGAGATTCTTTAAAATTACGTGTCAGTTCCACTTCACGTTTTAGAGGCCTGTGTTTGCTCTGCTCCTTTTTTGTAATGTTAAAAGAATTTTAAGCTTGAATACTTTTTGTTTTCTCCACATTTTTCATTTAATTTCTTTCAATATTTTTAGCAACCCAATTGATTTTGAATTACAATACCACACCTTTATTGGATTCTAATGTTTCATAAAAATCGTTACAGACAAAGATACATTGCAGAATCTACCGATGTTCTCCCCAAGGACTTTCTTTACTCCTCACAAAAAATATTAACAGCAGTGAAGGAAAAACTTCGATCAGTTGGTCCATGAAGCAACATTTTTAACAGCAGTGAAGGAAAAACTTCGATCAGTTGGTCCATGAAGCAACATTTTTTAGAAGTGGTTTTAATCCATTGTGGTAACTTTAAATTTCCAAAGAACTTTTATAAAATTTGAAATTATTTTTTTTACCAAAATCAGTAGCATCATTATAAAGTGTGACTTTTCAACGCTTGATACATATATTTTGCCATAAATTAAAGAAAGGCTATTTAACTATATGACACCTGCTTCTTTCATAAGAATGTTATTATCTTGTCAATGGTCATTTGTATAATGAAAACATCAATTAACAACCCTGAGGCTGATATTAAAAGATGCTTGAGTACCTCAATGATAATATCTACATAAAGTCTTTGGAGAAAAGGTTTTTCAACGGTATTTTGGAACTGCCATAAGTTAGAGTGCATATTTCGTAAACAACTTCTAATACAAGGCAGACTCCTGATCTTTAACTTTATACAAAGCTATGCACAATCTATTTAAAGTCAAAATTTAAAAATACTAATGTTCCATACAAAACTTCTTTTGCAAATACAGTCTGTCGTTAGGTCGAACATTCGGGTTAGCCGAATGCTGATCAAGGTTTTTAAAATTAAAATTTGCAAGGTCATTAATTTCAAACTGAATTGACTTCAGATTTATCTGTTTACCAGAACACCACAAACATAGCATGTATAATCTATCAAGAGGGGAAATTTTCTCCTCAAAGACATCTGATGAACCTCTGAAGTTTTCAGAGGTCCATGTTTGCTCTGTTTAGAGTATTGATATTTTTTTCGTTAATTCTTTATAGCATCGAGAATAAACCAGACAAAACATAGGAATAGACCATACTAAAACTTGCATTTCCAATCTATCCCTTGAAGATTACACAACTGAGCTATTTCTCCATTGCAAATTTATGCCGTATGCACCAGGAAAGCCCATTGCTTTTTTCAATCCTTGTTTAACAACCTTTGTATATTGAAAATATCAAGAAAGAATGGTTTTTTTGACGGCACTTGATCCCACCTCTGATGTTTGGGCGGGCCGCGTTTGCTCTGCTCCTGTTTTGTATTGTTTTATGGACTTTGAGGTTGAATACTGTTTGTTATATCTGTATCCTTCATTATGAAAAAGCAAGTGGTCTTTAGCTATGTTTGGGTCCTGCTTGGAATATTTCTTGTAAGTTTGTGTCGTGCTCCAGAAGAATAAAGATGATTAAATGACACATGCAAAAATAATCTGCTTCATGAAATCTTCAATTCCGGGAGGTAAAAATGCTCATTAAAAATGGATTTAATACTGATATAACTTACTGTATGGGGTAAACACCAGTGTACCCGTCCCGTCTGTCTGTTTGACTGTGGGAGACTGTGATCTCTCACACGTACCCTTGCTGTCACTAGCGTAAATTGTGGACCCTGATGACGTCACGGCCTGGAAATTCATTCATAAGACAGTTGTATATTTTGTAATAATAAAATTAGTTAGATTACAATACGTAATGCACGGTACCTCTCAACAAAAAATGGTAATGGAGTATAATTCTTACATAGCAGGTAAACCGGTAGGTGGTGGAAAAATCCACTGTGGTATCCGTATTGACGATAGTCGTATAGTAAGTACTTCCACTGGAGGTATAATAAACGCAGTAACCCTCGCCTCCGGCTGCAGATGAAAAGAACATGTTCATTAAAATTGGGGGATTATCAAATGTGATCGAAATTGGTACTACTAATTTTTTTTACTCAAAATTGTTTCACCGCAGACGAGGTATGGGACTATGGCACAACCACAGTAATAGAATCTGATCAGGAGAAAACGAACTAAAACTTACTTGAGTAGAACTGTTTTGTTGCACATTGCGTGTAGTTCACAGTTGCAATTTTCCTGTCGGTACATATATCCCAGACAGACCCCGTCCCACAAGTTGTAGAGCTTCCGTCATTGTGGGTGTAAGCAGCGGTAAACAGAAAAGGAGTGGGAAAATACTGCTTTATGTCAGTAAGTTGACCTGGAAGAAACATTAAAATATAATTTATTATAATTTGAACAAAAATGTTCACTATGGCACATTTATTATGAGTCTTTGATCAATTTTACATAGGTCAAATAATCTACTCAGGTACCGGTACTTTGTTCAGCGGAAACCTGCCTTTTTTGCATTCTAATTATTCTGAATCTTCTTATTATTTGTCAACCTGAGATTAAACAGATAATAAAGTTGAATGTCACAAACCAATAATCTTTCTTTATTTCTGCAATACAAATGAATCTCACCGTCCTTGACCAAGACAGCATACTCTTCTGTTCCAAGGTCAGATGGGTTGCAATATGTGGATGACGTGGGCCATGTCGTCACAGAAGGGTCATTGCTCTCAATATATACTCGTGCATTATTTGCGTTTACTTGTATATCTAAACAGAGTAAAAATGAGTATAATTTGTCGTTTCCAACGAATGATCTTATTTCATTTAAACAGCAAAATTCTACTTACCAGCATATATATAGTACATATAGGAATAATCTGTTATTTTGGTGTATTTTAGGCATCTAAAGGCATTTTGTAGTGAGCTGAACAGGTTAATGAACTGATCACCTCTGCAATTTGAAAAAAAAGTATATATTAATTACAATATAGATTCTCACGTTCACTTCATTACAAACGTATAATCATAACTTACACTGAACATTATTCACTAGTGTGTGATATGTAGATTATGTAGTTATTAATGTTTGTCACATTGAGAAATCTCTTTTCAAAGTAAGGTCAATACACAAAATACAAGTTCTTATTTTCCCCCAGTAACATGTATGTATGAATCGAAAATGTACAAAGTATTGAAGCGCCTGTGAAAAATATTATAAATTATTAATAAGACTTATACGATTGCTATAGATCACAAGGATTCCGAGAAAACTTGGTTGATGTGAGATTAATATTTGTCATCTTAATGCAATCTTTTTAAAAGTTTTTACATGAATACATTTTTTTATATAATCCATTACACATACAAAAGAAAAATGCAGTTTTATGTCTTATTCACTAACTTAAAGAGTATCAAATTATTGGTGGTGTCGTGGTTCACGCATGTCCATGAAGTTACGGTTGACGCATATGCAGTGACGGTCCAACCGGAAGTGACTTTAAGATTTGCCCTATCCAACACAATATTTGAAGACGTCATGCTGCTGTCATACCACGTGCCATCCCACGTGGTTGGAAATGTACACGTCCCATCTAAAAATAATAAAACATTAAAATGTAACAGTGTTAAAGCATATATGAATACAACTTTCGTGTAAATTACATTTCAAATTACTGGACATATTTCCTTTATTTCCACTGTCCAATAATTTACAAGACTCTGAAATGTTACCTTTGAACATTTATTAGTTTCAAGAAGAATGGTTCTTACATGTATCTTACAACAATCTGACAGTTTCTGGCCTATCTGGAAGCTCATTCTGATTTTTCCTTCATGTAAAGAAACTTTTTAAAAGAAATTGTCCGAATTTTTTCATGCAATCTCTGTAAATTTTGACCTAATTTTGTGTACAAAATATAGAGACGATGCAATGGAAGAGTGGACCCAATTAAATGTATGAAGTCATACAGATTATGACATTTTTTATTATAAAAACTTTTGAACAATTGAAAGAATAAATAGGATGTTGCTAAAATTCGCAGATGTGTACTGATCTTGAATCAAGGTCATTTTTCAAAAGTGTATAGGTTTTCTGAGCAAATGCTTAAAAATGGTGGCTAACTGAAATTTTAGATTGACATAAATTCAATATTGAGAATACTCCATGTATGATTTCTGACCTTGAAAAAAGCTAGATAATTTGTTTTAACTTCTTTGAATGTTTAAACATTGTTATAAGATATAAATAAAGGATTAAAATTACTTGGCAATACTTTGGATAGAATAATTGTCAGAACCGTTCGATTGGAATGAATTCAAACTTACGTATGTTGTTGCTGATGACCTAAAAGATTGTTAAATGACCTTGAGGCCAGGAGTTTTCAAGGTTTGGATGTCCAAGTTATAATACAAACCTTGTTAAATCAAAATCTGGAACCATTGTTTAAAATTCACTTCTTATATTTATTTCATTAACCAAAGCCATGTATATAATGTTAAATCATGAAATGCTTGCACATGGTTCTAACGTGGAAAGCAGGCAACCTATTCTGTCCAGAAAAAAAATTCGGCTTGTTTCATTATTAAGTACAATCATTCTTCTAATATTCAATTTTCTGATAATACAGTTTTGCTGATACACAATTTTAAAGGATTAAAGGCCATATGGAGATTTGAATTTGCAAATGAGTTTTCAACAGGGCTATCTAAAAGGTAAAAATGTTATTCAAACAGTTAAGCTGATTAAATTGGGATTAAACTTCTTATAACGGGGTGTAAGGTGTAAATACACATTATGCTATACACATTTATCTACAGAGCCTTTCTAAAGAGAGTAATTGGAGTATTACCATTTAGAAATTGTTTCATTTTAAGAAAACAAATGGGTAAATTAAAAAAAAGTAACATTTGAACATTTTATCGTGCTGAATTTATAAACAGGCATGAAAGAAAGCTTAACTTGGTCTATTCCTCTAAGTTGTACTTTTGAACTCAAAGATACGCTTCTCTTTCATTTCAGGATAGAGAAAAATATCATTTCATAAATATTAACATGTTAAATTCTTGATTTTGTTTTGTGTGAAGAAAACTGCATATACATGTTTTACAATAGTTTTCGGCAAACAAGAGTCAATTAAGAGTTTGTGTTCTATTATTATTATACATGTATGTAAGAAATATTTAAGATGTGCAAAGAACTAATGTCCATTTTTTGTTGGAAACCTTTGATGCTTACATGAACTACAATTTTTGTTAATTGATCAAAACATTTATTTTGATCAATAAAATACAATTTCAATATACATTTGTCTTTTGTCCTTTTTCAAAGCAGTTGGAAAGAGGGGGCATAAAAGCTTCTACCCACACATACACCCTGTTACACGAATCTGAATATTTGGAATGTTATTTTTTGATCCATTTTATGTATGCAAATTTCAATTTATTTCAATGTATTGAGGATTCATCCCCTTCTATATATTTCATTTTATATTTACATTTTTCTAGGTGTATTATGGAGGTTTTCATTTTTTTTCGGTTGTAACATATAATCAACTCCTTACATGAAAGGAAACACATTTTTTAAGATTCACAGTGTATGTACAAGTAATAGGACATCTGAATCAATAATCAACAGATGATGGTACATTGTATTTTCCTTCGAAAGTTTAAATGTTTTTCTCTTTTTTCTCTCATATAAACAATTTTTTCTTTTAACATGAGGATCTGAAGCAAGGCATAAATAGGCATTCTAATGTGCTTTTCTTTAAAAGCATCCCCATTTCCACCCCCTTTTAAAGACTAAGTAAAAAATAGATACGATTTGAAACTGACATTTAAAAAATTGCAATTTACAAAATTAACAAGAGGGGGTACTATACAAAAATATTTCTACATATGGTATCGAATTTAAATTTACACGTTAGGTTATTTCTTGTAAAAGACAAATATGAGGCAAAATAAAAAAGCACTAAAAACACAGTAAAATCTTCATCAAAATCATTTAGTTTTTGACACCCTTATATATTCCATCGTCTGCTTCTGAAGATTCATTATATAATACCTTTAATATAACTATGAAACGAAGGGATTTATGATTTTGTTTCAAAGACGATTGATTTAAAACTTGAAAATCAATTCTTTTTAAAAACTTTACTCACCAACATTGTCAAATCCAACCCAGACTATGAAAGGGATGAGAACGAATCGCATATTGTCACGCATCGCTGGAAAAGATGTAGATATCACAATATTTCGTTAAATGTAACTAGATTTATCTTTTCTGCATGATTATATGTGTTGTTTAAAAACCATGATTCATTGTAAGGTATAAATTAAGAAGTCGTTGTGCATGGAAACTTGCATACATTTTATATCCGATCAGAGATGATTAATATTACAAATAAACTCCCATTAATCCCGCTCTGAACGTTAATTGTTTCCACTCTTTAAAGTAAGGTGAAGTTTATCCTCTCACGAACCCTCTGTTGTTACGTAGATGAGACCTTAATCTCTTTGTCCAGTCTACGGGGAAAATATTCTAATAATTTCTTTGTTTATAAGTTACATGTAGATGCATTTTACACCCTATCCCTCGATAAACACCTTCAAGAATACCTTTGCACTTTTTATTAAGGTGTGATTGTTGTTTCGGGTAATTCACTTAGATTTCTAGGATTCTAATTTTTAAATATTACCAAAATAAGAAGTGAACAATGCTGATGATAAATAATGGAAAATATTTAAGATATAACAGTACTGTATCGCAAGAGTCCGCACATTTAATATCCAATAGTAAATACGACAAAAAAGTCGCGGACAAAAAAAAAACCCAAATAGTCTTGTCATCTGCTGTCGTTATTTTGGTAATTAGGAATGTGACTCTTGGTCTCTGGGAACTACTCCTAAAATGATAATGTAAAATTTAATCATTAAGTCAAGTGCTGACTGAAGTTCATACATATAATAATTTATAGGCCATTTTTAACACACTGATTTGTGTGCAGATTTTTTCCTCTATCTCCCAATCATGACAAGGAGGTTACGGGGGGCGTGACCGGTTGGCAGGGAATGATCAATTCTTCTTGGCATCTGTTCCAACCTCTGAAGATTAAGAGATCCGTGTTTAGTCTGATCCTTATGTGTATTGTTTTTAAATGGACGTTTGAGGTGGGATATCGTTTGTTATCTCCATATACTATATGAAATATATGGAGATAACGAAAAGTATTTAAGCTCAAAGGTCCATAAAACAATATATAGGAGCAGAGCAAATACAGTCCTCCAAACATCAGAGGTGGGATCAGGTTCCATGAAGGAGTCAGCATCCCCTGCCGACCGGTCACACCAGCCGTTTTCTCCTTGTCATGATTGGGAAATAACGGGAAAATCCATCGAAAATTTAGTGTGTGTATATATAAGGGCCTACAAATAGTTATGAAAAACGTCATTCAGCATTAGACTTGATGATAAATTGTATTTGCTGACAAGGTCATTGTATCGACCATAGAACTTACGAAATGAGACTGCTGATAATCTTGTTTCAGCAACTTGTTTGTCAAAAACTTACCCCGTTTTAAGAATTGTTCCTACGTAGAGCATGCTCTGGAGTCTCGAATCGAATAAGAGATGTAAACTTCGTATGCAGACGATGAAGGCATCTTACTGCATAAGTAAAGGAAGCTGACAATTGAAAAGTCTAATCAACAGACCATTTTACAAAGCGAATAAATACGAAGCAACCCAATGATTGTCATAAAGAAAAAATATATGGATAGACCGGTCTATATATATTACCATTAACGTAAAGGTTTTTTTCGATGTATAGAAATACAACAAACCGTTAAATACAACATAAAAATGATTATAATGCACAATTACCAATCTAATTTGCAAAATAAACGAAGGTTAAATCAATATTAACGGTTTTCACTAAATAAAGTATATTTAGTGATTATATAGTCATTACCATACCCATTGGACTACATACGTTTTCAATTATAACAAGGGGATTGCTTAGTATAGGTCTGTATTTAGTCAAGGATAAAACCACTAAAAATGAGCCACATATACATTAAAAATACCATGTATCATATACTAAGTAAATTTTATTTGAAGCGTAGCTTTTCTTGTCTGGTATATAGATTTTGATAACTCCTTAACTTGCTTGCATAAAAGAAAACTGTTTTAAACTGTTTTTCTGTTACAGATACATATGTAGTTCCTTTTGTAATATAAGGTATAATTTGTCAACAATAAATTTACATGTATATGGTGTCGAAATATCATACTATTCATAAAAAGGACCCTCTCAAATAAATACATGTAGTTTACTTTTATTTAGCATACAGCTTATGTATGTAACCTTTTTTAAAATTGAAACCTGTAAATCATTGCACAGGGGGGGGGGGGGGGGGGAGAATCGTGAACTTGATAAGATTTTCAAGAAAAGGAGGGTTGGTCATGACATTCCAAAGAAATTGAAATACAATTCTCAACAACATAGACAACTCTGCTAATCACGGTCTGGGACCAGGTTCCTGGTATTTGCGCTGGCCTTACTTGAGTCAATCAATCAGTTTTGCTGTATGAATGTATCTAACCATGGATAAGTTATATTGATTTCTTCTCTTAACAGTTTGAGGCCATCTTTGAACTGACAACTTCTTTAACGTCCTTCTAGAGAGCATGCTGTATGAATACTAAAACTTTCCAGTTTACCAAGTAGTGTTTGGAATGTCACAATACCATTTAACTTTTAATAAATAACTTTTTAAAAACAAAAACTGAATTGAATTTTGAGTACGTATCAATGGAAAATGTTTTACATGTACACGTAAAACACTAATAAACAAGAGGCCCAGGGGCCACAGCGCTCACCTGAGCACATCGGGCTTGAATTTACTCCCCCCCCCTTTCCAGGCGTTCATCATTTGAACAAACTAGAATCTACACTACCTGAGGATGATTCCATATAAATACCCCGGGTGTCACTAATCATAGCTTTGAAGTACTTGAAAAGAAGATTTTAAAAGGTTTCCCTATATATCCCTATATGTAAAACTTGGGTCGGCCATTTTGGCCCCACCCTATCCCCAGGGCCGGGGGTCATGATTTGAAAAAAACTTGAGTCTACACTACCTGAGGATGGCTTCCCTATCAGTTTCATCTTTCCTGGCCCAATGGTAATTGAGAAGGATTTTTAAAGATATTTCCTATATATTCCTATGTAAAACTTGGGTCGGCCATTTTGGCCCCATCCTTGCCCCGGGGGTCATGATTTGAACAAACTTGAATCTACACTACCTGAGGATGATTCCACATGAGTTTCATCTTTCCTGTCCTAGTGGTTCTGGAGAAGAAGATTTTTAAAGATTTTTCCTATATATTCCTATGTAAAACTTGGGTCGGCCAACCCTTGCCCCGGGGGTCATGATGAACAAACTTGAATCTACACTACCTGAGGATGCTTCCACATGAGTTTCATCTTTCCTGGCCCAGCGGTTCTGGAGAAGAAGATTTTTTAAAAATGCCATTAATTTTTAACAAATTCATGATTATCTTCCCCTTGGAAAAGGGCGTGGCCCTTCATTTGAACAAACTTGAATCCCCTTTACCCAAGGATACTTTGTGCCAAGTTTGGTTGAAATTGGCCCAGTGGTTCTTGAGAAGAAGATGAAAATGTGAAAAGTTAACGACAACAACGACAACGACGACGACGACAGACAACGGACAAATTTTGATCAGAAAAGCTCACTTGAGCCTTCAGCTCAGGTGAGCTAAAAAGACAGGGAAAAAGAACCACTGGAACTAAGAATAAACAATAAAAATATGTTTCTTTGAGCATTTTGAAAATACAGCACTTTATCCGTTTTATCCTTTTTTAATTACAAAATCACAGTGTCTTAAACTTTATTCATCGCATTTTGTCAGATCTTAAACACCCAATTTTATGTTAACGCCCCCAAAATCTACCTGATTCAAGATCAATAATTTACCGCCTGTCAATCATTAAAAAAACAATAGCTTCTGATTTGATTGACAGGCCAGCTTCCCGTGTTACCTGATAGTCTGAGTTTGTGTCCTTTGAAAACGATTGCCTGGTCACGCGTCAAACACTTTCATGTAGCCGCCTTGTAAACACGGGGGTTAAAAAAAGAATCTCGGTAAAATTTTATTTTAAAAACAACTGAGAGTAGATAATTAAAGCATGACTAGTTCATAAAATATTTGCTTTTAATCTCAACGGCTATATTGTTTTTTAGGCGATATGTCGTCCAAGAAATCTGCTGTAGAATTAAGACCAGTTCTGGCACAGAAACGCAATTTGCCAATTAAAATTGGAATATGATAAATAAGAAAAGATATTTAGCACAAACGGCACGGATAAAAAAATTCATTTATCCCATGTTTTATCTACGTATATATGAATCTATACCATGTTCCGTTGTAAAGTTCTGAAATGTCAGAAACAGGAGTTTCGAGTTTGTAACTTTTAGTTCGAATTTCCTTACATTTGTCAATACCCAATATTCGAAATTAAAAAGTGAATAAATACAGCCAAAGATCAATTCTTAAAAGTATAAAAGAAATCTTGCACACAATAAAAAAATTTTAAACACACGAACACCCGGAAATGGTGAATATTTTCGACACTATTGTTGATCAGAACGTCAGTAGGCAATATTCCTACATGTATCGCGGTACGGTACATTGTGTTCACATGACGGATAGGCCTACCTGATTCCTATGAATGTAATATTTTATATATATCTTTTTTTTTTTTTTATTTTGATATTTACACAAGTTTAATTAAAAAAAGATATGTTTACTCTGTAGTTTTACTCTATGTTCTTTTCTTTAATTTGTCATTTTTTTTAAATATATTAAAACGATATTCTTTATAATTTTTTTTATTCATTAGATATCGCTGAAAGTATTTATAAATAAATTTATATTAAAATATTTCAATTTTTTCAAGTAGTTTCACTCAAATTTAGATACGAAACACGGAATGTTGACCCTGATCACCAGACTTCCTGTGTAATGCTACGTGTGTATAGATTTTTGACATCTTGGGTATTGGGGGTCTCCAGGTAAATAACACCACTTTTACCTAGACCACTCCCCCTCCTCAGGTAACCGTACGGTAAAAAAAATTGGGTCTTTAAGTAAATGCAATATTGTTAGTACATCCATGTTTCTGCAAGATTCCAATAGTAAACAAATAAGCTCTTTTCATTCGATAATTATATAACAATCAGACATACGATTTCAAAAATGGCATCAATCAAATGAAATAATTTCATGTTTATACGTGGAAATACTGGGTACTAGTATATCCGTATCATCTTATTTGATGTTGGTAATATTTTGACAGGCATTTTTTTTAACATTAAGGAAAAGCAAGAAAGAATATATCAAAAAAGCTCATCATATTATATAGGCCTAATATTACGATTAAATATTTTTGGACAACTCTGAAAAAAGGTATTTTTATATATGGTCTCCTTAAAGAGATCTGCATCCCACCTATATCTGGAATTTAAAAAAACCAAATACGTCAACTGATCTGATATAATATTTTGATGCATAAAGTGTATTTTGGTGAAATATGTATTAAACCAAGATAATTAAATGTTCCTACCTTTATCAAACATCTACTAATGTATTTGGTATATTATTAGGTTTACATGCATGTTTAACATGGTCAAGTCAGGATATCCTGAAGGCTGTCTAAAGAGGCTACTTCTGTTTAGAGATCACTAACACTGCATTGCACAGGTTCACTAAATAAAACTACACTCTAAAAAGAATAACCAGGGGACTGCTTCATACGGGTTTAACTTTACAAAACTAAAGACATCTTCAAAATAATCAATATTTTAGGGTTTTTTTTCTTTATTAAATATAAAAGATTTGAATTTTTTTCATTTATCTTGGACAGATAATGTTTTCAAAATTTAATTGTTTCGAATTTGAAGAGAGTCTTAAAATGACAATTTAAATTCCTTATTCAAGAGGTAAATGTTAAGAAACCATTCTAGTGAATATCTACCCTCGTTCGGTATGCAGAATTCAATAAATTTTAAAATTACTTGCATAAAAGAAAACTGTGTACTTCTCATATGGTATTTCTTTTTTATATTTACCAGGTGCTAGTAAATACCAAAAAATTAATACCTGATATCTGTTTGCTACCAACTGGTATATTCAAAAAATAAAATATGTTTTTAACTGTTTTTGTAGGACTATTTCATTCTAAACAGGTTTTTTTTTCTCATCTTGGTTTTCGAATATTAAGTAATATTTTTGAAAATAAATATTGGCTCATTTATTGAAGGGGAGACATAAATATATGGTTGACTTTTTATTGCCTTTTTTAAATAGCATATAGCATGTGTATATCAATACCAAAGAAATAATTTAATTCTTTCCAACAAAGACAATCTACAGTTCTCATCAAATGTATTAAAATCATGAACAATTGTTGGTACTTTGAGCTTAGCAACACAATCGTCTAATGTGAATTTTGAGCAAATATATCAGAATACAATTCATGTTGTGGTTTCTAAGGACACAGTAACCGGACTCTGCCAATCACGGTCTACGAACAAGTTCCTGGTATTTCTGCTGGCCTCACTTGAGTCAATCAGTGTCGCTGTATGAATGTATCTAACCATGGATAAGTTATATTGATTTCTTCTCTTAACAGTTTGAAGTTATCTTTGAACTGACAACTTCTTGAAGGTCCTTCTAAGGAGCATGCTCTATTTGCCAGTTTATCAATTTTTTTTCTTCGAATGTCACAATACCGTCTAACTTTTAATAAAAGTTTGCCCATTAATCCTTATAAGTTACGTTGATTACACTTTTTGTGTGTAGTGAAAGAAAAATAAATATTTTTTTATTCATGTAAAGCACAAATAAATGAAAGACATTGGAAAAAAACCCACTCATATCATGAACAAACAATAAAGATATGTGTTTTTTTTAGATTGTAGCACAATTTCATCTTTTTGACTATAAAATCAGGAGTCTTAAAAATTTCTTCATTGCATAATATAACAAGAAAAGGCAATAAATCTTTAATAAATACAATAAAGTTAGCACTTGTCTTGCACATAAACATGTTTCAGCAAGATTTAATAAGAAAACAAGCTCTTCTCATTCACGTTTCATAACAAGCAAACATACAATTTATAAACTCTCGGAGTCTGTATGCCTTATTACTTTTTAAAGTAAAATAGCATCATTAAATGTCATACAACACCAATATATCACATAAATTAGTAAACATAAATCATTAATTAAATACTGGTTTAAATGATGGATCACAGTTTCAGAAACAGTTGATGTCCAACACCAAATTAATACTTCTGTTTTTGGCAATGTGCGGCCCGGATTTCCTCTGCTTCATTAGAGGGATGACCTCCTGGTTGGATAGTTGAGAACTATTTTTGTAAAGGAGGGAGAGTGTTTGGTTTATCTGATGGGGGTTCTATTACAGTGGCATCCCTAGGGGTCACAGCTGGGTCTACGGAGAAATAAACGTTACAGGTAAATATATCATCATTAAAAATGATTTCACTCTTAGTGTCTGTATTATACAGTTCCTAAATAATGCACTGATATGATATGTGACGTGTCTTTACTCGGGAAAACATCAATGTAAAGGATCTTTTCCTCATACAGTCTCCTTGACCTTTTCAGCATATATAACATCAAATTAATATCTACTACCGTATTTGTTCATGCAACATTATTAAATTTGTAGGCTACGTATTTCTTGACAATTTCTTTTCACACAGGCGGCTAATATGGCATTTACGCTTGATATCTCCAATAAAAAAACCGATTTAAGATAGCAAGTCTTATGTAATGGATGTTTGCCGAATACATTTCTTTATGAAAAAATATCAGACAGTTTGAAGCCCATAAGTGTCGAAAACTATCTGGCTTTATTTCATACAAAATTGTATGAAGTATATATCGTACTTAAAGCATTGCTTTTTGATTCACTTGGGACAGTCCGATATAAGACAGGCGCGGATCCAGGAATTGAAGTTAGAGGGGGCGCCAAAAGTGGGCAAGGGGTCTGGGGGCCGCCTTTGAGGCCCCCAGTGGGTCCAGGGCAAAGCCCTGGTTTATAAGCCCCCGGAAGCTCCTGGATTCTAGAGATTTTGTAGGGTAAAAATGAGGTCTACCAAGTATACATATTTACATTTTCTAGACGAAACTGTGATTTACGTTAATTTTGACAATTTTAGGGGGCGGCGGGGGCGCCCCCCTTAAATCCGCCACTGTAATAACAAAATATAAAAGTGTTGATGACTACTGAAGCAATTGGCTACGATAAAAAAGGCATTTAAATTATCTGATAAGTTTGATACGAACAATGGAGACAAAATCTTTCCTCTTTAAAACTTACAAGCAGCAACGGATTATCATGCACTCTAGGGAACAGTTTATTTGGTTAAAGTGGTAGGTTTTTCTTTCAAAGTCATCATGGTAGATATAAAATTTAACTATTTTGCTGTTTGCAAATAATCAAAAAAAAATATATTTTGTGCAGTAACAGTCTAATTTTGAAGGATATCATTTCTGAGACTGATATTACATTTAATTTTAGACTGCTTACTAATATCGGACTGTCCCAGGTAAATTTTCTGACTGCAAGAACAAACGAATGAAACCACAGCAATTTTTTAAAATTGCATAACATTCATAGATTGAACGTGATATTTTAAATTGATTGCATTCACGTTACTTGTTATATGCAATCTATAAGGACCTTAAACTCTCATTTTATTCAGTAAAAGAAAAAACCGTTAATCTAAGATTTTATTAGCATTCAAGCGCATATATATATATAAAGTTTTCTTAAATGGTACTTCAACTTCCTGTTTATAAGTTATGAAATACATAAATTTTAAATATCAAATTTATAAAGGAACACGATCTATATCCTGGATCACAGGGTTAACCTTTAATTTTTTTCAGCATTATCTATAGGAAAGTTAACAAAAGAAGGTAGTCCTTAATGATTTGTTCAACTATTTAGATCTAAATCAGAATACATGGAATAATTAGATATATTAGCAGTTTATGTAAATTTCGCTGATGAGTAAATTGTTGTTATTGAACTCTTTGAGTGCAATATCTTGCATTTTTAGAATTGTGCTAAATGAATGTTACAAAGATTCTCATTTAATGACAAAAATTAATGTACATGAATATAAATGAAGAATTATTTTTCTTAACCAATGTAATAATGAGCAATATCCGTGAGCTTTGTTATATACACATGTACAAAAAAGGTTGAGTCATAAATGCATCATAGTTATATTAACAGTTTTGTTGTTAGAGATAAATAACCGATGGAAGCCATATATCTCATTAATTCACAGTTACCTTCAATGGAAGGCTATGCCTCCTCGTTTCTGTTTTGAATATATATAGAAATGTTAAATTGTCTTCATCAATAAACATTTGCACAGATCATGAAATATCAAATTAAGCATAGCAGTAATGTAAAATATAATTTTTAAACGCAATAATGATTTAAAAATCATATTAAATTTCATAGTTTATATTCTCTAATGTGCTCTCTAAAGCGTCCATTTAATTGTACTCATAAAAAGAATATGATTTAAAAATCAATGCATCATATTAAATTTCATAGTTTATATTCTCTAATTAATGTGTTTTCTATAGGTCCATTTAATTGTACTCCTAAAAAGAATAATTGAGTGCAGCTGTGGACGTACACAAGATATTTATCACCGGCAGATTTTATTATGATAAGACAGCCTATATTAACTCCTACCTGGTGGCTGTACTTTCTCTTCGTCACTTTGTTCTCTGGGGTTTATTTTGGGTTTAAATTTTTTATATATGACGATCCCCACTGCGGCTATTATAGCAATACCTAGAACCGCCCCCACGGCCCCGGCAATAATACCTATATTGCTAGAGCTCTCTGAGGAGGTAGGAGAGGTGAAGGCTGTAGAAGACAAGATACTTATGTTGAACCATAGATAATTAGTACACAGAGTCCGTATACTATAGTATTGATTTGATAACTAATTAGAAAAGTATAATAATATATACTTAATATGTACAATCACCACAAGTATTGTATATCCAAATAAAGTGTTGATTTGATAACTTATTCATAAGGTATTTGATACTTAAAATGTACAGTCACCATAAGTATTGTGTATCCAAATACAGTGTAGATGTGATAACTTATTCATAAAGTATTATACTTACGTTCTTCATAGAAAGCATGGTAAAATATAGAAATAATCAGGAAAGACAGCATATTACAGAACTAATATAAAGGACTTACTAGTATTTTTATGAATGAGCGCATTTAGTATATTTGTAGCAAATAGGGTTTTTTAAATAATGATACGAGGTATGATAATTATTATGTTGTATTGTGTCTTGTTCTACTTGCACAATCTCATAAACAAAATGTCTTTTATCTTAGACTTTACTGCATGGATTATGTGCATATCAGTAAAACCGATTAAACAGAAGACATACTTACGACATGTTTCTGAAAAATTAAGAGAATTAGTGTATAAGTAAATAACTAAATATAATTATAAGTGCTATATTTACTACGATTGAGTCTATATTCTGAAAGGATGTTAAAACTTTTGTTTAGTTTACCATAAGAAACGAATTCTAATGTTCCCGCGCCTGTAGACATTTTGGTTGTGGGTGATTGACTTTGTCCGCACGCCCCTTTGTTGTCACTTGCGACTACTTTCCCACCGGAAGTTGTAACAGCCTTAAAAAAAACATCAAATTTCAATATCGTTAAATACCAAGAATTTTTATTTTAAAAAAATTAACGTTTATTTAAAAATCTTACTTACATAGCATGTAAATCGGTATGTTGATGAGAAATCCACACTTGTATCGGCATTTATTACTGTGACGTAATAAGTACTTCCAACGGAAGTAGAATAGGCACAGTACCCCACACCACCGCCTAAAATAGAAATTTTCTATCAACGTCTTTAAGAAATCTTCCTTCTCAACTTTTTTATATTTTAATTGAGATGAAAGACGTAAAAACAAACTTGAGTAAAATTGTTGTGTTGAGCACAGAGTGTAATTGACCACCATCTGAGTTCTATCTGAGCAAACATCCCAGACACTTGTGCCATCACAATATGTTGTCGAGCCGTCATTGAAAGTATAGTTAAAGCTTCCCAAGAATGGTGTTGGGCAATTCTGTGTTGCATTTTGGATGTAATCTTAAGAAATGAAAAAGGAATATTTCAAAAATAACAAATCTATTTCATTAAACAATGAGGTATAGATTTTGTTTCAATTACCTTTTTTAACTATAACAACTGTTTCTACTGTTGTGGGCAGACCCTGGGAAGGGTTACATGCGTAGCTTATATTAACAGTGTCTGTTGTTGCTTGAACAAGTACACGCGCATCGCCAGCGTTAGTCTCAATATCTGTAATCGATATCAAAAAGATATACCTGTATAAAGACCTGAGATTGGTATTCAAAAGTGCAACATTTATAACATATCATTGAAAACTTTATTCTCACTAGGTTTCCAAGATGTAATTTTGAAGATGAAAAAAGTAGTAGTAGTATCTTTATTGGCTTATATATAACATATATTGAAAAAAGATAAGATGGCTTGGTAAGAGAAAAATCCGTTTTTTTTTTCAATTTGATTATAAATGGGTTTTTTTACACTTACTTGCATGGATAAGATACGTATAAGAGTAGTCTGTTAACTTTTGCCATTTTATACACCGATATTATATGATTTATGAAAAAACAAAAACTATTGTTTGATTATTGCTGATTTTGAAGAAATTGAAGAAGAAAATGGCATTAAAAGTCTTTATCTTAAAAATGTAAACAAAATTATATACTGGAAAAAAAATTTTGAGCAGGTCCCATTTTTTTTTAAAAACATTTTAATTAAAGATGTTACTGTATGATTGGAAACGCAATCTATATGTACATATACATAAACCACAGGCCTTTGGATCGCTTAAAAATTGTGTGTATGAAAAAGATAAAGGTATGGAACTCTTAAACTAAAATGTTTTTTAATCAAATGCTCTAAAATTTTACTTTCTATTTAAATCTATTTATAGATCAACAATCTTCATTTCTACCAAAGCTCATTCCGAAATTCCGTAACTTCTCGTAATATTCTTATATCAATTTCAAAAATGACCTACTTTTTTTTTTACTCGAAATTAGCTTTCGAGGTGTGTTATAGGACCGACGACATCCAAAATTTGAATTCAATGCTTATATTTACGTTCTCTTATTTTCCTTTTTCATAATTGTTTATATCTTTCATGTTTAATGTGAATTTAGCGCCCTTCAATATTGGTATGCTGAATAGCCGTAGTAGCCGTTGGTGACGTTGGAATGCCATTTGAGACATTGGAAAGTTAAATGAACATTGCGAGGGAAAAAATGACAAATTAATTTTTTTAACGCAAATTTGTTGTATTTTACGCAAAAGATTTAACATAAATTCTGCTTTATATAATATAAACAAAGTCAAAGCAATATAGTGATATACATTAAGGGAATTCCTAAATATTGAAAATGCGTGCAGTACCTATACTGTGTATTCTATTTTAACAAAGTAATTTTGCAAATGGCCAATGACGAGGTAAGTAAATTTACATTTTTATTGAAGAAGCAGCTGGGTTTCAAAAAAAGAAAATTTCACTGAATGTTGTGTATAAAGTTAAGATACACATTTTTACAGCTGTTGATTTATATAAAGTAAAACTGTGATTGCAAATGTTAAAATTTGTATATATTTTTAGCTTTTCACATCTGATTCAAGACTTATATATACATACATCTCGTATGTATATGGAAAGCATAAAGACATTCACTTTTTTTGGTGAGGTATTAGCAGTATAGGAACAGCGCGCGACTACCGATCGGCTACCTAGGCAAGTTATCTAAAAACTTACTACCACTCTTTTGCGGGGGAGTCGCAGCGCTGCCCTACACTATTTGGGCAAAAAATAATTGAAGAGAAATACAGTTATTTGAACATTAAGATTTTCAAGTTTTTTTTAGTTTATCCTGAATTTAAACATGTTCTATTAGAAATTAGCTCTTCTTTAAAAAAAAAAAGAACACATTTTCAGTTCTCCCAAATGCACTTTAAAAATTATTTAAAAAGCTAGTAAAACATACCAAATCAATAGTTCATAATCATGTTGTTATTTGTACGATAGCAAAAGTTGGAAAAGTCAGAAATAAAGTTGGAAATAAAAATACCGTTAAAAATGTGACAATTTTGGTTTTGTATATATTAAGGCTGGTATATAAACCTTATTTAGAGTTATAAATTACTTATGATTTATAAAGTGGTTTCTAATTGTCTTTAAAAACTTTACAACGGTAACATTTTTTTATTTTGCAGTTGTATTGAAAAGCACATTGCCCCCAGGCAACATCATCCTCTGGTATCTTACACAAATGCCTGGTTAGGTACCTGGATTTTTTTGTGAGATAACTTGTAAAAGTAGCATTGCTTCAATGACAAATTCTTGAAAAAATTATACATCATGTATATAATTTAGGAACGTATCGTTTGTCCTTAAGTTGAAATACCCACTTTAATTTTATCGACAAAGATTTATAAAACTTACTTGAACCTAATCATTGCACACTTACAATTTCTGTTTTGAAAATTCAAATTAAGAATTACTTGAACAACAATAAATTCTCGGACGCTTTATCGGCTACGCATGTCCATGACGTAATGCTGTATGTGTATATCTGGTGTTTCCATCCAACAACGTAATTGTCAGACCGGGTGAATGTTATGTCTTGTGTTGTGTCACTGCTATCGTGCCATTCTCCGTCCCAATCAGTAGGAAGTGTACAGCCTTGTACGCCTACAACTAGAAATTCAACTATTGTCTTATTTTCACATTTTTTTTTTTACAAATTAGAGGATTTTCATAACATGAATACCGCGATAGTCTGACAAAGGTACATTATTTTGTTCTGGACATGTCAATTTAACAGTCAGACAGACTGACAAATAACCAGTTATGACCGAGGAGAAACGACCATTTCTAGATCTGCAGCAACATTTTCTTTTATTCAAAAACATTTTTGAATCATTTCTCTGTGATTTGCCACGGACATGAACCTTTTCTTTAATAAAACTCTATTACATGTAATTGTTAACCCTCTACAAATCAATGTATCTGCAGACTAAATCGGTATTTACTTATCAAATAGTACAGTACCTCCCTGTCATTTCCCTTCGGCAAAATCAGGAATTAAGAACCTGAATAGAATTTATAGATTTTGCGTTTTGTCTTTTGTTTGACAAACCCGATACAAAGCAGACAAAAAAAAGAGACGGAACAATGTCCCTAACCATGCAAATGAAAGACAGTAATTTCAAACCTAAACGGTATAAATACATTTCACACCATTGACCTCACCAAGTAAATAGTTTGTTGATATCAGTGGCAAAACTTGGAGAAAACAGAAACATTGGAGTATAATGAAACTTTGTTGACTTAGAGACCCGTTATGCAGAGTTACAGTGATGACATATAAGGTTTAGTCACCATGAAAGTGTGTCCATTTGACACTGGTAAAGGAACAATTGATACATTAGTCTCTGGGATTCATGCTTGTCTTTATTTTTCTGAGTTTAACTCTTAAAAGCGTCCTTAAACCTAAGATAACAGAACACTAATACTTAAAATGGTGTTATTGTATGTTTGGACAATGTTGTCATAATCGGTTTGTTCATTTCGGCTGATAAAATTAATGCATTATTTATTGGAATATCTTACTTATAGATATCGACGTAAATACGGTTTAAATTAAAATGTGTAATACAGAAAAGGTTCTAATGACAGGTGCCCTTTCCAACATGTCGATAAACTCCCTGAGATTAGATTTAAGATTTCAATAATGAATAGTTTTATTTGTAGCTTATATAAAGTGTGATATCATTACTGAAATAAGAAAGAAATATAAATTATTCTAAAAGGACATGTTGTTGATTTAAAAGATTATCATAAGACATTGTCTGCAGTTGAGAAGCCGTGTAGCACAAAGTATCCCCTTTCGTAATTTAGTATATTGTAAAGGACGGAGAGATACCACTACTTTTGTTTAATATGCTCTGTACAGTCATGGATCCAATCAAGCATTTATAATTTGTAGACAAATTTCATCACATTAACTGCCTGAAATTCTTTTTGAAGAACATACTATATGTGTATATTAAATGCAATTACCAGTGTCCTCTACAAAAAATAATTTTTCAATTAAAATTTGTAATTAAAAGATTAAATTTTTGTAGAGGACAACAGTATACATTCTACCGGTATTATAAAGAATTGCGTGACTTAACACTTAATTTCCATTGAAAACGTTAACGCCTTCATTATGATTCGTTATTGGGTAAGGGTTAAGATTGTCAAAGTTGTTTTACGCTCTTTAATACTATGATTGTATTTTAAACTTAATTTTTATGGGGGAAAACTTAAGCGATATTGTATATTACTGCCAAAATCTTGGAATTTTAACAGAAATGTTAATGAGAGATTCAAGATCGTAGAAAGTTGGCATCGAAAAATATCATTTAGCTATGTATCTTTCAATTTTTAATATATATTTAAGATACAACCTCATAATTCACAAGTGTTTTCATCATCATCATTTTGAAATTGCCACAAGGACATCTGATATTTTGTCACCATAGATTAACCTACAGACAGACAAAGCGACAGGACCTAAACTTATTTAGCGTTTTCTCTTATTGTTAACTATTTCTGTCAAAAAATCAATAATGATATGGTGAAAACTGGCTGAGATTTGTAATAAATTAAATATTTAAAAAACTATTTTTAAAAAGAATTATGTTGACGGACAGACTGCGTCACAATTGCTGATGTAGGAGACAGACAGACAAAAGAAAACAACAAGTATTGTTAACTCTTTAATTAAGCATTGAAAACTGCTTATACTTATTGCTTCTCAAAGAGAAGTGTTGAAGGACTGGCAAACATAAGAACAGAGAGATATGAACGCTTTTTGTCTTTCTTACGTGGTCAATATCTCTTGTACACATTTGAAATAGTTACAATGATAAACATGAGTTGTCGTGTTTAAATAAATATTCCTTTATGCATAGTCTGACGCACGGACAGACATATGGACAGTATGATTCCTCCTCAGAGCTCTTACATTTCTGAAACTATTTTCGAAATTACAAAAAAGAGATCTCTGATTTTTTTGTACACATATCTCTTGTGTAGCCAGTGTTGCCAGCTAGATGAAATCTACAATAACGTTTGGTACAAAACACCGTACCAACTTCTTGTACTTCAAACACATGATAAACAAAATTTTATACACCAGGAATACTACTAATCATTTGAACTGAGTTAATAATTCACATTTTTACATATTATGCAATTGGGGAACAAAACATTTAGTATTATGACACATTGTCAAGTTTTTTTTAAAAAAATTATAAACAGCATCTCTAAACAATATGAAGAAACATAGTTGTCGTGTTTAAATTCACTTAGTGATTGTTAAATCAAAGAGCAAAATATAACAAAGCTTGTACTGAAAACAAAACTGACCAATCAGAAAACAAAATTCACAGGGAAAAAAGAATGACTTACGTATTATGATTGTTGATATCCATAGAAACACACATATTATTTCCTCTTTCATATCTGACAGACTTTAGCGTACGCTTGATTTTACTTCAAAGTACTCTACATTGCTCCTCCCAGAACTTTAAAATACGATCATGTCACGCATGCACACATATGTTTTAATATTCACTACGATCGATTCATGTTGAAATCATTTTCCATTTCTTATCCGAATTAATATCCTATAAATTAAAAAGAGACTGAATATTATCTATGCATACAGTTGAAAGTGTTTTCTTCGTATGCGACATAAAGCTAAAGCGAGGTTTAACTTGAATTTCTAAATACCTGGTTATCAAAGCATACACAAAAGATTTTTTTTATTCCAACAAACTTTCATTTGTTTAACTTTTTCTTTCAACCTTAGAAATTTAATTTTACGACAAAGAAAAATTCAAGTAATGAATAAAACTGATTAAATTGAAATTGATTATTGGTTTTGCAGTAAAGGAAAAATAAAATCTGAAGGCATTAAATCATTAATGTACCCTTTCATAACCTGGAACAGACACAGAGAAAGGGAAATAAGCAATAAATCTAACTATTTCAATCTGACTGTTTTCAGTTGTCTTACTTGTTTCATCTAATATCGTAAATCTATTAATAATCAGTGATAGAGATTCCCCACCCCATACACCCTGTTTTTAAAATTGAATTGAACATGTCTTTGAAATGTTAGTATAGTAGGGAATAAAGGCCATGAGAAGATTTTAAAATGGGGGAAATGATTTACCTATTTGGAAAAGTAAATTAAATATTAATGACAAAACTTACTATAGTTGGGGAGATGAAACCCCACATGGCGTGATAGATAAATTTTACTACATCATAGTTTAGTTGTAAGTTGGTCATGGACGTCTGTAATCAGTGAAACAACCCTCTATTAAATGGACGTAGCAGACTATATAGTGCCTTTTTGGAAACCACGGTTGAGCAAACTGAAGATTGGTAAAATAAAAATGATTTAAAGGTTGCACTCTTTTTGGAAGCAGGGGTCAATGAAATGTTAATTGAAATGTGTTGAAATATGTAAGCTGTACCAGGTTTTGGAAAAAATTAGTCGAATAAGTTCTTAATATATCATCATTTGAATTTTGATCGAAAATAAACATGAAGAATAAGTATATGTGCTGTGTTTGAAATTAGATTTTTAATGTGTTGATCACAATATGTTGATTGTTTTTCCAAAATGCTTTGTATATAATGTTTGTGGCTTACCCAACTGACTGTTTTCTCATTATAGACCTTAACATGAAGTATTTCCATGAGTAATATGCATGTATTATCAAAGTATGTGTTAGAGCAAAAATTTGATATTATGGATAAAAAAGGGCAAAGACAATTTCATCAAATCCATAAAAAATACAAATCTGCAAATAGAGTACAAACAATTCCACCTGAAATTCCAGAGGATGGACCTGGCTCTAGGATCATGGAAAATGTTAAATTTAAGTCAAAATCCATATGTTGTACTAAAACAATTAAGACGTCATACCTATAGACAAAAAAATCTTTATAAAAATTGCTTCACAAAAATATTGTTGTCTGCACACTTAGAGATAAATTCAAAAAACTAATTAAAAAAAAAATAATAAATTGGAAAATAGAAATTGACTTAAATCTTAGTCTGTTTCATGATCCTGGAACCAGATGCCCAGAAGGATCAAGCATCCCCTGATGCTCGGTTACTACCACCGTGAGACCTATGGGTTGATCAACTAGACAAAACATTTCATAGTCAAATTAACAACAAAAAGGCCTAGCAACGACATGCAGTACAAAACAAGTCAGCTGAATGAACCAGTAATAGGTTGCATGGTATCGAATTTAGTTGGGAGACATGAACACCAGCTATAACAGGAGATAGCAGAACATTAAATATAAGTAAGGAAAGTCAAAGTGAAGTCATTTCTTTTGTCGTACAATATAAAGATATGGCAGACTCTGTGTTGTCTTTTATAAACTTCTTTTGTTCATATTTGTAAAACAACAATTTACAAGCTCTTAATGATGCAAAATTACATTATTGTCGTCTTGCACAATATTGTTGTCTTAATAAATACTAAATTTTTGATTTATAGAGGTCTTTCTTTTGAAACATCATAACGGTTTAAAGTACCTACAAAAATATCATAATGGCACATTTTACTAGCAACTTTATTAGCCTCTTCATTAGCTGGCCTGTTTTCATATTCCTATGAAGCAGAATATATGCCCGTCACATCTATTTCATATCGTGATATTTTACTGACTAGATAAGGTGAACTAACAATTGAATTGAATGGCAAACTACTAGTAGATGACCATTTCATTATCAACTTTCCTTATTTATGTAGTAATATGTCACTATCACCTAAATATGGTATTAGTTTTTCCAATGGAATTTATGGAAAAACCTAACAGCATTCAAGCTCAAAAGTCCATTATACAATTCAATATAGGAGCAGAGCAAACACGGACCTCCAAAACATCAGAGAGGGAATCATGTGCAAAACGTCAGTCAGCACATGATTTAATGAAATACATTGTCGTTGTATCGACCATACATTTAGAATGTACGAAATGATGACTTGCTGATGTTCATTTCTCAACAACTTGTTTGTCAATAATTTACCTCGTTTTAAAAATTGTTCATACGTAGAGCATGCTCTTGCGTATTGAATCGAATGAGAGATATAAACCCCGTATGCAGGTGATGAAGGTATATTGCTGCATTTATAAGTAAGGGAAGTTGACGATTGAAAAGATTAAACAGAGACATATAATATGTCTCTGGTTTAATTCATCTCGTTTGTCATAAAGCTTGATCGTGAGATTACCATTAACGTCTTTTTCGCATAAATAATTTAAAACAGTTGTGCCAGACTCTGTAGTATCTTTTATTTCAAGCTCAGTATCGCAAGGAATATCTGCCCATAAAAGAACTTTTTATATAAAGGAATATTAGTAATTCTATTGTAATCAAGGGTACTGATGTACGAGAACATAAGCAGTTTTCATATTAACTGAAATAATATCTAGACGACTACCTTTTTAACATTAAGGAAGAAACCAGAAAGAATTATATCGCATACACTCATCAGGTAGACCTACAATCGAAATAAGGTATGTATCTGCATACATGGATTTTTCAGCTAATACGTTTAGTGTTTTTGAAGAACGCTAGAGAGAGACGAGTATGGTATGGTACCTTTTAATGAGTACCTCGTTCAATTAGCCAAGAAATGTTTTGGGAAAAAATCTGGAAAACTGGCATTGCTTCTCGTATAGATATAAAGGGGAGGATAGAAGCTTGCACTAAGCTCTATAATGAATCCTTTACCAATTGAGACCAGTGATTACAAAAAGTTATTTACTAATATGAAATTCAGAAAAAAAAAATCTACCGGTATTTGGTATTGATACAAGAAAATAAAATTAAATACAATATATTCTTATGTATCAAGTGTAGAATACTTACTATAGAATAAGTTCTTATTCCATGTATAAGGCATTTTGTCCCTTTCGCAGTCCATAAAATTAAAAACAATATATTCTTATATATCGAGTATACAATACTTACTATAGAATAAGTTCTTATTCCATGTATAAAGCATTTTGTCTTTCTCGCAGTCCATATGTTTAAATTCTCTAGGTACCATATATTTATTCGATTAAGGTAAGAACAATTATTTTTTTTATTTGTATATAATATCTATCTTTATTTATACACACTACAGTAAAATTTAATATACAGGTTCAAATCATGCATTTTTTTTTAACTCGAGACTCAGATGAAACAAGAATATCAACAGTCTCGTTTAAAGTCATCATTTTGTAAATTTTATGGTCGCTACAATAACCTTGTCAGCAAATAAAATTTCTTTGAGACAAATGCTGGCTGACGATTTTCAAACTTGTTGTTAGTCCATTATTTATACACTGAATTGACGACGGATTTTTCCGTTATTTCCCAATCATGACAAGGAGCACACAGCGGGTGTGACCGGTCAGCAGGGGATACTCAGTCCTCCATGGCACCTGATCCCACCTCTGATGTCTGTTTTAATTCCTGCGTACATTTGAATCCTAATTTTGCACAAAAACAAAATACAGACTCGGGAAACAGAGTCCTTCTTTTTGCACACCAATACCAGTATAACAAATACCGGAAGAAGTTTTTTTCTGAATTTCATATTAGTAAATAAACTTGTTGTAATCACTGGTCTCAATTGGTTTGATTGAAACTGGCCCAGTAATTTTTGAGATGAATTCTCATTACAGACGTCGATGACTAACTTACAACTAAAATATAATGTAGTAACATTTAGCTATCACGCCATAAGGGGTTTCGTCTCCCCAACTATAGTAAGTTTTGAGAGTGTTGTCATTAATATCTAATTAACTTTTCCAAATAGGAAAAGCATTTCCCATTCTAAAAAGTTGAAATTTCCTCATGGCCTATTTTTCTACTATACTTGCATTTTAAAGTCATGATTAATTTAATTTTGAAAAGAGGGTGTGTGTGGAATGAAGAATCTGTATTCCTGATTATTAATAGTTTGATGCAGTTAGATAAAACAATTTAGACAACTGAACGCGGTCATATTAGAATAGCTAGATTAATCGCTTATTTCCCTTTCTCTGTGTCTGTTCCAGGTTATTTAAAGTTACATAATAAGTCAAAATTATGCGTTTATTTTAAAATATCTGTATCATACATAGACAATCTTTTAAAAATAATGAATATAGGCAAAGCTATGACAACTTAACTGCACTGTAGAGCAAGAAAAGACTGCACAATATCAGTGCCGGAAAAACTAAGGTAGTATCTACCGTTTTGTTGTTTTCGAGTATGTCAGGTCACGCCACTTTTATTTTTAGCTCAAACTTGTAAAAAACATTCAACTGGAGCATGCAAAGGTGGGAATATGTTCTAACAACTCTTTTAAAAAGATTGAATCAAAAGTTTTGGTATATTTACATTCATTTCACGGTTCCTGAGACCATGGTAAATACTAGTATACTTATTCGAATTTTCTGCGCATGCGCACAATAGGGAGGAAGAAGTAAAGCAATATTTTCGTTATGGAGCATACTGAAATTATTTTTACTTTTATTTTCTCCATAAAATGGACTTTTTATATTCTGAAACCTGTATGTTTCTGAAACTTTTAAGTAAAATACTTTTGAGAATTGAAGAACATCTACACGGGTCATGCAAAATTTTTTACATTTGTCAGTTTTCTCATTTGTGCGTTACGGTGTCTCTAATGTGAAAGGAAACATTAATGATTTAATGCTTTCATATTTTATTTTTCCTTTACGGGAAAACTAATAACTTCATAAATCAGTTTTATTCATTGTTTTAAATTTCTTTGTCGAAAAACTAAATTTCTAAGGTTGAAGGAATAAGTAAAACAAATGAACTTTTGTTTGAATAAAAAAAGCTTTTGTGTATGGTTTGATTACCAGGTATTTAGGAATTCACGTTCAAGTTTAACCTCGCTTTATATCTTAATGTCGTATACGAGGAAATTTTTTTTAACATTATGCATAAATAATATTCAAACATGTTTGCATGAGTGAAATACTCGTATTTTAAGCTGAGTACTTTGGGGTAAAATCAAGAGTACGCTAAAGTCTGTCAGATATGAAAGAGGAAACAATATGTGTGTTTCTATGGATATCAACAATTATAATACGTAAGTTATTCTCATTTTCTTTCTAACTTTTGTTTTCTGATTAGCCGATAATTTTTCGGCATAAGCTTTATTATGTTTTGCTCTAACAATCACAGGGTGAATTGAATAACTGTGTTTCTTCATCATTTCGTAAGTTCTATGGTCGCTACAATGACCTTGTCATCAAATAAAATTTACCATTGAGTCAAAGGCTGACTGACGTTTTTCGTACTTACTGTTAGTCCATTATTAATACACTGAATTGACGACGGATTTTTCCGTTATTTCTCGATCATGACAAGGAGCACACGGCGGGTGTAACCGGTCGGCAGGGAATGCTCACTCTTCCATGGCACCCGATCCGACCTCTGGTGTTTAGGAGGTCCGTGTTTGCTCTGCTCCTATTTTGTATTGTTTTATGGACTTTTGATATTGACATTGTTCGTTATCTCCATATGTTTCATTCGTTTGTTTATAATAAAAAGGGCAATTTGACAATATGCTTATTTATAATACTACATGTTTTGTTCCCCAATTCTGAATTGCATGATATGTAAAATGTGCAAATGATTATAGTATGAAGTGGAGGAAAATAGTACGATGTGTTGTACCAAAACGTTAGCACAGATTTCATCTATTTGGCAAGATTTTTATTTTTTAAGTAATATTTGCATACATCTTTTCTAAGCCCTATTAAGGACAGATGATACAAACAAAAATTTGATGCCTGAATTGGTATATTTTTTTACCTAATTTCATTGCAAATGATGTAAATAAAAAAATTCTAGAATATAAAGAAAATGTAAACCTTCTGTGACATTCAAATTGCTACCCATCTGAAACTATCCTTATTATTCTATACAAATATATTTCACTTGAAATTCCATTTTTGTGCAATTTTGAATGAAATATTTAAAAATTACGCGGTGAAACTTATTAATTTTATTCATTAAATCATGAGACAAGTTGTCATTTTCAAATCTTTTGACAAAAGTTTGTTTGTATCATCTGTCCTTAAAAAATCATACTGTCCATATGTCCTCCTGTGTTTCTGGCCCTATGTATAAATGAATATTTATTGAAATACGACAACTTATTGTTATCATTAAAACTATTTCAAATTTGTAAAAGTCTATGTCTGTCTGTTCATTCGCCCGTTAGTCTCTCAACACTTTCTTTGAGAAGCAATAACTATAGGTAGTTTTCAATGCTTTGTGAAGTAGAAGTACACAATAATAACTTACAGCTTGTAGTTTTTGATCTGTCTGTCACCGCCCATCAACATTAATGAAGCAGTCGTCCGTCAACATTTTCAGTTTAATCAATTATTGACCCATAGTTCTTTTTAAATATAGTATTTTGGAAAATATTTTATTTGATACAGAACTGGGCCGGAATTAAAAATATCTTTGTTTCCCCTAACCCGACCCTAAATTCTCAAGTTGGGTCGGTAGGTAGGTTAACAATTTTATTTTCTGACAGCAGCTTTGAAAATACATTCTAAAATTTAATGGAAAATTACATTTATAAATAAGAAAAGTACAACAGAAATTGATTTGTGAACAAAATGCTATATATGCCGTTTAAAAGTAAAATTCCTGATTAAGTAATTCACAACTGTAATTTAGATGAATTTGTGAAATATCTCACACCGGAGAACATTTATATAAATCGAATAAAAAAGACAAGATTCTCAAATACGCGAAGACTGGACATAGACAGTCAATGTACTTTTTTTGAGGGCCATGAGATTTGAAGTGACTCTAGAGCATTTTGCTTTGGAGTTAAGAAGTAAGTGGCTAATTTTAAGTCGAAGGTTCAAATACCAATGAGGAACGTTGAAAACGGTCCTTCAAAAGGGACCATAAAACTTATGTCCAGTGTCGCCGAAGATGCTGTCTTAAAAAAGATCCCCACTGCTTAATGGCAAAAAAGTGCGTAGTATGTCTAAATTTGGAGCAAAAGGGAATTGTTCAAATGTCCCAACAAATCTCGAAGGGATTAAAAGCAAAGAAACAACCAATCTTTAAGGGTCTAATTAAAGAAAAATACACTGGACGTCTCAGGAAGCTGAATTATGATTTCAAAACCATTTGGAAAGAGTATTTAAACAATATTTAAACGAACCAAACCGAATTTACAAATGACAAAATGCTAGATATAAAACGATGTCATAGTCACGAAGTTTAACCCGTAAATAAAGGCATGAAAAAGTACAACTGAATTATATTTATCAGGATGAATACGCAGACATATTTACAACAACTTCTACGATTCCATAATGGCATATATAGTAAACATAGGAACATAGATGAATTGTTTATTAGATCAAAACTCAAATTAAATAAAATGCAGTGAAATTGAATGACGTGTGCACTAGGTGGGCCCGTCTTCTACTCATGAGGCTGGCCTTTCCATGTATTACGTACCTGAAATTCAATAGACAGGTTCGTTTGTTCGTTGTTTCCCGTCCCTTTCGAAAATTTATTCACTCACATGGAGACGCCAAGACACGTCTTAAATAGTCATGGTAAATTTTATCATCGAATTGTTTTAAAAGTGAGGAATTCCAGTTAGCTAAAAGCATAAGATTGAGACATCGCCGTTGTTTTATGAAGAACTACTTCTCTGTAATCACATCTGGGCACTGTTTTGTTTCCATCAAATGCTTGAAAATCACAGTAGAACAATGTTGGCCGTTCTAATAAAAACTGATTTTGATGAAATTGTATTTTTTAAAACTTGGTTGACAATAAAAAAATTTTTTGAATCATCGTATTTAAAAAATCTTTTCAGTCGGCGCAATTTAATTGGGTCGGTCGCGTTAGGGGAAACAAAGGTATTTCTAATTTTGGCCCTGATGATCAACCAGTAATGACCCATATCATTATTGATTTTTTGACAACATTTGCTTATAATAAGAGGAAAACGCCTTATAATGTTGATGTCTTGTCGCTTTGTCTGTCTGTAGGTTTATCTAATAGATCATGACAAGATAATAAACTTCCTGGCAAATGCAAAATTGGTACAAGTGATGATGATGACACGTATGAGTAATGAGGTTGTAATATTTTAGATTTCATTTTTTATGTAATGTAATTTATGTAATCTAATTTTTTGTCCTTTAATGACTTCGTGTTTTAAATACAACCATAGTTGAAAATTAAACATAATTTTAAAAAATTACAAAATCGAATAATAATAAACTCGTTACCCTTTTCAGTATCAAGCCAAACAATTCTTTACAATAGAATTTGTACCCGTCCAGTAATTGTATTAAATGTTCACCTATTGTGCATTCTTTAAAAAGAATTTCAATAGTTGACTTGATGAAATTAATCTAGAAATCTTGATTCTTGAATACGGCACAGGACATATTAAACAGAAGTAGTGTTAACTTCCCGTCCCTGATTTTTAACTTAATACTTTGTATACTAAGGTTATACTTTGTGCTACCCGGCTTTTCAACTACAGAAAATATTTTAATGAGGAAGGTAAAATGTCTCGTGATAACCTTTAAAATCAGTTAGCATGTCCTTTTAGAATAATTTGTATTTCTTTCTTACCTTTTTAATGATATCACACTTTATACAAGCTACAGATAAAACTCTATTCATAGTTATTTAAATCTAATCTTAGGAACTTTGTGGCCATGTTCGAAAGGGCATCTGTCCTTAGAACCAAATTCGACCAAAAATGACCGAAATATGATCATATCATGAATCCCATCCAGTAACATTATGATTAAAATCGTATTTACATCCAATATCTGTGAGTAAGATATCCCAATAAATGCATTAATTTTATCATCCGATTATGAAAATGTCCAAATATACAAAAACATCACTTTAAGTATTAATGTTCTGTTATTTTAGGTTTAAAGACGCATTTTAAAATTCAAACTTACAGAAATAAAGAAAAGCATGAATGCCAGAGACTAATGTATCAATTGTTCCTTTACCAGTGTCAAATGGACATACTTTCATGGTGACTAAATCTAATATGTCATCACTGTAGCTCTGCACAATGGGTCTCTAAGTCAACAAAGTTTCATTGTACTCCAATGCTGCTGTTTTCTCCAAGTTTGGCCACTGATATCAACAAAACAAACTATTTGCTTGGTGAGGTCAACGGTGTGAAATGTATTTATACCGTTTAGGTTTAAAATTACTGTCCTTCATTTGCAAGGTTAGGGACATTGTTCCGTCTCTTTTTTGTCTGCTTTGTATCGAGTTTTTCAAACAAAAGAAAAACACAAAATCTAGAAATTCTGTTCAGGTTCTTAATTCCTGATTTTGCCGAAGGGAAATCACAGGTAGGTACTGTACTATTTGATAAGTAAATACCTATTTAGTCTGCAGAAATATTGATTTGTAGAGGGGTTAACAATTAAGAAAGCTGTATGAAAGACTTTTCTTTTGGAATGAAAAAAATATTGCTGCAGATTTGGAAATGGCTGTTTCTCCTCTGCCATAACTCGATTTCCTCGTTCTTTTGAATGGTTATTTGTCAGTCTTTCTGTCTGTTAAATTGGCATGCCCAGAACAAAATAATTATACCTTTGTCAGACTACCGGGGTATTCATGTTATGAAAATCATCTTATTTTGAAAAAACAAAATGTGAAAATAAGACAATAGTTGAATTTCTAGTTGTAGGCGTACAAGGCTGTACACTTCCTACTGATTGGGACGGAGAATGGCACGATAGCAGTGACACAACACAAGACATAACATTCACCTGGTCTGACAAATACGTTGTTGGATGGAAACACCAGATATACTCAGACACCATTACGTCATGGACATGCGTAGCCGATAAAGCGTCCGAGAATTTATTGTTGTTCAAGTAATTCTTAATTTTGCATTTTTAAAATAGAAATTGTAAGTACGCAATGGTTAGGTTCCAGTAAGTTTAATCAAAGTCTGTTGATAAACTGGTATGTTTTAAAGTGGGTGATTCCAGCTTAGGGACAGATCTTCCTAAATTATATATAATTTTCCCCCAAGATTTTGCCTAAATAGCCGAGCGGTATAACGCGCTGTTCCTATACTGCTAAGAGACAGATTTCGTTAGTCGAGAGTTCAATCCTTATAAAAGTGATTTTCTCTGTGCTCTCTACGTAACATATAAACTGGCCTTTTAATGCTAAAACAGCTACAAGCCGTAAATCTTTTAATTTAAAGTCTTTTAACAAAACCAAGCTACCTGCTCCAGAAATCTTTAGAAGTTGTCAATAGTGTATATAAATTTTTTTTTCACAATTTATTTTATAAGCACTTTAAAGGTCCTTTTCTTCTTCAACATATACTGTGGAAAGTTGCATTAAAAATCAGCAATAAAAATGTAAGTTTTTAGTGTAGTCTTTTTTAATGTTGTATAATATAGTTTGCAAAAAAAAAATACGGAGATGGAAAAAAAGAATACTTTTATTGTTCTTTTTTCATTTGTAGATCAAATCAAACAGTAAATATTTTGGTGGATATCATAATGTATATCGGTGTATAAAATGGCAAAAACTATCAGACTACTCTTACACGTATCTTATACATGCAAGTAAGTTTTAAAAATGTATAATCAAATTGAAAAAAAAATGTCTTACTTAAGCCATCTTATCTTTTTTTCATCTTCTAAATTTCATCTTGGAAACCAAGTCTGAATAAAGTTTTCAATTATATGTTTTAAATGTTTCACATTATGAATACAAATCTCAAGTCCTTATACAGTCCTTATACAGATATTTCTTTTTGATATGGATTACAGATATTGAGTTTTCCGCTGGCAATGCGCGTGTACTTGTTGAATTAATAACAGACACGGTTAATATAAGCTACGCATGTAACCTTTCCCAGGGTCTGCCCACAGCAGTAGAAACAGTTGTTATGGTTAAAAAAGGTAATTGGGACACATATAATACTAAATACTCTCGACTAACTATCTCATTGTTTAATAAACTATTTTTTTTTAATATTCCTTTTCATTTTTTAAGATTACATCCAAAATGCAACACAGAATTGCCCAACTCCATTCTTGGGAAGATTTAACTATACTTTCAATGACGGCTCCACAACATATTGTGATGGCACAAGCGTTTGGGACGTTTGTTCGGATAGAACTCAGATGGTGGTCAATTACACCCTGTGCTCAACGCAACAATTTTACTCAAGTTTGTTTTTACATCTTTAATCTCAATAAAAACATTTTAGTTGATTAGGGAGATTTCTGAAACACGTTGATAGAAAATTTCTATTGCAGGCGATGGTGTGGCGTACTGTGCCTATTCTACTTCCGTTGGAAGTACTTATTACGTCACAGTAATTAACGCCGATATATCTGTTGATTTTTCATCAACATTCCGATTTACATGTTATGTAAGTAAGATTTTTAAACGAAACGATTATATTTTTTTAAATAAAAATTCTTACCAAACGATTTTCAAATTTCATGTGTTTTTGAAAGGCTGTAACTACTTCCGGTGGGAAAATATTTGCAAGTGACAACAAAGGGGCGTGTGGACAAAATCAATCACCCACAACCAAAATGTCTACAGGCGCGGGAACATTAGAATTCGTTGCTTATGGTAAACTTAACAAAAGTTTATCATCCATTCTGAATATAGACTCAATTGAAGTAAATGTAACACTAATAATTATGCTTACTTATACTAGTACACTATTTTTCTTCATTTTTCAGAAACATGTCGTAAGTATGTCCTCTGCCTAAACAGTTTTACTGATCGATGCTGATATGTTTATGATCCATGCTATAAAGTCTAAAAAAAAATTTAAAATGCTGATGAGATTGTGCAAATAGAACAAGACACAATACAACATAATGATTATCAGACCTCATATTATTCAGTTAAAACTGCACTTCAAAATATTGTGTCCTCCAAAACCTCTTGGCGACACGTATACTAAATGCGTTCATTCATAAAATAAGTCCAGTAAATTAGTTCTGTAATATACTGTCTTTCCTGATTATTTCAATATTTTACCATGCTTTCTGTGAAGAACATGAGTAAATTATACTTTATGAATAAGATAACACATCAACAGTGTACCGGTCTTGTAGAGAGGGCTGGCTCTAGAGTAGAATCCCCCCACCCCCCGGAAACTTGCTCTAAAGCAGGATTTCCCCCCAAGAAAACTGGATCTAGAGTAGGATTTCCCCCCCAGGGAATTCCCACACCAGAGTCTATTTTCCGGGGGGAAATCCTACGATGTGTAGCATAATGTTTAAAGATGCGTTTTAAAATTCAAACTCAGAGAAATAAAGACAAGCATGAATGCCAGAGACTAATGTATCAATTGTTCCTTTACCAGTGTCGAATGGACATACTTTCATGGTGACTAAACCTAACATGTCATCACTGTAACTCTGCATAACGGGTCTCTAAGTCAACAAAGTTTCATTATACTTTAATGTTGCTGATTTCTCCAAGTTTTGACAATGATATCAACAAAACAAACTATTTACTTGGTGAGGTCAATCGTATGAAGTGTATTTATACCATTTAGGTTTAAAATTACTGTCTTTCTTTTGCATGGTTACGGACATTGTTTCGTCTCTTTTTTGTCTGCTTTGTATCGAGTTTGTCAAACAAAAGAAAAACACAAAATCTAGAAATTATATTCAGGTTCTTAATTTTGCCGAAGGGAAATCACAGGTAGGTACTATACTATTTGAAAAGTAAATACCTATTTAGTCTGCAGAAACATTGTTTTGTAGAGGGGTTTACAATTAAGAAAGCTGTATCAAAGACTTTTTTTGGAATGAAAAAATATTGCTGCAGATCTGGAAATGGCTGTTTCTCCTCTGCCATAACTCGATTTCCTCGTTCTTTTGAATGGTTATTTGTCAGTCTTTCTGTCTGTTAAATGGCGGGCCCAGAACAAAATAATTATACCCTTGTCAGACTACCGGGGTATTCATGTTATGAAAATCATCTTATTTTGAAAAAACAAAATGTGAAAATAAGACAATAGTTGAATTTCTAGTTGTAGGCGTACAAGGCTGTACACTTCCTACTGATTGGGACGGAGAATGGCACGATAGCAGTGACACAACACAAGACATAAAATTCACCCGGTCTGACAAATACGTTGTTGGATGGAAACACCAGATATACTCATACAGCATTTCGTCATGGACATGCGTAGCTGATCAAGCGTCCGAGAATTTATTGTTGTTCAAGTAATTCTTAATTTTGCATTTTTAAAATAGAAATTGCACATATGCAATGGTTAGGTTCAAGTAAGTTTAATCAAGTCTGTTGATAAATTGGTATTTTTTAAAGTGGGTAATTCCAGCTTATGGACATATCTTCCTCAATTATGTATAATTTTCCCCCAAGATTTTGTCACTAAAGCAATTCTAACCTCCCATAACGTTGAGTTATCGTTCTTAGCACTAGTTATCTGTTCCTTATAGCAGGTATCACAAGACTTCTGGTTTAAGAGCAAATGTCGAGAGTGACTATTTAAATCAGTCTAAAATGTTCATTTTTTAAAGGAATTAAAGTTAAACTAGCGAGTCTGAAGTTCGTCTCTGGAAAAATGTTTGATCTGATACAATGTATTAAATTTTAAGATTTGACCGAAACACACACTTTTATTTTTACAATCTAAATGCATATAACATATTGGCCAAGTTTTGACAAAAAAAAATGACGATATTGAAAATAAAATGCGAGATGACAGTGCTGGAATGTCTCTGCGCATTATGTCGAATAATTAAGGCATCTAATTTCCACATTATTCTTCACATAAAATGTTAGTTTTCGCTTAAAGATTAGGAAACTCGTAACGTAAAAGAAAATGTCCATTTTAAAAGCAAGGATTCCTGCAATTAAATTGGCTTATACAAGTTCCTAATGATGTTGCGAAAAGAAAATCTTAAAAGCCGCGATTATATTCAAATGTACTACATCCATATATGAATGGAAATATTTAGAGATACCATTTTTTGTTTATATTACGGATACATTTTTTAAAACACGAATTACGACCCCCCCCCCCTCTTTTTGGAATACGTTTTACTGTTTATGATTAATTTAGTATGAAGATATTCATTGAAAACCACGTGCACCCACGTGCAATCTGATGATCCTCTAATGTTCATATATCCGAATAGTTCTCTTATAAAGATATAAGTCGGAAACAAACCCCTACCACTCCTCATGGAATAGGCACATAAACAACTAATTCACTTAAGTACGACATTAATCATAAGCTAGAGCCTGTTCAGTTTATAGTTCAAGAGGTACATGTACATATATACAAGAATATCTATTTATTTGATCAAGCAATGATGGAGTGGGTATGCTGAAGAGAAAATAGGCCATACTAATTCTTTTGAAAAAAAAAAATGACTTCAAAAATCTGCATGGTTGTTTAGAACAAATTTTCTAGACCAAAGAATTTTTCCAGCAAACTACATAAATATTATTCTAATACACAATATTCTAAAATATGGTCATGTCATACCTTGTTTGAGTGTAAAAATTAAAAAAAAATTCAATTACCGGCATGGCAATTCAAATTATGATCTTGCTCATTCATGCTTTTATGTGCACGTCAATCAGGAATTAAAAAATAAAAAAAAATCTCCACACATATTTTTTTTACATATCAAGGAGAAGCTATATCTTTATCGTTTCCATACCCAGTATGCAAGTCCATAGTGACCCCCCACCCCTCGGAATGACTGCATGGTCATTTGCTGCTTATTAAGTATCGAAATTCTCATTCATAGGCAGGTTTGCAGGTCCTCCTTCCCCTCCGCGCAATTGTTTCTGTATGGTATTGTACTAGATTTTCTTTTACGGAAAACGATTGAGAACAGCTAGAGCCCCCCCCCCCCCCACCCCCCTCCCCGTGGAAATATTTTCTTCGTTTTCTAATACATGTAGTTTTCAGTTTTCCTAAGCTATTTTAAAAATCATTTTAATTTTATTTGCCTGTCTTTTTTTATTTGCCTTTTTAATGTTTTCCCCACCAACCCCTTCTTTCCTTTGAAGAGCGACGCTTCGACTACATGTCTGATATGCGATTGTTAAAACTTATCGTTCGGTCAAACCTTGATATTTATCATTGCGCACAATTTCATTACATTTTTCCGAGGGACAACCTTCAAACACTTGGAAAAAGAAAGCTGAATTTTAAAAAAACGACATTTAGATACATTGTCTTTTAAATTAAACATTCTTTTACCGGTTTTACAATACCTGCTCTTAGGAAAGACAACTCGTGTTAAGAACGATAACTCGAGTTTATGAGAAGAGAGAATGCTTCCTTTACAAGTTACCTCATCAAAGGAAATTCAGGTACCTTACTAGGCATTTGTGGAAGATATCAGAGGATGATATTACCGATGTAATCCTTTTGGAAATAGCTTAAAAAGCCAAAATAAAGATTATACCGTTGTAAATTTTTTAAATCACTTTGTAAATCACAAGTTATTTATAATTAGAGATACCGATATAATACCGATACAAAACCGATATCTGAAGAATGTATCGTCTGACCTCTAAGGTTCCTATTTCCAACTTTATTCATGACTTTTTTTCAATTTTAAAACGGTTCCACTGTACTTCATGTGCTAAAGTTGGTTTTTCCAACTTAAAAGTATGTAATTCTAACCTTAACGTTGGTAATTCCAATGGTAAATTGGTAATTCTAACTTTGATCTTGGTTTTTCCAACTTTAATCTTGTTTTTTTCTAGGTTTTTTCAACATGAGCTTTTCTAAACTATACTGTAGATGCTGTAAAGATATAATTTCCAACTTTAAAAACATATATTGCATACATGTGTAGCTCTTGTAAGCTTTTATATCAATCATTCACTATCTTGCAAATAACAAAAAAATATCAAAACTATTATTTTGGTACATTTTACTAGCTTTCCTAACAATTATTTTACAGTGCGTTTGGGAACACTGAAAATGTGTTTTTCAAAGAAGAACTACAAAAACAATTTCTAATAAAACATGTTTTAACACATAAACTAAACACCCAGAAGTCTCTGTTGAGACTGTAGCTCTACTGGTTTATACTTAAAACAAAGGAAGAGTAAAAATAACAGTTGGGACTTGAAACTTTAAAACAGCAATAAAAAGAAAAATGATCCTTGCCACTCATCAAAACTAGAAGTACTGTGAGCGATGAGCTCACTAAATGATACCCCCCGCCTCCATATAGTTATAATGGCGAAGTCCATGTTTGCTGTGGCCGGAAAACCCAAAATATGTGTCGGATCAAAAAGTAAAATAGGAGGTGCACAATGGTAATATGTAATAAAGATTCTGTGAAAGTTTCATTAAATTTCATTCAGTGGTATGAGAGGAGTTGCGGATAAGAGATAGGTACCCCAAAGCGTAACAGACCGACGGACGGAAGGACGGACGGAATTAACGATTATTATATATACCCTCCCGCTTTTCAAGCGGGGGGTATAATAAAAACCGATGGACAGAATTATTAATCTTAGTATAGTCTACTCGTGTGCCAAGTTATATTGAAATCGGACAAAAACTGTAGGAGGAGTAGCATTTTGAAAGCATTTCACAGACATTTCTATTTTTAGTAACCATGGCAACACCATTCACCGGAATCAAAAACCGATGCACAGAATTATGTATCTTAGTATAGTCTACTTGTGTGCCAAGTTATATTGAAATCGGACCAAAACAGTAGGAGGAGTAGCATTTTGAAAAAAAAAATGTTTACAGGCAGACAGAGGGACGGAAGACGGACGCATTACTATCGCATAAGCTGTTTTGGTCTCTGACCAGTAGAGCTAAAAAAAATAAGAAAAAAATGAACATCCAAATTACTGTATCTCTCATCCATTCTTTATGCCCGTGTAGTTGTTGGCATCGCCGCGAGAATTCCAACTGCATCGAAGGCAAGTTTTTTAACCTGCCTAGATAGCCGAGCGGTCTAACGCGCTGTTCCTATATTCCTAGGAGACAGATTCCGTAGGTCGAGAGTTCAATCCTTATAAAAGTGAATTTCTCTGTGCTCTCTACGTAACATATAAACTGGCCTTTCAATGATAAAACAGATACAAGCCGTAAATCTTTTAATTTAAAGTGTTTTAACAAAACCAAGCTACCTGTTCTAGAAATCTGTAGAAGTTGTCAATAGTGTATGTAATTTTTTTTCACAATTTATTTTATAAGCACTTTAAATGCCCTTTAAATCTGCTGTGGAAAGTTGCATTAAAAATTAGCAATAAAAATAAAAATAAAGTTTTTTAGTGTAGTCTTTTTTTTATGTTATATAATACAGTTTGCCAAAAAAAAATAAGGAGATGGAAAAAAAAGAATACTCTTATTATTTTTTTCATTTGTAGATCAAATCAAACGGCAGTTGTTTTTGGTGGAAATCATAATGTATATCGGTGTATAAAATGGCAAAAGTTAACGGACTACTCTTACACGTATCTTATACATGCAAGTAAGTTTTAATGAATCTACAATCAAATTGAAAAATGAAATTGTCTAAATTTACACAAATGATTAAGCCATCTTATCTTTTTTCATCTTCAAAATTTCATTTTGGAAACCAAGTCTGAATAAAGTTTTCAATTATATGTTTTAAATGTTAATATTTTGAATACAAATCTCAAATCCTTATACAGTCCTTATACAGATATTTCTTTTTGATATGGATTACAGATATTGAGTCTAACGCTGGCAATGCGCGTGTACTTGTTCAATCAATAACTGACACGATTAATATAAGCTACGCATGTAACCTTTCCCAGGCTCTGCCTACAGCAGTAGAAACAGTTGTTATGGTTAAAAAAGGTAATTGGGACATATATAATACTAAATACTCTCGACTAACTATCTCATTGTTTAATAAACTAATTTTTTTTAATTTTCCTTTTCATTTTGAAGATAACATCCAAAATGCAACACAGAATTGCCCATCTCCATTCTTGGGAAGCTTTAACTATACTTTCAATGACGGCTCCACAACATATTGTGATGGCACAAGCGTCTGGGATGTTTGCTCAGATAGAACTCAGATGGTGGTCAATTACACCCTGTGCTCAACGCAACAATTTTACTCAAGTTTGTTTTACATCTTTAATCTCAATAAAAAACAACATTTAAGTTGAGTAGGGAGATTTCTGAAAGACTTTGATAGAAAATTTCTATTGTAGGCGGTGGTGTGGGGTATTGTGCCTACTCTACTTCAGTTGGAAGTACTTATTACGTCACAGTAATAAACGCCGATACAACTGTTGATTTCTCATCAACATTCCGATTTACATGCTATGTAAGTAAGATTTTTAAACGAAACGATATTTTTTAAATAAAAATTCTTACTTCCAAACGATTTTCAAATTTCATGTGTTTTTGAAAGGCCGTTACAACTTCCTGTGGGAAAGTAGTCGCAAGTGACAACAAAGGGGCGTGCGGACAAAATCAATCACCCACAACCAAAATGTCTACAGGCGCGGGAACGTTAGAATTCGTTGCTTATGGTAAACTAAACAAAAGTTTATCATTCCTTCAGAATATAGACTCAATCGAAGTAAATGTAACACTAATAATTATACCTACTTATGCTAGTACACTATTTTTCTTCATTTTTCAGAAACATGTCGTAAGTATGTCCTCTGTTTAATCAGTTTTACTGATCGATGCTGATATGTAATATGTTCCATGCTATAAAGTCTAAAAAAAACTTTAGATAATGCTTATGAGATTGTGCAAATAAATTAAGACACAATTAAACATAATAATTATCAGACCTCATATTATTCAGTTAAAACTGCACTTCAAAATATTGTGTCCTCCAAAACCTCTTAGCGACACGTATACTAAATGCGTTCATTCATAAAATAAGTCCAGTAAATTAGTTCTGTAATATACTGTCTTTCCTGATTATTTCAATATTTTACCATGCTTTCTGTGAAGAACATAAGTAAATTATTCTTTATGAATAAGATAACAAATCAACACTGTACCGGTCTTGTAGAGAGGGCTTTCCCGCCTAAAATCTTTCACCCCGGAAAACTGGCTCTAGAGTAGAATCCCCCCCGGGGAAACTGGCTCTAAATAGGATTTCCCCCCCCCAAGAAAACTGGCTCTAGAGTAGGATTCCCCCCCAGGAAATCCCACACCGGAGTCTATTTTCCGGGGGGGGGGGGGGGATCCTACGATGTGTAGCAGTTATAGAGTTCGATTTTCCCCAGAGCTAAATTTCTCCAGATGAAATATAATTGCTCTACTTATGCTTTGAGGGGGAATGGGTGGTACATTGCTACAAGTGTCCCTTTTTTTAAAAAAAAAAAATGGTGACCAGATGTATTGAACATACGTATACGAAAAATAACAAGAAATTTGATTTTTTTTTTTGTAAATCAAATAAATAATTTCTATAGCTTAACCCAAGTGCAAAATAAAATGGTAGCTTTTTATCAAAAATTGTTATTACAGAAAGGTGGAAAATTTCACACCATAGTAAATTTATAATTTATTAATATTTTAGAAAGTTTATCATTTATACCTAAATAGGTCTAAAATATATACCAATCCAGACACCCATTATTTGTTTGTTTCGTCATATTTTAGAGAATATTTACATTTTTTGGAATGCTATTATTGTTGGCTGAGATTCCATGATTTGAAATATATGCTTAGAAAATTCTTGCGACATTTTACGACAAAACACTCATGTACCTATTAAAAATCACGTTTGTCTTTTATTTTTTTTTATATAAAAATATAACGAGGGGGGGTCCTACTCTGAGAAAGAAAGAGGGGGAAAACTGACTCTTGTGTGAGATTTCCCCCGGGGGGAAATCCTACTCTAGAGTACGATTTCCGGGGGGAAAGCTGGCTATGGGTAAAATCCTACTCTACAACACCGGTATTTGGATACTTTGTTAATCTTAAAATTATCGTACATATTAAGTATCATTATAATTTTCTAATTAGTTATTAAATCAACACTATAACTGTGGTTGCTGTGTACCAATAATCTATGGCTGTATATCAGTGACTTTAATAATTGTTAGTCAATTCAACACTTTGAATGAGGATATATTTTACTAATTACTTATCAAATCAATGCTAGAATACGGACTCTGTGTACTAATTATCTATGACAAAACATAAGTCGCTTTTCTTCTACAGCCTTTACCTCTCCTTCCGCCTCAGAGAGCTCTAGCAATATAGGTATTATTGCCGGGGCCGTGCGGGCGGTTCTTGGTATTGCTATAGCGGCTGCAGTGGGGATCATCATATATAAAAAATTAAAACGACAAAGAGAAAGTCCAGCCACCAGGTAAGAGTTGATATAGTCTTTCTTAAAATAAAATCTGCAGGTGATAATCGCATTGTGTATGTCCACAGTTGAAGTAAATTATAAATTATTTTTAGGAGTACAATTAAATGGATGCTAAAGATCAGATAATTAGAGAATATAAAGTATGAAATTTAATGTGATACGTTTGATTTTTAAATCATATATTGTTGCTTTTCATAATTATATCCTTACATTACCGCACAGGGGCCGGTAACATACTGTTTTTGATTTTACGTAATCACTATATATATACAAAAAAGGAAAGGGAAACAACGTCAGCCCGAATTTACACAGGGTTGATCTCGGAAATATTTCGTATTTCATAAAAAAAGAATGTAGCCAATTAAATTATAACTAGAAATCATACTACAATAAATATTCTTTAATAAAACAGAAACCTCGTTACTTTTTATAGCGTTTAAGCTGGGTAATACTAACTCGATATCCCGTTGTGCGAGTCGATGTACTTTAAGTCGTCCACTAAAACGAGGCAAAATTCGCACATTTTCTCCAGTTTTGAAGTCTTTCCGGAGATGGAAAACACAAAGTAAAGATCCAGCGTTCACGAAAATCATCTTTTTCTTTTGTTAATTGCAATTAAAAGGTACAATATCTCCGATTTGAATAAATCGGTAGCTTTTTTCGTTCACAGAGAGGCTCGACCCCAGAACAGACGACATTTTGGAAAAACCCATGATTGGTAAAAGGCGGAGCGTGATTGGTCAGATCTGTTCTAGAAAAGCACCATTGACCAATCACATCTCGCGTTAAATATTAGATGCAATGTTTAGCGAATTTAGTGGACAACTTAAACTACATCACTTGCATGACAGGATATCGGATCTGCAAAACACGACTTACACGATTCTTAAATGACCGCGATGGTATTTTTATTAAAGAGTGATTATTACTGAATGATCCCAGACGTTATTTCACTAACTGCAAGGTATTTTATTGAAAACACGAGTCATTTCCGAGATCGACCCTGTGTAAATTCGAGCTGATGTTGTTTCCCTTTCTCTTTTTGTATACATATTGTGATTACGTAAAATCAAATACAGTATGTTACAGGCCCCTGTGCATTACCACTACGCTTAAATTGATATTTCATGGTCTGTGTAAATGTTTATTGATGAACACAATTTAACATTATTCATTTACTAAGTTTGAAGGCAACGTGTGTTTTGTCGGATCCAAGACTGGGCGCCTGAAGCCGTTAGTCCGAAGGCAGACAGTTTGGTTCAAGGGTCGACAAAACGCATTTTGCCCGAAAACATAGTCAATAAATGTTTTGTTTATATACTTATCATTTTAATTTTTATTTGATATACATGTATTTTATACTGTCTTCCGTGATGTAACCTTAGATCCTTCACTGTTGAACTCCAACGAATAAAATTGATATTAAGTCCCGCCCATTCTGTGAAGTAAGTGCTCCAACATTATAACAACAATTTACTTATTGGCGAAATTTACATACACCGCTAATATATAAAAAGATTCCATTAATTCAAAACTTATTTATACCTCTTAGGCCTGTATGTACCTTTAGGATGAAAACTAAGCTTTTTTTAAAAATATTTTATATGTAGTACATGATGTATAACATAGTACAATAGAATAAAGTTGCTGTACAACATGTTAGAAGAAGAGGCCTTTCATGAAATTAATATTTGTAGAAGTAAAAAAAAAATCCCAAAATATTAGGAAATGTATTTCTTATAATTATCTATTTCTGTTACTAAACTAATTGCGGGACTTTGGAGTATTTCGTCATGCTATATTCTATATTCCTGTGTAATAAACTGTCAATAGAATCTGAAAGATAGTTTTTTGAATAGTTCTGTAAAAGAAACTTAATTTCCCCCGCGCTTGCGCGGGATTTCAGCTAGTTTATAATGAAGTCAACCTTTATGTATTTCATATCTCATAAACAGGAAGTTGAAGTACCATTTTAGAAAACTTTAATAAATTGTTATGTAAATGCTAACAAAATTTTAGGCTAGCCGTTTTCTTTTACTTAATAAAATGAGAGTTTATGGTCCTTATGGATGGTGATTCGAAAAGCAATGCTTTCGTACGATATATATATGCCTCGTACAATTTTGTATGTGAAAAAAATCCAAATACATTTCGACACATTTGGACTTCAAAGTGTCTGATATTTTTTCTAAAGAACTGTATTTGGCATAAATCCATTACATAAGACTTGTTATTTTTTTGAAATCGACAACAAGTGGAAATGTCATATAAGCCGCCTGTGTAAAAGTAATTATAAAATTCTTAGCCTAAAACTTTAATAATGTTACTTGATCAAATACGGAAGTAAATATTAAATTGATGTTATATGAAGTGAAAATCAAGGAAACTCTGTGGGGAAAAGATTCTTTACATTGATGTTTTCCGAGTAAAGACGTGTCAAATATCATATCAGTGCATTATGCTATATTTGCATGTTTAGGAATTGTATGATACAGACAATGAGATTGAAATCAGTTTTAATGATGATTTATTTACTTGCAGTGTTTATTTCTCCGTGGACCCAGCTGTGACCCCTGAGTATGCCACTGTTATAGAACCCCCCTAAAAATAAATCAAACTCTCTCCCTCCTTTACAAAAATAGTTTTCTTCTATCCAACCAAGAGGGCATACCTCTAATGAAGCAGAGGAAATCCGGGCCGCATATTGCCAAAAACAGAAGTATTAATTCAGTGTTGGACTAAAACTATTTCTGTAAATGTGATCCACCATTTAACCCTGTATTTAATTAATGATTTATTTTTACTAATTTCTATGATATATTATTGTTGTATGACATTCAATGTTGCCATTTTACATTAAGTAATTAAGTATTTGACTCCGAGAGTTTATGTATGTTTGCTTGTTACATTTTAAAACTTGAATGAGAAGAGTTTGTTTTCTAATTGAATCTTGCTGAAACATGCTTATGTGCTAACTATCTTGAATTTATTAATTTTCCTGTTATATTATGCAATGAAGTAAATTTAAGACATCTGATTTTTTAATTTAAAAAAAATGAAATTGTACGATAATCTCAAAGAAGCATATTATCATTGTTTGTTCATGAAAGAGTTGTTTTTTCCCAATGTCTTTTATTTATTTGCGTTTACATGAATAAACACTATTAATTTTTCTTTCAATACACAACGAAAAATGTATTCAGTGTAATTTTTAAGAATAAAAGGGCAAACTTTTATAAGTAGTTCGATGTAACAGCGACATTCCGAAAACAATTGATAAACTGGCAAGTGGAGCATGACCCTAGCAGGACCTAAAGGAAGTTGTCAATTTAAAGATAATCTCAAATTATTAAGAGAAGAAATTAATACAACTTCTTCATGGTTACAATCATATGAAGCGAAACTGATTAACTAAAGTGAGGCCAGAACAAATACCAGGAACCTGGTCCTATACCGTGATTAGCAGAGTCCGGTTACTGTCTCCTTAGAAACCACAAAATGTATTGCATTCTAAAATACGTGCTCAAAATTTACAACAGACGATTGTGTTGCTAAGCACAAAGTATAATTTTTTTTTTTATCTTATTTATACATTTGATGATAATTGCAGGTTGTCTTTGTTGGGAAGAATTAAATTATTTCTTTGGTATTGATATATACATGGTACATGCTATTTCAAACAGGCAATATATTTTAGCCCCCCTCCCCTTTTATAAATAAGCCAAAATTTCGTCATATATGTATTTTCGAAAATATTACCTAATATTAGAAAATCAAGATGAGTACGAAAGCCGGATAGGCTCATTTCTGAGAAGATAAAAAAAAATTAACTCGTTATAACGAGTTAATTATCTCGTTATAACGAGTTAATTATCTCGTTATAACGACTTAGTTATCTCGTTATAACGAGTTAATTATCTCGTTATAACGAGTTAATTATTTCGTTATAACGACTTAGTTATCTTGTTATAACGACTTAGTTATCTCGTTATAACAACTTAGTTATCTCGTTATAACGAGTTAGTTATCTCGTTATAACGACTTAGTTATCTCGTTATAACGAGTTAGTTATCTCGATATAACGAGTTAGTTATCTCGTTATGACGAGTTAATTATCTCGTTATAACGAGTTAAATATTTTTTATCTTTTTAGAATTGAGCCTATCCGGCTTTCGTAGATGAGAATACGTACGTGTTTAAAAATAAAATACTGAGTACTTTTATTTAAATAGTTAAAAAAAATCACATATTTCGTTCTTGAATATACACGGTGGTAGCAAAAATTTATATATTGATAATTTTACTTTTGTATTTACAATCACCTGGTACATAAAAGAAATACATAATATAAGACAAGTACAAAGTTTTATTTTATGCAAGTAATTTTACGAGTTATTGAATTATGGATACCAGACGAGAGTATAAATTCACAATGGTTTCTTAACAGTTACCTCTTGAATACGGATTGAGATTGTCATTCTAAGGCTCTCATCAAATTCGTAACGATTGAATTTTTAAAACATTACTAGTATCTGACTTCGACAAATGAAGAAAGGATTTCCAATCGGGTTTTTTTTTGTTGTTGTTGTTGTTTTTGTTTTTTTTTTTTATTAAAAAAACGAACAAAACATATTATATAGCTTATTCTTAAGATGTCTTTGGTTTTATTCATGTAAAGTTAGACCTGTATTAAGCAGTCTCCTGGTTATTCTTATACAGTGAGTAGTTTTACAAAGTTAATGTGTAGTTTTATAAAGTTAAACCTGTATTAAACAGTCCCATGGTTATTATGAAATGTGTAGTTTTATTCAGTTAACCTGTGCAAGACAGTGTTAGTGATCTCTGAACAGAAGTATTCTTTGTAGACAGGCTTCAGGATATCCTGATTTTACCATACTAAACATGCATACGTAAACCTTATACAAAATACATTCATAGATATTTGATTAAGGCAGGAGCATTTATTTATCTTAGTTTGATACATGCTGCACCGAAACGCACATTATGCATCAAAATATTAAATCAGATTAGTTAACATATTTGTTTTTTTTATTCAAGATATAGATTTGATGCAATCCATCATACATAAAAAGGTGAAGTTGGAAAATGTTTACCTTTTGCAGAGATGGTTTAAAAATAGATTTAATTGTAATACAGTTAGTTAGGCAATAAATGGCTTCATGTGTTGTTCTTTCTTCTTTTTCATTAATGTTAAAAAGATTAATATCTTGACGTTTTATTAAGCGGTGACTTTGTATTACCTATACAAGTATACCCGAAACATTCCGAATACGAGCGTTCAATATCGGGTATACAAGTATACCCGAAACATTCCGAATAGGAACGTTCAATATCGAAAGCCCCGTTGTAAACAAAAAAGTCGTCTGGTCAAATTCTCCGAGCTAAATTAACGAATTAATGGAGTGGCACATTTTGTAGCTGGTATTCCCGGCAGTATGATGAAAAACACAATACTGTTGTAGTTTACACTTTTAATTATGACATCTCTACGAGGGGCATTTCAAAAGTTCTGGCAACTGTTTAATAAAAGATTAACCGTTTTACGGAAATTATTGAGTTTGATATCATTGGAAAGATCAGAAAAATATACACACATTGTGACGTCACTTTGTAATTTTTATGACGTGAAAATGACGTCAGAATATAGAATGTTTAGCATACTGACCATAAAAATGACGTAACAAAAGACACAATTTGATCAAATTCAAATTTTTAAGACAACTTTTGCTCGTTACTCGGACGCAAGCTAACAGACGCAAATGCCAGTTGGTGGAATAATTACATAGACTACAATCTATCATATGGTATTTTATTTCGGAGATCTTGTTCTGAAATGGTTTTAGTGTGTGTCAAACTTAGCATGGTTGTTTCGAATCTCGCTCAAACTTTTGCGTAAATGAGACCTAAATGTGAGAAAAAGACAAAGTTGACAATCAAAGAAAAATTGATGATCATGTTACAAAATTTGGTGGCATAAATTCGTAAGGTGTTTTAACCAGATTTGTGGGATCAATGAAGGCTCAAGAGAACTTAAGTTTAGTATGCCCCATATTTTCTCATAAAATCCAAAATGGCGGCAGCGCAGTTGTAACCCCACCGCACCTCCACATATTCGCAAATTTTAATGTATGGAAAATAAATAAGACTTTACATGTCTGAGTGAATTATATTCATTTTTTGGATTTAAAAGACAAAAGCACTAGTGAGTTTAGGGGCGCCGAAGTTGAATTTATATGAAAAAAATACGCACAGAATCAACTCTGGGACATTTTCGGAGTTATTACGTCATAAAATTATAAAGTGACCTCACAATATGTGTATATTTTTCTGATCTTTCCAATGATATCAAACTCATTAATTTCCGTAAAACGGTTAATTTTTTATGAAACACTTTCCAGAACTTTTGAAATGCCCCTCGTAAGTTGACAATCGATGATATGGAATTTATAATGGATTTAATGGATATGTCCAATTTATGGAATTGAACTTTCTCCAATGCAATTAAATACTTTCTTTACTAATGGAGATACATTTCAGGAACTGTCTCTAGGTCTAAGGTCTTTGGAAATAAATTAAAAGTCAGAAACAACAAAAACTATGTCTTCTCCATTTGAAGTCAGAAATCTAGAGTTTTAATCTGAACAAAACTCAATACCCCACAAAGACAAAACATTCAACCAATGAAAACTAAGTATTTCAAAAACCGACCAATAAATGTGTGTATGGTCATGTAAAAGTATATGTACAGGTGTTAATCCAAAGGGGCGTATAACTATATCACTAAATACCCAAGTTAGTAAAGAATGAAAAGAATAAAGCTTTAACGGAAAACTATCATTTATAACTTATTTAATAGTTTATTTAGTTTATATTTAATTTATATCTAATATTTATTTTATTTCATTTTAAATCACTCTAACTTTTATTATTTTAAATAAAAGTACCTCTACTACACCCCCCCATTAGAAAATGACGTCCCCGTCATTTCTCTAATGGACTTACCAACTATACTCTGTTCTGTTACTGCAATTCTTCAAGTTAACTGGACGATCTGAAATAAAAATAAATATTTACAATTAAAAACAGATTAATTTCTCTTTAAAATATCTAGCATGGTTTGAACTATTTCTTTTTCATACGACTTCATTTCCGTTGAAGATTTCAAACGATGTAGATAGTCACACTTCTTCATCCACTCTTGTTGCTGCTGTTGCTGTACTAAAACAAATTCCTGGGGGTTTAACCTATCTGGTTTTCGTCTCTCCCTATTGCTTCTTCTTGGTAAGACTGGTACAGGTTCTTCTTTATCATCAGATCTGGATTTTCTAGCTTCAGCATGTTCCTGCTGTTGCTCCGTCTCTACTGGCTGTTGTTCTATTATTTCCTCCTCTGCATCATGATGCTGTATTTCTTCTTCTCTTTCCTGTCTCTCTTCTATATGATCCATCTGTTGTATGGTTCTCTATACAGTCTGCTCTCTAGGGCTATGTATAATCTGATCTTTAGGCCTGTACTCTCTGTTTTTCTGATCTCTGTACTCTCTGCTCTCCTGGGTGCTTACTAACATCCTCTGGGATGCTAACCTCAGGGATCATTGGTACCGGTACCGGAATAAATTCTGTATCTGACTCTTCCTCAGAACTAACTCTGTCATCTTCTGATTCTCCAATCTCTGGTGTTTTCTCTTGAACCTGTCCTTGTTTCTTCAATGTTTGCCTGGTCCTGGGTTTAGGAGTAGGTCTGGAAGGTGATGGTAGTGATTCATCTACACTGGCTGTATATGAATCTAGATGTCCAATTGGGAGTAGAAGGTTTCTGTGTAATGTCCGAGTTTTTCCTTTTGTCGTTTCTTCCTGTACTTTATAAACTGGAATTTCTGGATTAGGATGTTCAATTACTAGTACTAAGTATGGCTCTTCTTCCCACTTATCAGCAATTTTGTGCTTTCCATCAAAAGCTACAATTTTTACAAGTACTCTGTCACCTATCTGTATTTCTGCATTTGTTGTTCTTCTATCATAAGTGTCTTTCTGTCTTTCCTGTGATTTCTTGATAATTTTGTTCACTAGTTCATAAGCTGCTTTCATGTTCTCTTTCAAGTTGCTGATGTATTTCGATACAGACTTCTTTTCTTCTTTCTTTAGGCCAAACTCTATGTCGATCGGTAATTTTGGTTCACGTCCAAACATAAGGAAATATGGGGAAAATCAATAATTATTTAACAAATAATTCTTGGCAAAATTACAAAGAATTGTCTAAAAGCCCCTAAAATTGGAAATTGGAAATTGTCCATTTTACGATGAGATCTAATTAAAGCTAATTCTTACTGGTGGAAAATAATTAATTCACGTTTACTTTTCTGTATAAAAAATAAATATGGGAAACAGTATCAATCACAGATAATAACGAAATTGAATTATTGATATACCCGATAATTGTGATTAAATATTCATGTTCAGTTTAATTCATACATGTGTACGCCCGAAGCTTCTTCCTTCAATAAATATTAATTCAATTTGTTTCTATGCGCGTATTGTTCATAAATGACCTCCGCATACATGCAAGGATTCCTGGCATACAACCCAGAATCAATTTCTACTGACTTTTATAGTTCCATTGTTTATTGCAAATCTCATTTCTGAGTCAGCTCCGCCCATTAATTAATTAAACCCCACCCACTGGGACTGCTGGGACTGCTCTCTGGGACCGCTGGGACCGCTCTGGGACTGCTGTGGGACTGCTTTAGCAGTCCCAGAAAGCAGTCCCTGGGACTGCTCTGAGACTGCTTTGTGTCAGGTTGGGTCTGGTCAGTACTGTACTTCGCGACTATAGAGCAGACGCTCTAATCACTGCGCTATGCGGGCGACCTTAGGAGATATGACATGTTGTAGATTTTGAATTTACTGTCACCCGGTAAATTCAAAATTTACAACATGACAGATATTAAATGAAGATAATGAAGAAAACGGTTAGTAAAAATAAGAAGGGGTCGTTTTAAAATATTATTCTTACGAACTTCAGGGCAAGAATGAGAAATCATATTTATGAAAGCTTCCTGATATAAAAAAGATTACTTTTTTTAAAATCATGACCAGAGTTTTCCCTTGCAAAGTGATTGTTTATTTTGGGGGGTAGGGTGGTTGGGTTGGGAATTAAACTGTCTGTTTAACTGTCCAGTTGCCAGATACTTGATACAGAGATTGATTGTGACAAAAAGGTTTTTCTGCGATTTTGACTCAGAAAATAGTATCATTTCAATCTGGACTATATTTGTTTAAGTTCATACTTGATACAGATCGCTTATAGTCCGCCGGTTTCAGATTTAACAAAATTCAGGGCCAATGACAGAAAAGTTGTAAAATTCCTGTAAGGGATTAGGAAACAATTTTTATTATAGATTTGGAATGAAAAACTAGGTTTATGCCTAGGTCACATTTCCCGGCCGGTAGCCGTAGACCGGTGGTAATCGGTGGTAATCCGTGGTGTTAACGATGCCCCAACATCGTTACACATCGGCCAAGTAATCCTAAAAGTATCAGTCACATTATCCAGCGATGTGCATACGATGGGCAACCAATGCGTTTTATGAGAAAAATGGTGTGGTTGCCGGCCGGACTTACAAAGGCCCAGCAATGCATTGCTAATCATAAAACGATGTTCCAGCATAATCGGCCGATGTATATTACATCGCTCATACATTGGTGAACATCGTTCGTACATCGGTCGACTACGGACCAGTGTTTGGTCGAACATCGGACGATGATCGGTTGTTATCTGTTGAACACCACTAAACTCCCCGATGACCTCAGATTCAACGGATATTGGACGATGCTCGGCCATACATCGGCCGATTCTTGAAAAGTGTGTTAATGATGGGTTGCCGATGAGGAGCGATGAGAGGCATCGTTGGAGACATCGCTGAATTTTAACTACGAATTATTTCCTACCGATGACCCCACCGATTCGCAAAATGGCCTCAGACACCGTCCGATCATTAGTGGTGCCCGGCCGGCAACCACGCCATTTTCATCAAAAAACGCATTGGTTTCTCATCGTATACCCCATCGCTGGATAATGTGACTTATACTTAAGGTAATGAAAGGTGATCGATCTGAAAAAAAATCGATAAACAATAGAATTATGTGAAGAGGGCATAAATATGGACGAATGGAAATTGCAGAGGCTGGATGAGGTGCCTATTATTAATTAGGAACAAGCATCCCCTGTTGACCGTGAGCCCTACGTATTTATCTGGTAGACGGAACGTACCGTAGTCAGTCCAGTATTAAATAAGGCATTACAATTGGTTGAAGTTGAAGAAAATTGATATGATAAATAGAAAGTTAAATATTTGTTCTATCTCACAATAAAATTAAAAATATGTGGTCTATATAAAGATCACTATCTAATTAACATTAGAAAATGTAATGAATCATTGCTTGTTAAATAAAAATATGACATTGTTTCAGTGCTTGTAACATAAAATTCATCAATCTACAAGAGTTATCGTTCCTCAGAATATTTTTAATACAACCACAACTGTTCCATATTAATTAGAATTATTTGAGATATTCAGTATTGACTTCGTAAAAAGCTTTTAAAACAAACAGTTCTTTCAAGAATTAATTCCATTTTATATCTCAATAAAGTTTTAATATTTTTTCACGTTTTGTATTTAATATCAAAAGAATCAAATAATATCTTAAAAAATATTTCTCTGTTATATAGTTATATAATGATAATGATAATTGCCAAAAGGATGAATCATAGATGTAATAAAAATACAATCGAGGATTACTAGTTGTATTAGGCAATGATGTCACAGACTCTGTGATCATGATGTCTTTCAGTTATTAATTATTTTAAAGTTTCACGAAAAACAAAAACAATACAAATTGATTCTACATTGTCGATAAATGTTAAATTATGGGCAACAGCATTTTTTTCAGGTAAGAATTTTAAGTTTAGAAAAAGATGAAGGTAAAGGAATAAACTCATCCACGATATATCATGATCACACTTTATTTACCCTTTGTCGGCGAGTTGTAATTGACAAAGCAGGTAACAACATTGTCTTCATTTGTAAGGATCATTATATAAATTGTATTTTAGAATTTTAGAAGAACTTGGATTTAATTCTACAAGTGATATCCAACTTGTACTCATACTTCCTTTTCTAAGATAGAAATTCTTCAAAAGCATATGTAAGTTTTGAATATTTTTAATATTCTAATCAACAAAAATGAATTTGAAATACCATATCTATACAGGATTCCGAAACTTCATAAAAATCCTTACCAACAAAGATACATACTGAGTTCCAGTAAATGTTCAACCGAGACTATTTTTTTACTCCTCACTAAGATATTAACAGTTGTGAAGGAGAAGCTTCAAGAGTACTGTGCAAAAAATATATAGAAGTGGTGTAAATCAGATGTGGATATCAAGAAAGTTTTAGACAATTGGAAATCACAAGATTTTACCAAATAGAGCAGCTGAAAAACTTACGACTTTTCAACTTGATAGACAACCATTTCCCACGATAAATAAATGGAACTCGTAAATTTACCTTGTCATTGGTCATTTGCAAAATCATTTTGTTGAAAAAAATTCTGGTTGTACACACAAGTACTCTAAAGTGGATATAAAAAAAGATGCTCGAATTTCTGATTGACAATATTTATTTGGTTTTTGGAGACGAGGTCTACAAACAATCTATTGGAATTCCCATGGGTACCAATTCCGCCCCGTTATTATCAGACCTTTTTTTGTATCCAAAATAAAAAGCATAATTTGTCCAAAATCTTATACGTGTAAAGAAGAAAACACTTGATATGGTCTTCAACTCGACATTTCAATACACCGACGACGAATTGTCAATTTACATATTAGATATTTTCATTCTTATGCCGATTCGATATATCCAAGTGAGCTTAAGTTGAAAGATTCCACAGAGCCTGACACATTTATCTCATAATTGGATATTTTACTTGAAAAAGACATTAATGGTAATCTACCAACCAAGCTCTATGTTAAACGTTATGACTTTAACTTTTCTATCGTCATCTTCCATTACTTATACAGCAGTATACCTTCATCACCTTCATACGGAGTATATATATCTCAGTTGATTCGATACGCAAGAGCTTGCTCTACGTATATACAATTTCTAAAACGAGATAAATTATTGACAAACAAGTTGATGAAACAAGGATATCAACAGTCTCGTTTAAAGTCATTATTTCTTAAGTTATATGGTCAATACAATGACCTTTTCAGCAAATATAATTAATCATCCATTCAAATGCTGACTGACGTTTTCCATACTAATTCTTAGTCCATTATGTACACTGAATTGACGACGGATTTTCCCACTGTTTCCCGATCATGACAAGGAGCATGACAAGAAGCACACGGCGGATATTACCGGTCGACAGGGGATGCTCATTCCTCCATCCCACTGCTGATGTTTTGGAGGTCCGTGTTTGCTCTGTTCCTATTTTATATTGTTTAATGGACTTTTGAGCATGAATTCTGTTCGGTATCTCTATATATTTCAATGTTTTGAGAGTATTTTTGCAAGTCTTAATTTTTACCATGATGTATGTTATATCCATTTACGTATAATTGACAAATGTTTGCCTTATTTTGAAAAACTATCGACTTTTTGTCTAAAAATCTCGTATCAAAATTATTGTGAACCTCTCTGACTGCAAACAGTTAGGGTATCAGTATAACTTAATGGTTTAAAGTCTTGCTAACGTTATTTAAATATTCTTATGATATGACACAAACAGCATGAAAGCAAGTGTTACTCCATACAGGTATTGAATCTTGTAGAGAGGTGAAGAATAATCAAGTGTGCATATTTTCATTTCCAGGCGGTTAACGGTGCAGTAATCGATTTGGACATTGATCATTTAGATGCCGCCAAGTTGCAATAATCTGAAAAACTTCAGCTGACTCAAGTTGGAATGTGTCTTAAAAACATACCGGTTACTTAATGTTCCGTTAAGACTAAAATGGTACATTGTAAAAGACACAAATTGTTATACAAAGATAAGTCAACCAAAAATAATACAGAAAATTTTGTTATTTTAATAACATAGATACTGATGATATTATTAATATAATTGATATGGTCTATCGATCCCCTTCTTATTATTAAAAACGAAAACGAAAGCATTTTTCTTTATCCTCTTTCGTCAGTTAGATAACATATTATTTTAAGAAAAGCATTTGAATGTTATCTCAATAAACTTATCAGCTTTCCACACCTAATCCAGAAGTTTGACAATCCATTTCAAGGTACATTTTAGAAAAATACATTGTGAAAAATTAATACATCACTTCATCAGAAAAAAATTAAAGAAATTGATATTCTTTTTTACAAAAATAACGCATAGTTGTATATAATTTTATTTTACCACCTTAATTATAAACAATCTTATCCTATGAAATCCAGTGATTGACGACATCTTACTTGGTAACCTTGCGCATCCAGCCTCAAAAGTATGTTTAACTTCTTCTACATTTCTTAATAAAGTATAGAAGTATAGGCTCGTATAAACGTCCGTTTGCAAAAATTCTTTTTTTTAACTATGAGAAGTAAACCTCGTTTATCTTTGTATCTAGGAGTATAAAATAGCCAGCAGAACACACAGTAACATCAACTGAATATGGAGAAAATAATATTGAGATGCAAAGTAGAATTAGAAATAAAATTTTGAAAAAGGATCGAGGACGTCGTTTACTGGTAGAATTTGCTCAGAATTACAGGGGTGTTTGAAGGGGCTTCCGATTGATCTTCTACCTGTGATAAGACGAAGAACAACTATGTGTTGCACCTGACACAACCTGATCAAGTGGATCAAGTTACTCAAAGTAACGGAACCTCAGGTCAGTTCAGGTAATTCCATATTCTTTTTTGCATTATTTATCAATCTATTCAAGATTAAATTTAAAAGAAAATTACAATTTACTTTAACTTCCAAATTATAAAAAAAGTAAACTAATAAATAAATCTCATTAATGATAATATGTAGTTATCTTGTTATCGGATACAAAATATAATTCTACGTCTGGTTAACATTTGGTTATTACAGAACCAATCACTTTGAAAATACTAATGTCACTTGTTACTTCAGTTGCTACTTCTGCCTTCCTATAGCATAGTAGTTTTACTTCAGGATTTTATTTATCCTAACATTAATTAAACATATTTATTTTAGTTATGTACTTTACAACAATCTTTACCCAGAGTTTTTGTTTTAATGTAAATTTTATATATCCATACTTATCGAATATACTAGTACTTTATCTCATTTTATAACAATATCTTTGATTAAATTATTTGTGTATACCAAAATAAGTTTTCATGCCCCGGGATCGAAAGATCCCGGAGTATACTGTTTTTGTTCTGTCTGTTTATCTGTTAGTCTCTCTGTCCGTTGTCAACTTTGACCTAGCCCATAACTATTGAGTGGATGGAGCAATGGTTATCATATTTCACAGGTGTATTCCTTGTGATAAGACCTTTCTTTGGGTGCCACCAAACTTGACCTCTTGACCTTGACACTGCAGTTTGACTTACTTTTACCAAAAAAAACCCCACACTTTAACCTTAGTCATAACTTTTGAACAGTTGGAGCTAGGGTTTTCATACTTTACATGTGTATCTATTGTGACAAGACCTTCATTGGATATAAATATTTTTTTACCTTTTGACCTTGACCTAAGACTTTGACCCACTTTTAAAAACTTAAACCATGGTCAAAACTTTTGAACAGTTAGAATTAGAGCTTTCATATTTCACAGATGTATTCCTTGTAACAAGACCTTCATTTGATTACCAACACTTTTGACCTTTTGCCCTTGACCTTTGTAGGTTGAAATGCATTTTAGTGAATTCAACCCTCGCCACAAGCTGAATTAAATCTAAAATTTAAAACAAACACACAGAAAAAATACAAATATGTTGTTTTACGTCCCGTTCGAGAATTTTTCAGCCATACAGTGACGTCACCCTATACCAAAGTCCAAATATTTGACGTTTTATAAGCTTTTTTATGATTTTTGATCTTTTACGTGCCGGACTACAAATACCCGTGAAGGGCTTCAAATTAAGACCTTTATTCGGCATTAAGGGCCATCGAGCAGTGACGTTTCTTTATTGTGCCAACGCCTACCGAGACAGTTGACCTATTTTTATAGTCGGTCGCAGCCGAGATTCGAACACACTACCTTCTGATCACGGAGCGAGCGCTCTGCCGCCTGGACTACCTTGATGGCGAAAATTCTCAGTGATCGGAAATTCTACAATCATTCTTTCAAAAAATTTTCTGTCTCAGTTTGTGTGTTTCCCTTGATAGAGAGATAGGTTTTTGATTTTAGTGTGGGCGCTTACCATATAAAAAAAAACTAGAAATGGCCATGACGATTCTATTAATTTTCTAATAAACCAAGTAATTAGAGAGAAAACTGTATGGAATAGGGCAGTGGCCTAAAGTTTGTGATAAATACTCATTATCAAGCAAGATGCAACAGTCCTTTAGTTCAAAATCTCAAAGAAAAGAAATTCAAATCTTTGCTGGACTACAGTATGTCAGCATTCAAATTTGCTACAAATCAACAAGACCATCGATATTAACTGATTTCTGATGCTGTATCTGTGACATGAAAGAAAAAACATCTTTAAATATTATACTTTCATGTACATTAGTTGAAGCTGCGCTTCGTTTCACAAAGGTTTTCTTGGGGTGAAAATTTTCAATGTTACACTCAACTACATACAATCTTTATACCAGTATATTATGCATCTGAAAGTTGATCTCATGTAAAGCTTATGTAAAAGTGATTTTTGATGGTAATTTGAACTCATTTGACATTTGTAATATGTAGTTGGCATATATATTGTATTTGTTTCGTGTGTTACAAGTGTGAATTTTATTGGATCAAAAATAATTAAAACGAAATCTCTGCTTTTCACTTCACTTTAATTTTCTTTTTGCATACATGTGGACACGGAAAATAAAATTTTATTTTAGAATATAAAGGTAGTGACAAATTCTTTATTCATGCCTGTCGTTAAGTGTTTGATGAAGTGACCATTGTTAAGGTTTGCACAAAAATTCTTGTGTTGCTGTAAAACAGCTTGGGCACTAAGTAGTCGAATTAATTGTCTTCTCATGAAGGATTAGATCAAAATAACTTGTGAATCGCTGTTCGTACAATGTGGAACTTTACAGATTTTTTATTGATAAAAGTAGAACTTTTATCAGAGAATTCTTTGAAAATTAAAGTGATTTATATAACACACCTGACACAAAAATTTGGTCTAGAAATTGAAATGCAAATACCGTTTCTACCAAAAAATATCATTATAATTTATTATCTTCTTTATGATAAAATTCCTACATCTTAAAATGTAAATTATATTAAAGGTTTTTTATCATTTAGTAAATTGAAAAGATCCCTCATTGCTTAATGATATAAAATGCCGAATACAGGTCTAAATCTGCAGCAATCCTCTAACAAGTGGAGGCGTCTAGAATTGAGTGAAAAAAAATTCGATGGCACGTTGAACAAATTAAAAAAATCCCCAAACTACCCTTCTTTATGTCTCATAATTAAACATATCTCCACTTTTCATTCTATCAAGAAAGAAAAGTTTATCCACTGCTTTGAATTGTCAAGTTATAATAAATTTAGGGCCTACACTATTCACTTAGGTTTATTTCTAGGATAGAGTCCTGCACATATATCATCTAAAGAAATTCGTAGTTACGCAATCCTGAAGCTAACTTCCTGATGATTTTTTTAACCTGAGTCATTCGAACACTTCAAAGCATGTTTTGCTTTCTGACTAAATTTGGTTTTCTTACACTAAACTGGCACGTAGCATTGTTTTCACTTTATTTGAGTGATGGGTGGGTGTTTCAAATTTCTTTGGAGGTTAAGGGAATGCGGATGGGTGGGGATAAGGGAGAGTGACAGTTTCCCCATGTCCTATCATTGTGGATGTAAGAAGCGGAAAACTTTAACACACTGAAGCAAATGTAGGTGGCCAACGTTTCTAGCAATAAAAAAATTAACAAATTAACAAATTAATACTTATTTAACAAAAAAATCTGGAAATAATGAGCACCAGTTCCCCCAACCTTTGCATACTACGTACATGTTCTCATAGGAACAATACGATATGTTTGCCCCTTTGTTGCATCACTTTCTAGAGATATGAGATTGATACATTCTTTTTTTCAGTCCGATAATCTTCCATACCAGGGGGTAATCTCATCATGGGGTCACATCGCACCCGGACGATACTGTAATCCACTCCCTCACTGAAGTTATCTCTCCAGAACGCTCGGCATGCAAACTGCCTCTCAAAGGTTAGTTGAATGGCTCAAAAAGAAAGTGTGAGAAGTTTCCAATATACTCTTGTATTTATATAATAGTGTTGCATTATGCATGTACTATGCCTAAATAGTAGGCAGGGTTTGACACATGGTGCACGAGCCGGAGGCGAGTGCACTATGTGTCAAACCCTGCCTACTATTTAGGCATAGTACATGCATAATGCAACACTATTGTTATTATTATGCTGACTGTTGTAATTATTTATGCGGCAATCTATTTGACTTTTTCCTGAAAATATCGGTGCTTAAACAGCGCACCTGTAAGAACTAATTCAAAATATTCATGCTAAAATTGTTTGCATGCTTAGTTATTTTGGTTACTAGTATTTTCTCTAAATAAGTCGGGATTTTCTGTCCCAAAGCAACACATCTTTATTTTCTGTTTTGTTCGTAAGCCTTATTTGTTTGCAGACGTCGATTCTCATTGATAATTTTCTTTTACATCCTTCAATCAAGCGTCATATAAAAAAGCATTTTAATGACCCTATAAAATCAGTTCATCTAACGATCTGTATGTAATTAGTTTGAAAGTTTGTTGTACACATTAATCTAAAGTTCCTTAGAATAATATAACTGTTTTCAAATAATATTTGTCTATTTTCTCCTTCTTGTGTCAATTGTATAAATTAAGTTTATATATTTAATAAAATTATCCAATCAGTGATCGTCTCTATGGCGTAATCGATAAGGCATCGGACTGACAATCTCATGGTCGTGAGTTCGATCCCCGGCATGTGCATGGAAGAATTTTATTCAGAAAATAAAGCCGTGCACTATTTCGGCATAGTATGCTTACGCTATATAAATCCTTAGACCACTATGCGAGAATAGTAGGGTATGGGTTATGTAGAGACAAACTGACAGGAAGCATAATAATTATTAATATCATCTAAACAACAACGAGTTTCTGACATGAACAGTCGACGTTTGCGTTGATCACTGACACTTTAAGACTATTTCAGATCTTTGAAATAAACATCTTTGGTGAGCCTTTCATCACTTTACATTGTCAGCAATGGTGTATATAGGACTTCGATATATAACATTATGTATTTCAGGTAAATATTTTTTTTTCATAATGAGGAAATTTTGAATGCTTCAGAAATATAACCTTATGCTAAATTAAAAAAAAGAATTTATATCTACCTTCATATGTATTAAAAATACAGCAAAATAGTTTTATTTCGGGAATTTTTTTATCCTAACATTTTGAAAATGTTATTACTGATTTTTCCACGCAAACAGAAACAAATTTCTAAACGCTTGCAGATATTGAGCTGAATTTTGGTATGTGAGTGTATCTTAATGAGTTACAGATCAAGTTTGAATTTTGCTTTGCTTCATTGATTTTTGACAGAATTAGGGCATTTTGAATATTTTTTCATAATCGCTTAATTGAGATCGGATTTGAACTGCGCTAACTTCCGATTGTCGACAAAAATATGAAGCGAGGAAAGGACGGTGGAGAAATGAGTTGAATTTTCGTCTTAATGTGGATTATTTTATTAGTTTTAAGGCATTTACAACTTGAAAATCTTTCAGTTTTACCTTGGACATGACTTTTGCATATTATCATGTTGCATATAAAATGACATCCAGAAGAAAAAGGGGAACCCGGTAGGGGACATGTATTGCTTATGCAATACTCTCAGAATGCTTGTTCTATTTGTTATCAACTTTAACTTTCGCCATAACTTTTGAACAGATCAAGATAGAGACTTCATATATAAAATGCATAGACTCCACTAATTAAGCACTTTCATCTGACACCAAGGACAATGACCTTTTGACCCTGACTGTGACCTATATGCTAAAATTAGATTTTTCGAACTTTCGATATAACTTTTAAACAATAGGAGATAGAGACTTGATATTTGGTATGCCTACTTCACTAGTTAAGTGCTTTCAAACGACACCAAGGTCAATGACCTTGTGACCTTGACTGTAACCTTTATGCTAAGAATAGATTTTTCAAACTTTGTTGCTGTGGGGGCACAGTGTTTCATAAACACATCTTGTTAGCTCACCTGAGCCGAAGGCTCAAGTGAGCTTTTCTGATCACATTTTGTCCGTCGTCCGTCCGTCTGTCCGTCCGTCCGTCTGTAAACTTTTCACAACTTCTTCTCAAGAACCACTGGGCCAATTTTGACCAAACTTGGTACAAAGCATCCTTGGGTAAAGGGGAATTTAAATTGTTAAAAGGGACATATCCCCTCGCAAGGGGAGATAATCAAGAAAAGACAAAAATAGGGTGGGGTCATTAAAAAATCTTCTTCTCAATAACCACTGGGCCAGTAAAGCTGAAACTTATGTGGAAGCATCCTGGGGTAGTGTAGATGCTAAATTATTCAAATCATGACCCCAGGGGGAAGGGCGGGGCCACAATGGGGAATCAAAGTTTTACATAGAAATATATAGGAAAAATCTTTGAAAATCTTCTTCTCAAGAACCACTTGGCCAGAAAAGCTGAAACTTATATGGAAGCATCCTGGTATAGTGTAGATTCTAAATTGTTCAAATCATGACCCCCGGGGGAAGGGCGGGGCCACAATGGGGAATCAAAGTTTTACATAGAAATATATAGGAAAAATCTTTGAAAATCTTCTTCTCAAGAACCACTGGGCCAGAAAAGCTGAAACTTATGTGGAAGCATCCTGGTATAGTGTAGATTCTAAATTGTTCAAGTCATGACCCCCGGGGGAAGGGCGGGGCCACAATGGGGAATCACAGTTTTACATAGAAATATATAGGAAAAATCTTTGAATATCTTCTTCTCAAGAACCACTGGGCCAGAAAAGCTGAAACTTATGTGGAAGCATCCTGGTATAATGTAGATTCTAAATTGTTCAAATAATGACCCCCGGGGGATGGATGGGGCCACAATGGGGAATCAAAGTTTTATAAAGAAATATATAGGAAAAATCTTTGAAAATCTTCTTCTCAAGAACCACTGGGCCAGAAAAGCTGAAACTTATGTGGAAGCATCCTGGTATAGTGTAGATTCTAAATTGTTCAAATCATGACCCCCAGGGAAAGGGCGGGGCCACAATGGGGTATCAAATTTTTACATAGAAATATATAGGAAAAATCTTTGAAAATCTTCTTCTCAAGAACCACTGGGCCAGAAAAGCTGAAACTTATGTGGAAGCATCCTGGTATAATGTAGATTCTAAATTGTTCAATTAATGACCCCCGGGGGATGGGTGGGGACACAATGGGGAATCAAAGTTTTATATAGAAATATATAGAAAAAATCTTTGAAAATTTTCTTCTTAAGTACCACTGGGCCAGAAAAAGTGAAGCTTATGTAGAAGCATTCTGGGGTAGTGTAAATTCTAAATTGTAGGAATCATGACCCCCGGGGGAAGGGCAGGGCCATTATAGGGAATCAAAGTTTTACATAGAAATATATAGGAAAAATCTTTGAAAATCTTCTTCTCGGGAACCACTGGGCCAAAAAGCTGAAACATATGTGCCCATGGAAGGATCATGTGGTAGTGTAGATTTCAAAATGTCTAAATTATGATCAGTGGGGTAGGGTGGGGATGCATTATGTATAACAAGGGTGAAATCTGGTAAAGAACAGAATGGTCAAAGCTTCTCAGGTGAGCGATGTGGCCCATGGGCCTCTTGTTTTTGTATATTTCTTTGAACATGTTGAATAATGCAAACATTTTCACAATTTAATGTTTTTTCAAAACCCCTAGTAACACTAAATTAGAAACATAAAGAATTATTGTTCACTTCCAACATATAAATTCTAACATTAATTATAGTGAACATAATGTATGTAAAAACTTAATTGATTTGTTATCCACTGTAGTTTTAATAGTCAAGCTGATGGATGTGATCATGGTGATAGGGATACATTTCAAAAACTAACTAGTGGTAAATAAAGCACTGTAGTTTTAAGCTTTGAATGCATTGATAAAAATGTCTTATTTCATCAAGTTCATTACATGTACCTGTTTTTTTTTTTTTGTTTTTTTTTGCCGGTAGGTGGTTATTTCAGTTAGGTTAATAAAGAGAAACATACGAGATGTAATTAAATTTCATTCTTATATATTCATTCATAAAGATGATGAAGATACCCAACATAATTATTAAAAGATAAAGAGAATGAATCAGATTGGTGATCAATATCCAAAAGACAGATGGTGGATCTAAAGGGAATGGGTTCCAATATTTTCCTTTGTTTATTGCATGGTTTTGAATTTCACATTTACCCTAGACAAATCAAAATGAGTTATTTGTAGGTTGATCTGATTAAGAGGCTTTATCTTTTTGATTATGGCTAATTGATTTTAAACAGTTTGCTTATAAGTCATGTGATATCATGGTCCAAAGTTATGAGTGGTGGATCCAAGGGGAGTTGATATTGATTTTTTAATTACTTATCATGCTTATTGTAGATCATCATGGCATATACTAATTATTATTGCACATTTATTTAAACATTTAAGTAACCTTTCTTTGTGTGATAAGTGATGGATCAAAGGCATGTATATTTCACCAGTAATTGTTTTGATAGTTGAGGTGGATCCAAGGGGGTGGATAGATATATTTTTAAATATTAAATTTTGTAATGTGTCAAAGGAATCAATAATGATCATGTGATGTTTATGGTTAATTGATTTTAAACATTTAACTGATATATCATGTGTGATCAAAATCTAAACTTATAAGTGGTGGATCCAAGGGGGTGGATATTAATCTTTTTTAAATATTTGTGGTGGGTGCAGTATCAAAGAATATTAATGATCAATGATTGTGGTTAATTTATATCAGACATTTAGCTTATATGTCATGTTTGATCATGATCTTAATTTTAAAGGGATGGGTCCAAGGAGGAGTGGATATTTATGTTATATAGTAGTTGTGGTTGATCCAAGGGGAGTGGATATTAATTTTAAATACATGTATTTGTGATGGGTAAAAGGATATTAATGATTATAGGCTTATAGCTAATTGATTTCAAACATTACGATTATATGTCATGTATGATCAAGATCTAAACTTATAAGTGGTGGATCCATGGGGAGTGGATATTAATTTTATTATTTTTTAAATATTTTTAGTGGATCAAAGGATATAATTGATTATGGCTAACTGATTTCAACATTAAGCTTATATGCCATGTGTGATCATGGTCTTAACTTACATTAGTGGTGGATCCTTGAGGAGTAAATTTTTTATTTTAAAATATTTGTGGTGGATCAAAGGATTTTTTTATTATAGTTTTTAAAAAGAAAAATTGCTGTCCTTTCAAGTGTTTACAGAAGATTCCCACTAATGCAGTTTTTTCCATCAGGAAGCAGTTTTGGAAACTGGTCATTACTCAGCAGAATCAGGAGATTTCAGTATTGTATTTAAACAAAGATAAGACAGTGTCACTAGCACAAATTTAAGTCCCCTTTCGGTTGGTTGTACTTTTTCTTAACAAATAAAAATCAGTATCTCAGACACTCCTCTTCTCTTGGCAAGTCATTTTGTTTTCTCTGGCAATAGTATTTGTTTATGACCCTCACTTTAATTAAAATGGCTCTACAAAAGCAGTTTAACAATGGGTATATAATTTGAATTTGTATATAATTGAAGATAAAATGCTTCATAAAGTATATTCAGACATTGCATTCTTATCCCATTATTCCCATATCTGCTTATTTATTTATCCCATGGGATTAAAAATACCCAGTATTATGTACTTTGCAGGATTTTTAATCCTAAGAAGGGCAAATATGGGATTTTTAATCCTATGCCGCTTATTATGGGAGAAAAAATCCCATGGGAGAAAAAATCCCTCAAAGATTTTTTTCTCCCATGGGATTTTGGTGGGATTTTTGGTGGGATGAAAAATCCCGCCATTCTCCCATGGGATTTTAGGTTTTGACAGAGGTTTATGAGAAAACTACTACAATGTGGAAGTTGAGATTGACATGATGAGGTCAGAATAAAAAATCCCACCAAAATATAGAAAAAAAATTTTTGTAGGTCTTTTCGAAAGGGTCCCTAAAAGTCCGGACTTTGTCGTGTCCGGACTTAAATGTCGCAGTGTTATTTTCAATAGCGGCAATGATAACAAAATAAGCATTGTAAATTATTTTTATTGTTACATCTTTTTTTTTTCATAGGCATAGTTTATATGAAGTTAATTAGAAGTCTAAAATGTGAATATTTATTGATATGTTGGCTAATACTGCAAAATAATTTTTACGAGATATTTTTGTATCTTAACAGTAAGTAACCATTAACAAAATATACTTGTATTATTACTTTTACTTATTACTTTTATTTGACAATTTTTAGAAATAAAAGTACTGTAAATTTTCCTTTTCAGTGAGTTTTTATGTAATTATACCTAGTCATTCTCAATTGCAAAAAGATGAGGTATTTTACATTGTAAACAATACAATCTGTACCAGAGGGGAGACTGTTTGCTTTACTGACAATGTTAACAACAGCTGTCTCTTAGTGAGACAAAATCCAAATGCATCTGTATGTTACACAGCATGCGGTAAGATATTGATATTGAACTTTTGTTATTTTTGTCTACATCTTAAAACGAATTTCACTTCAATTTGATCGATTTAATTTTTATTTTTTATCAGATTCATGTGAAAATAGTATCCATGGGGATGAAAATTGCACAGATTTCTGTTCATCATGCATCAAAACTTTAATGGTAAGCATAGAACAGTTTGTATGAAATCAAAGAAAAAGACAAAGATTGCGAACTTAATGTTTGTAAAAAGAACATTTTAATGACCCTGTACAATGATTGACTTATTAAAAACATTTTATATAATAGCAAAGGTCCAATTGGAATGAAATAAGTCATTCAAAATAAACCATAAAATGGGTCAAATTTGCTAACAAAGTCATTTTATCAGCCCCATATAATATTCGAAATTCTAACTTACAACGAGGTTTTTGAAATCCCTGTTTCATCAACCTATATTACAGTAGCCTGTTCTGGTTTAAGAATTGATCTTACTCAGAGTATGCTCTTGGGTGAAAAATTAGCTTGAGGACTTAAACGCAATATGCAGTTGAGTCAAAGTTATTTTAACAAAGTACTTTTGTTGATTACCAATTACACGATATGGAATTTCAGAGCTCCATTCTAAAAAAAAAAAAAAAGCGGTCGTCGATCATATAAAAAAGCCTAGTTTTTAATTCATTTCGAGGAAAAGTTATTTACTAAAGAAAATTTTCTTTTAAAAATGGAAAATCATATGTCTTGTTTTAAATGACTTAATGACTTAAAAAATGATTTTTTAAAAATCCACTTTTGATTTATAAGAAGGTAAGAAACAAAATACATCTATGAAAATATGACGGTCTCAATTATAGTGTTTATCGAGTCCTCATATGTCTGGGGGAAATCCGAAGTTTTTTGTTCAATTTTTATAAATTGGCTATTAAAATTGCATAATATTTACTCTACTGCAAAAGCTTTTTGAGGAATTATCTTATCTGAAGTATTGAATATTTACAAATAGTTTCAGGGGATATGAACTTGATAATTCGTTGTTATTTAGTTTAAGTCGAAATGACTGATTCACTACATTATTCACATCGTTTTTTGTAATGGATTTTTTGACAGGCTCAGACATCGGGATGTAATAATTCCTTACCACATGCAGGGGTTACTACAGCACTCTGTAGTTGTCATAATATCAGCGAGACAGAGAAAGACCAAGATTTAAATGTTAACATAAGATTAGGTAGGGATACATTGCTTTACTAGTTCATTATTACAGTCTGTTTACTTATGATCAACCCTTTTTATCAGTAACATTGCAGAATGTCACATTTTACCAATTTTGATAGATACATTTTCTTTTTGTATCATTTTGTTTTATTTCCGAGTAAATAACGATATTTGAAAGAAAATAATGTTTAAAGTTATTGAGTATATTTGGTTTTTAGGACATTGTTGATTTGAAAAAAAATATTCCTTTGTCACAATATTTCTTCAATTTCAGGAAAAGGAAATGCATTGTTATTATAAACAGTAGTTGTTTTGGGGTTTTTTTTGGCAGGTGGATGTATGTTTCTTTCCAACCAAACAGATTTAGTTTTTTGTCATTGTCTCGAGTTGCATTAAACACATGTGCGTAAAACTTACAGATTTAAAAAAAATACACACAAATTTAAATAGGCCTACATATTTGAAAATTTTGTTTTATTATCGATTTTCTTTTTAAAATATATTGATTTCAAATCACCAGTTTAAAAAAAAAGATTGTTTAGACTGTTTGGCATGATTCGATGAGTTTTGCATCGTTGTAATATATATCAGCATTTTTTACGAATTCAAATAGTCTTATATGGGGTTTTTATCTTGCAAACCTATGATAGAACATGGCATGACACAACAGATACTTTTAATGATTTTTCTACTGATTTGATAAAGATATTTACCAAGGTCCTCTTATTTTGACGATTTGACAGATATATTGTTTGCTTTGAGTCAACATTAGGGACCATTTCTTGTTTCATATCTAGTAGAATTTTATAGGACAGGATTTCAACTTATATAATGATCCTTTTGCAATATCCACAAGTGCCTCTAAAGGTTTCTGTATGAATATTTATGAAAACCCTGATTGCTTGGAATTTCATACATGTAAATCATTAATGACCAAATTGCTTGAAACGTTACATTGCCTAAAAGTATATTTTTAAATAAATAACAACAAGTGTTTAAGTTTCTAAACATAAAAATAATATTTACAGGTTTTTGTACAAACTGTTCTCAAGGTCTTCATTGTACATACCTTAAAAAAGAAAACGCTTCAGAGACAATGCTGAACTTCACACTCAATTTTCAGGAAATTTGTTCAGGTAGGATATATTAAAAAACAGGTCTGTATTTTATCGAAAGGTAACTAAGACCAAATAATAACTCCATGTCATTAAAAAAATTTATTTGATACGCAAGGGCATGATTTTTAATTAACATAAAACAAAACAATTTATTGACAAACAAGTTGATGGAACAGGATATTTATTAAAGTCGCATTTTGAGAAGCAATGCCCTTGTCAGAAGTACATCTATCACTATGTCAATTTCTGAATGACGTTTTTCTTACTAATGTGCCAGGCCATTATTTACACACTGAAATGTCCAAGGATTTTTCTGTTTTTCCCGATAATGACAAAACCACCCGACAGGGGATGTTTATACCTCTCTGACACCTGATCCCACCTCTGATGATTTGGAGGTCCGTCTTTGCTCTGCTTCTGATTTGTATTGTTTAACCCCTTACAAGGCATATACGCTTTTCTACGCATCTGACTTGAAAAACAAGAATAGTGTGAAAAAGCATTCATAACTTAGTTAATACTGGGAATATAAGAATAAATCTTGCACCGTTGGAAAGAGAAAATAAATACGGTAAAATATTATACAGAAAATATTTTTATTGGCTGTACCAGTTTTCTAGTAGCTTGAGTAAAACTTTGCACACTTTTTGAGCCATTTTGCCATTATTGAAATCAATGCGGGGGTAACACGTTATATGTAAAAAATGCTAAATTCTGGTGTTTACATCCAAACCCTACCCAATCCCCCCAAAATACTTAAAATTGTTTTGTAAAAAATGTACATGTTCATAATTTTCAACACAACAATAAAATATTTTTTAATATATTTAGCTAAGCAAAAAATAGAATGAAACTCATTATTTAATAAAGGGGAATTCCAGCATGATTATAATGTATTTCGTTGCCATGGCAACTGAAATGAATTTTTTATAATCATTTTCAGAAAGAACAAAATACCTGCTTTCAGAATATATATACATTACAAAAATTACATGAAATACCCCCAAAACTGAATTGAAATCTTAATATCAATTTGTCTAGAAATGCTCAAAATCTTTGCCATGGAAGGGGTTAAATGGATTTTTAATCTTGAATACTTTTCGTAAATTTGCTTTCAATTTACTTATACCCTTCATTCCGTGCAAAGCGTACTTTAAATTAAAGTTTTTTTTTTACATATATCTATATATATGAATTTCTGTCTATTCGTTCGTTTTTGTACTATATGAACTAGAATTTTTAAATTTACATTTTCAGTTGAACGTTGTTTTAAAGATCGTATTGTATTTATAATATATTCAAATGGTGATTCAGATTCACAATTATACCTAGTTCAACTGTATATTTATACCTCCGTTTGAAAAGCTGGGGGTGTATAGCAATTGCGGTGTCCATCCGCCCGTGCGTCCTTTACACTTTGGGGTACCCATTTCTTATCCACAACTTATACATGTACCAATAAATGAAATCAATGAGACTTTTACAGTACTGTTGTTACAAAGTACCCTCCTATTTTACTTTTTTTGATTGGACATTTCGGGTTACAGTAGCAAATCATTGACACTGTGATTCTTACTATATATAATAAGGGGGGGGGGGGTACCCATCTCTTATCAGCAACACCTCCTATACCACTGAACAAAATTTAATGATACTTTCACAGATTCTTCATTTCATGGTGCCATTGTGCACCTCTTTTAAATTTCACATGTAAATTCTCTCATCGTTAATTTGCTTCCAATTTTTTTCTTCCGTGGTCATCAAAGAAATCTTCCAGAATCAGTCTATGGGGCCAACAGTAACTGAATCTGTGAGAACTTCCAATCAACCGACAACTCTAAATCTGACTTCACAAGAATTACCACAATCAACGATTCCATCCATGACCACGAAATCGAACCCACCTCGTTCTTGGATAATGGCGAATAGATACTGCTGCAATTCGTCACAAGTTCTTGTATCAACAAAAGACGATACTTGGTTGAAACATTCGAACACATCTATGGTGGACGATTCTACTGAAGTTTGGTTAGATGAAGTTTTATCTCTGGGACCCTGGGTTATGCTTAAATGTAATTCGTCAATTTTTTCAAGAATATTGTGAAAATGAAAGTCAATGCTACATTAAAAAAAAAACCTGTTCAATTAAAAGAAAGACATCAGATTCTCTTATATTTTAGATCTTAGATCAGAAGAATATGATTTTAAGAATATGACTGATTCCACTTCGGAAAAGCTAAGAAAGGCTTATCGGTGCACAGGCAATTGTCAGAATGAAAACTACTTTCAAGCAAACATTTATGAAAAGGTATGATTTTTTCCAAATGTATTGCAATTTTCTCGGTTTTTATTCAAGTTATGGTATGAATTATATTTTATCTAATTTTAGGATGTGGAGTGTAGTTGTTTCAATACTTTACCTGAATTTCAGAAACAGGCTGGTTCTATAATTGGTATGTTATATGATATTATAATTATATTTTTCAAATGGCATGAGTTTTGCAATGAACATTAACTTATTCTCCCATTTCACTGTCACCTACACATATAAGTTCATGCTCAAAAGATCACCAATGAATCACAGGTACATTGTATTTTTTGTGTTTTCTTTCGTGAAATACATTTAAATGATAAACATTTTAGTGGGACAAAATATAAACCAAATTATTACAAGGACCAATGTAGCAAATGATAATCTAACCAGCATTGAAGGGGATATTTGTATCGTCGCCCATCTGAATACAAAAGTCAGGCCAATCACTTATACACTGAGAGAGCAAAGGTGTAATAATACATCCGGAATACTCTGTCAAAATAAACAAGGTATTTACCTAGAATTTACTCTATTAGAATCGAATAATTCTCACTTTTCTTAATTCATACAACCAATGAAAATTTTACGGAGACAATCTAAAGCATCTTAATGTTAAATGTCAATAACTGCTGCTTTATTGCATTAGTAAAACATATGACTTTCATCCTTCTTTATTACAGGAACACAGATCGAATATTATTTTTCTGAAAAAGATGTTACCTTCATGGATGGTGTTCTGTACTGTGAAAATAAATCTGCAGTTCCTTTTACACCTGTCACCTTCCAATCACGTGCACTAGAAAACACAAAATACTTTGCCAAATACATGGCATCTAATGTACAAGTGTGGACAGGAATTTTCAAAAGAAATACATGGATTCAAACATTCTGTGATTTTGATTATTCTCCGGATTATTGCAAAATAATATCAATGAATGGGACTGTTAGGAAAGTAGATTGTGGAGAAAGTCACACAACAGTTTGCTCAACTGGTAAGCTGCTGTTGTAAATCGAAGCTTTTCACAAGAAATTTCATCTTTTAAAAGTTTTATAATAAAAGATTGAAAATATTTGTAGGAATGGAAACAACATTTCAATCAACTACATCAGTTATACCAACAACAGAAGCTGTTACAACACAATTTACGTCAGAAGTTGTCACTACAGAATCAACAAACTTCAACCAAGTAAGCAGTACTGATATTGAAAACATTACCATACCAGCAGTGACTATAACAAGTGAATCATCACTGGATCTAAGTACTGTTATAAACACAACAGCAACAACGGGGACTTTCATAGAAATCAAAACAACCGAACTGATTACAACTACGGAGGATCCAAATAAGAAAACATGGTCTGAGTGGCAAGAGTCTTGTTGTAGTGACTCCAAGGTCTTATACTATGAAGGAATGGAGACAGAAGATGACCACTTCAATTTAACTTCAGTGATGAAAGATCAGAATTTGGATGCAATCTATGTTAATAGTAGATTAGATGTTGGGAACTGGATATTATTTGTTGGTATGTGTAAAATGAAACGGTATGTTTGAGATATAATGTTTATATGCATTATATAAATTTCATAATATACATCGCGTTTGATTTCAATTATTAGAAGACATGTATTTGACAAAATTTAATTTGAGTGATCTGTGACGGTAAGTGCTGGATTTTTTTCAATGCATTGTTTTAACCTAGCTTTTTTCTCCATCTTAGGAAGATTTACAACTAACAACACGGTCGTTTCTTTGTCTGATGACACTGATATTTATGAGTGTGCTTCAATGTGTAAACATTGTTGGTATTTTGGATTAAAAGTAAGTGAGAAAGCATTAATTTTTAATATTTTTTCCAAAGCACGATTGTACCTGTTTGACACTTATATTCGTATAAAATGGTACTTTAATATTTCAGAAGAGAAGCTGTTTAAACATCAGTACCATATCATACCTTGATAAAGCTATGGACAATGAAGAGGATATAGAACTGTTTACAACTAGTAAGTATCAACTATCTCTTCTCTTTTTGAGAATTGGACATGTTTTTAATGATGTAGGCGAAAGCGTGTCCACTTCTATGAAGAGAATCATCTTCCACCATGTACAATCTTTCAGTTTTTAAATTCAAATATATCCTTTATTTCTAGAGGGAGTGGAGGTAATAGAAGACGTTGTTCCCTCGATTGGTGTGGAGGTTGTACAAATTGATTTAAATACTGATGTTTACCCAGTGGTCTATACACTTACTGTACGGGATTCAAGTGATTCAGCAAAAGCATTATGCCAAACAGGTAAAAAAATCAAGCGGAGTCAAATTGATAAAACTGTTTAATAAGTGTTATTTTTACTTAAATGCCCAGCTGATATGTGAGCCTTTCTGTATTTCCTATATTTAGAAAAATATGTAACATATGTATTTCCCAAGAGATACAGCCTTATTGAATTGATACATCATTATTCAAACTTATTTTTCTTAAACATATTTTTAATGTTATAGACGATTCCGTAAACTTCACTAGCACAGGACCTATGGATTTCGAAACTTCAGAAGAATTTTGTAACAACAAAAGCGCAAGGCTTGGTTTCTCCTTTTCTAGTTTCCATATTTACCAAAATCGGCTAGGAACTGGAACATACTGGACTTCTGTAACAAGAAGGAACCACTTATTTAATACAGGTCTTTTTTCGTTTAATTGACACATTTCACAGTACTTTGTGATTTACAGTAATTATTGTGTTTCTGAACTATTCCCTTATGTGATGGATTTATTTCAGATTGTGGAAATTCGAAAATTGGTAGATATTGTACGAAAGTTTTACTGAGCGGAGAAATGGTAACAACAGATTGTACAGAAAAGTTATATTCCATTTGTGTGAAAGGTACTTTAAAAAGAAAAAAAATGATAAAATCAAATTCTAATGGTTTTCATACTGTAAATTGAAAAAAAAATTCCAAAATTTATTTTAAAATCAAAAATCAAGGGGAAACTGTAGCCATGAGTAAGCCACAAAGTAATGTGTTTGTTTCCATAATTTCTTATTCTGAACTTTGAACTGAATAATATTACAAAATTCATCAATCAACAATAATTTTATTTCTTCAAACTTCGGTATTTTACCTGCACTCATATATGGCATCTGCTAAATAACTGCAAGTTGGTAGTTGCCAAGCTGAAAATTGAAAAGATTTCACAGATCTGTACCCATCGTAGCCTCAGCTAGGAAAACTAGTAAAAATAACATCGAACAAAAACTGGAGCGACAGGATCCAGTAAATACAAAAACATTTTTATGCCGGAATATCTTTGTGTGAAAAATTAAAAATACATGCATTCATAAACATCTAAGTTAAATACTAGTTCTCTACTGCATTCAACATTCTTTGCAACATCTCTGATAAAACATTTACTTTTCTATATCATTTGAAAGAGAAGAAAACAACCACCAGCTCAACGACAACTACAACCACGAGCACCACCAGCTCTCCTACCACCACCACCACCACTGTACCTGACACCACCCAGACCAGTCTTATAACTATACCAACTAGGACAACACCGCGGCCTCAGGTGGACTACATCCATGAGGTGTTATACGATTTTGACAAAGAAGAGGCTGCACGTCAGTGTGAAGACATGTGTGGACGTTTGTGGAGCTCGGATTTGCTGGATATGGATATGGTGAATGTGACTGAAATCCTCGACATGAATAGACTGAACGAGACGTGGACAAACTATCAGTTGTATGTTAGTCCATGGGTAGTGTCCATAGGTACTGCAAAATATTTTGATTTTAACTTTTTGGGCATTGTCCAAGATTATCTTCAGAATGATTTTTTAAAAAGCTTTGCATAATAATTTGTCACAGGACTAACATCAAATATCAACGCCTTTGTGCACAATATTACTATGACCCAAGCTGAGCTATACCACTGTGCATCAAAATGCCAAGCTTTTCCAAAATTTGTATTGCTGGTAAGACATTTCATATATACGTTTGCTGTTTTCCAAAGTTTGTGTAGTTGATACTAAACTTTATACATGGGTGTGCTTTAAGATGTCTTTAAAACTCAAGTGATGCCGATCATTGACTAAAACAGAAACCCTTTTAGGAATTTTTAAAGATTTCTAGTTTAATAAATTGAAAAAAATATTTTCAGGCCGATATATGTTATTGTTTATTAAGTGGAGCAAGCATCGAGAGATATTACAACCTAACAACAGCAGTCGTTTATGATACATGTAAGTCATAATACATGTATATCTAAACATTTGAATTAAGTTTTCTAACAAAATTGCTCAGGGAAAAATTGTTATATTTTAATTTTACTAAATTTTACAAATCTTTTTAGTGCGAGATTTCAGTATGGATGCAGATGAGTTCACGGAGGCTGACAAACAATGTATTATTGCTGTAATGAATTATAAGATATTTCCAATAACGTACACCTTACAACAGGCCCCGTGTGATGGGACCTACTCTGTTATTTGTCAGGATATCAAAGGTTTGTCTTTTTATATTAGCTCTCAACATGAGATTCTGTCTATATCTATCCAACTATTAAACGTCTTTCTAACGACAGTTATATATAGTTTATAGAATATGCTTGGTGATATTGAGTTGGATTTTTTTCTCTGTTGTTTAATGATTATGAATTTAAATTGTAGATTCTATCAAATTAGTTGTTTTTTCATATACTTATATGTTTAGATTTTGTATGCCCTCTAAAGTCTACAACTATAATCAAATTCAAGAGTAGTTTGTGAAATAACCAATACGGTGGTAGTTGTGTTATTTTCAAACTGAAACCTGGATCAAATGAAATGAATTGTTTGAATTTTTACAATATATTTTATAAATACAGTAATCTGTTAAGGTAGGATTCTTCTCACATTTCTTTTATTTAAAAATAAATGAAATTTTCACAGAATCAAGAGGACAATATCACTATGTGATGGTATGAGTGAGACTAAATTTGACCGTTTGATATTAGAGGCAAGGTCAGGTCAAGGTCATTACCATTTTCCTGGACATTAAGAATAAAAAATTACTGTTTCCAATCATGCGATCCCTACTTGTAATTCAAAAGATTGAATGTTTTTCTTTTTGCATTAAAAGATATTACCATATAGGGCCTTTAAGAACTGATGATATTACCAAATTGACATGGATAATTTAAATAAAATGGATATTTGCTAATCCGAATTTCCTCTACTTTTCTTAATTTTTTAGGATTTATTAGTTATTTTTATATGCTTTCTATATTTAACTTTTTCCAATTTTCACATATAGTAAAGTTGTCACATAAAGGTACAAAATGATACAAAAACTAAAAGTTTTGACCGTTTACTAAGAGAGAAATGACACTTTCTATGGATTTTTGGCTCATATCTGTACTTAGAATTGAAGCATTTAAAAGCCAACATAGTTCTAGTATGTGTGAAAAATCTTATTTATTTTATATATTTTGACACTTTAGTCCCTTATTATTGATTTAACTAACATTTGAAAATTTCCTCCAGTCTTTGATTGCGTAAAAAATATAACTAAATTCAATGTTATATAATAACTTTGAGAGGCAGAAAAGAAGATATTTTCATACGCCACCATTCCGCCGAAAATATAGTCTCTGCTAGTTTTCAAACGCAGTTTACCATTTATATTTAAAGTTGTATAATTGTGACGAGGAAAGAAAAATATGGTCTTTTAAATCTCTTACATCGAAATACATAAGACATATCAATAAATGTACTTTGAATATTCCATCTAGTCAGAAACCAGAGCAGAATCCCACCTTAAGGAAAACGTTATTGGTAAAATAATTAGTGGTTTTCAGCCATCAAGAACAGTACTAGAATTTGTGTCAAGCAACTTAACACAATCGATCTAAAATACCAGTACATTTTCTAAACTAGATAAATGTACTAATTCTTCTCTAAAACCATTGATTTATTGATTTTATATTGTTTTACATCACATTCAAGATTAATTTTTAGCTCACCTGAGCTGAAAGCTCAAGTGAGCTTTTCTGATCACATTTTGTCCGGCGTCCGTCTGTCTGTCCGTCTGTCCGTCTGTCTGTGTGTTTCACATTTTCGACTTCTTTACCGTGCCAATTTCAACCAAACTTGCCACAAAGTATCCTTGGGTGAAGGGGATTCAGGTTTGTGTGTGAAGGGCCATGCCCTCATTCAAGGGGAGATAATTGGGAATTAATGAAAATTTGGTGGCATATTTAAAAAATCTTCTTCTCAATAACCACTGTGCCAGGAAAGATGAAACTTATGGGGAAATATCCTCAGGTAGTGTAGATTCAAGTTTGTTAAAATCATGACCCCTGGGGGTAGGGCGGGGCCAAAATGGCCGACCAAAGTTTTACATAGAAATATATAGGAAAATTCTTTAAAAATCTTCTTCTCAAGAATGACAAAGCCATAATTCATCATATTTATATGGAAGCATGCTCAAGTAGTGTAGATTCAATTTTGTTCAAATCGTGACCCCCAGGGGTAGGGCGGGGCCAAAATGGCCGACCAAAGTTTAACATAGAAATATATAGGAAAATTCTTTAAAAATCTTCTTCTCAAGAATGACAATGCCATAACTCATCATATTTATATGGAAGTATGCTCAGGTAGTGTAGATTCAAATTTGTTCAAAATAGGGCGGGGCCAAAATACAAAGTTTTACATAGAAATATATAGGAAAATTCTTTAAAAATCTTCTTCTCAAAAGAGAGAATGACAAAGCCATAATTCATCATATTTATATGGAAGCATGCTCAGGTAGTGTAGATTCAAGTTTGTTCAAATCATGACCCCTGGGGGTAGGGCGGGGCCAAAATGGCCGACCAAAGTTTTACATAGAAATATATAGGAAAATTCTTTAAAAATCTTCTTCTCAAGAATGACAAAGCCATAATTCATAATCATCATATTTATATGGAAGCATGCTCAGGTAGTGTAGATTCAAGTTTGTTCAAATCATGACCCCTGGGGGTAGGGCGGGGCCAAAATGGCCGACCAAAGTTTTACATAGAAATATATAGGAAAATTCTTTAAAAATCTTCTTCTCAAGAATGACAAAGCCATAATTCATCATATTTATATGGAAGCATGCTCAAGTAGTGTAGATTCAATTTTTTTAAAAATCATGACCCCCAGGGATAGGGCGGGGCCAAAATGACCGACCAAAGTTTTTAAAGATATATATAAGAAAATTCTTTAAAATCATTTTCTAAAAAATAGCAAATCCACGATTGGTCATGGGACTACTTTTGGATTTAAACTTTACATTAAAAAGCCATTTTCTACTTTTTCCTACCCTTAGTGCTCAGGTGAGCGATGTGGCCCATGGGCCTCTTGTTTTTAATCATGTTGAGAACTTTGTAGAAGACCAAAACACACGTTTTACGTGATTTGACTTGCAATATTTTAAGAATCGTGTTTAAAATTCCATCTCAATGTTTAGCCCTGAACAAGAACTTAGTATTTATAAGTCCGATTGCATTCCATATGTTATAGACCAGACCATCAGATACAGTTACATCTATCCTGAAAGGGGAACGTATTCTGAAGCAGCAGGAGCATGTCTCAATTCGTCAATGACAGTTTTCAACCCCTTCAGCTTCAATCCAAGTCTTTTTGCGACTTTGTTAAATTTAACTGCTGCGGTCACTGTTTGGACAGCTGTGACTAGGGAATTCTACTGGTGGACAAGAAGAGGTGGTTTTTGCACTATGCTTAACTTGTGTAATGAAGATATGAAGTATAAAATAAGTCCAGTAGATGACTTTAAAATCTTGGGATGGGTTTATTTGGAGTATTCTGTAATTAGTTTTATGTGTTTGTTTGTTTGTTTTTTTAGTGTGATTTTTGACTTGTTTTTTGTGTGACCATTTTTATTATTTTTTTAGAGGAGTTTGTTAAAAATAAAAGACCATATTGCCAACTCCTTGGAATCCACGGTACATTAAGCAGTCAACCATGTAGTTCTAAAAAATCCTCTTTGTGTTTCATTGGTAAGAACTGGTTTTCTATAAAGCATGCTTATATGTATTGTATTTTTTACTTTTATCGATTGAAATAATAAATAATGATAGAAATAATAAGGTGGTATAATTTTGACATTTAGTCCTTGCTTCAATTTTATTTAATTCAACAGCATGTGTAAGATACATATCATTCCATCGTTAATTCATTTCAAAATATACAAATTTAAAATATTGTTTTTCTTCCAAAAGAGAGAAATAAAGAAAACGGATGTTCTGCAGGTAAGTTTGAATTATTACTGTTAAGGGTTATTTTCGCTCCATGTCATTTTCGTCCTTTCACAATTGCAAACAATTTTGTCACGATACCAAATTCACCCAGTCAAAGTTCTGCTTACGAAATTTATCTGTGTTCTTTGAATTTGGTCTGTTTGAAATATGTCCAGGGAAGGGCGAATGGGGCAAAGATAAAATTTCCCTATTTACAATATTTTAGACTACGTAGTATTTTTTGTATGTATGGAGGGAAAATGAAAGTGTAAAAACGTGTTGCTTTAATATACATGAAGCTAAGTTTTATATTAGACCTAGATAACATCTTGTTATTCTTTTAAGCAAAATAGAAGTTTAATGAACCAAATAATTATTTTCAATTGCTCCAAAACAGTTTACCATATATTCAATTTTGATATGACATCAAAATTAGGAAAATTGTTGATTTAAATTAAATCTAATTAATGATTTTGTGACGTAAATACGCTTTGATGTTACAGGGTCTTTTTCCTCCACAAGCCCTCCCTCTGTCGTATCCAGTCATCCAAAGGACTCCATTACAACAAAATCCGGGATCAGCGTCACAGGTAAATAAATGTCAGATGTAGAAGTAGTCGGTAGAAGCTATAATTATTGGTTGTATATCTGTTACAGTAAATATGTGTCATCAGGAATTTCATGTATTTCCTGAATTTTAGGAAATACATGAAATCCCTATTCTGCTCAGAGAATACACGTATCTACTAATTTCAGTTAGGAAATACACGTATTTACTGAACTTTTCAATACTTTTTACACATATTTACTGACTGCATTTTGGCGGGATAATTTTAAATATGAATCATAAGATATAAATAGATGCACAGTGCATTCAATGTTGATATCAGTTAGCATAATTATCATACGTGAATAAATAATATTTTTAATTACTTACGAATTTTAAAAATTGCATTATTTGTAAATATTAATCCAAAAAACTTAACGACATTCTGCTTTCATTGTTTGGAATGCGTTTTCTATATCACAACATACTTTCACTAACTTTCAGTTATTTAATCTAGAAAACTAAAATCGCTTACTGGCATTTTTTATTAGTAGATATTCATACAGTTAATGCTACAATTATTAACAATAAATTAAAAACTCTAAAGCATCTTATTTGCAAATAAAACAATTCTTATACGGTGTCCTAAAAAATGCAACAAAAAATCTTGTAAAATACACATTATTGAACGATATTGAAGAAGTCAGTAATTCAAGATGAAGCTTTACTAAAAGGAATTTTCCACCCTCATATTTTAATTGTTCAAAATAGAATTTTTGCTTAATAAATTTGAATTAACTAAAAATTGCAAAACATATCTATGTTACCATAATTGTAAAGATGTAAAACTCAAATAAATAGAAGTACCGAGTATATCAACATTTAAGAATCGTACATTTTTGATAAATTTTAGAATAAAAATTATGTATAAACTAGTTCAAATACATCACACTGATGTTAAAGCTCCAAATTAATACCTTCTTTACAAATGTATTTGGATATCAGGGAATCTATTAAACATTAGCAGTTTAAATTAATGGATAACGTCAGATTTGTAGAAAGTTCTTATCAAATGCTGCTTTAAAAAAATAAAAAAGAATTTTAGTATTTGTATACGTACGGAATTTTTTACAGGATATGTATAAAATATTCATCCAGCTTAGTTCAGTAAAAACGTGTAAAATTGGCTAAAATTTTCAGAAAATACATGAATTTCCTAGCAATTCAGTAATTACACGTATTTCCTAAAATGGCCAGTAAATACATATATTTCCTGAATGGTTTAGGAAATACATGAAATTCCTGATTTCACATATTTACTGTAACATATCTACAACATAGAGCATTTACCTTTACATAAAAAAATACAATACAATGTAACAGAACGCTATACTGCAGTATGCTTATCTTTGGACGTGTTTATGACTGTTTGGCATATTTGTGCATAATGTTGTGTACATTTGTTTTTCCTTCAATGACAGGTATATCTGTTCTGTTACGATCTCATGCCAATTCATTATAATTATTTTCTCTCTACTGATCTCTCAGAACTGCTATTATCTAATTCCAGTTTTGTGGTTTTTCATTTGATTGCAATTGATATGGAAAAGATTTATGTCCTTATTAAGATAGAGGAAAAGATACGCTACTTTAAAGTAGTTTTTTTTTTTAAATGAACAAGATTTCTTTTTATGCGTTGTGTCTCTATTGTGTCTCCATATATGTCCATGTGCCCTTTCTTTGCTTTTGTAAAAGGAGAAAATTCAGTTGTAAGTTCTCCTAGAAAAATTTACTTAGAGGTATACAAGATATAATCTCATGATATATTTCTATACACTCTGTACTTAAAAATCATTAAAATTTTCAAATTAATGCTGTACACATATTTACATATTATTGCCTTCCATTGAGCTTTTTAATATACGTATATATTATAATTCATTTATTTTTATTATTGGAAGTCGTCGTTATGAAAAGGAAAATTTGCTATCCCAACATAGTATCCCTATTTTGAAAAAAAAGTTTGATTATTCACAAAAAAAAACAACAACAAATTTTTACATATAAATAAGTTGCATTTTCATTTAATCATGCTTTCCCAAACATTCCTTCCAAGACTTCACAAATCTCACCATAAAAGGGTTGCATTTGTCTCATTTTATTATGCACTGTAAAAAAAAATCCTTCCAAAACTTTTAAGAATGAGTTCGGTTGTTTGAAATAAACCGCCACAAGGGAAATAAACGATACACTGATCACGTTCGAGTGAAATTAATATGCTTTTTTGTCATAGAAACCACCAAAGGCATAATCTCCACGATTACCAACACTACAATTAACAATAATAAAAGTGATCAGACGAAAACGGAGGCATCACAATCAAATAGCTCAGGTCTGTCACAATTTTTTTGCTATTTTAAAAAGAGCTTTAATTTAACTTACTTTTTTTAAAAAAAAAATCGTTACAAGTAAACATAAAATAGATAAATCAAGATTCTTTCTTTAGGGTAGGATTCTTCTCACACAAAACTGTATTTCTTGTATTTAAGAATTAATGAAATTTTCACAGAATTAAGAAGACAATATTACTAAGTGATGGTATCAGTTAGATTAGTTTTGACCGTTTTATATCAGAGTCAAGATCAGGTGAAGGCTATTACCTTTTCCCTTAACAAAAGAATAAAAATAACTGCATTCAATCATGCAATTGGGCCTTCTATTTCAAAAGATTAAATCTTTTCTTTTTGCATAAAAAGATATTACCATATAGGGTCTATAAGATGATATTACCAAATTGACACAAATAGTTTCACAAAAATGGATTTTGGCTAATCCGAGTTTTCTTTGTTTTTCTTAAATATTTAGGATATTTAAGTTATTTTTATATGCACCCTATATTTAAATTTTTCTATTATCAAATATGGTAAAGAAGTCATATAGAGATACAAAATGATACAAAAACAAAAGTTTTGACCGTTTACTAAGAGAGTAAAAACACTTTCTATGGATTTTTGGCTCATATCTGTACTTAGATTGAAAGCTTTTAAAAGCTAGCATAATCGTAGTTTGTTTGGAAAATCATATTTATTTGATATATTTTAAAACTTTAGTTCCTTATTATTAATTTGGCTAACATTTGAAAAAATCTTGAAGTCTTTGATTGTGTAAAAATTATATCTAAATTCTTTGTTCTATAATAATTTTGAGAGGCAGAAAAAAAGATATTTTCATACGCCACCATTCCGCCAAAAATATAGTCCCTGCTAGTTTTCGAACACAATTTACCATTTCTATTTAAAGTTGTACTTTTGTGAAAAGAAAGAAAAATATGGTTTTTTAAATCTCTTTCACCTAAATATACAAGACATATAAGCAAATATACATTGAATATTTCATCTACTCGGAAACCAGAGAAGTATCCTACCTTAAGTAATTAATTTGATAGTTTCAGTATATTTTTCAAAAAAAAAAATATTTTGCTGAAACTATGTAATAGCAATTGTAATACATGTTTCATACATTTTTTTATTTGTATGAACTATTACAGCAGATCACGTGGAAATATATGTTGGAATTGGCGTGGCTGTCCTATTTGTTTCACTTATTGTAGTGATAGCTGCTATTTACATCAAGCGCAGGAAATTTCGGTAAGACATATAATATATAAGTACTTCAGTTTTTTTTTAAGTACACATGTATAGGTCATTAAATACTTTTTACATAATTAACATGTGCTTAAATTGTTGTAAATGACAAATGCAAGGTAGATTTTTGTTTTGATGCAGAAATTCTTTTGGTAGTGGCAAACAGCGACATCAAAATGACTTTGAAATGATGAATAATTCAAATCCAACATATCCATCGACGTATAACAGCAGCGGCGGTAGGATTACAGACAGTGACAGCACAACAAGTCATTCTAGAACATCGGTCCTTTTGAGTGAGGATGTCGTCAGTAACGGTGCCTCGCATGAAATAATGAATAGCTCTAATAGTTCAAATGCACCTGGCATTCAAAATGAACCCCCAATATACAGTCAAGTTAATAAAGGGCCTCGACCAAATAAGGAAATCGAAAATGGTAATACATATATTGATACATTTCCACTATTTAATAGATCGAAAAGGATTCATAATAATACTTTTAGTAAAAATTACATAGAAAACACACAACTATAGCAAGATAGAATTTTTAAAAACATTTTTAGTCAGGTTACTTATTTTTATGTAATATCATGTTTTCATTGTAACCATAGAATTTTTGTAACACTACTTATTTCGAAAGACTGTAAATACTTCAATTTTATTAATGTAATTGTTTTCCTCTTACTGTTAATGTAAAAACATTCTTTTGTTACCTGCATTTCGGAATGCCAAAACAAAAAAAGAAATGGATTAATTTTGCAAGGAAAATTGTTAAAGAATCCATTTTCATGCTTACAATACATATTTATTCCATGGTCTTGGTATTTAGCTTCAGCTTCCTATTTTGGATCATATGTAGAATATATATATATTATTCATATATTTATTGATGTGAAGTACGGTGTATTTTATTTATATTTATTTAAGAATGTGAACATTATTTTTCTATTTAAGATTTACCGATTGAATGCATTTCATGAATTTGTTTATGCAATGCAGATTCGTCCTTGTGTCCTCAATATCAACATTTTTATTACTAAATTGTATTTGTTATCTGCATTTTAAGTGCCAAAATTTGGATGCATTTCCTTTGGGGAAGATGATGGGTATTTGTAAGGATTTAATGCATTAATTGCATATATTGACGGATTTGTAACTTTGTCTTAGCTTCCAGTATAATATATACTAATTTCATTTGGACATAAAACAGCATTGTAATTGGAAAGTATTGTCGGATGTTTGCATTTGTTACATTTTAGATTCAAACGTAAATGTCTTGTATAATTAGTTTAAGCTTTTGGCTTAAATATTGCTTTGTAAGTCTGGATATAATGCTTGCTTTTATTCCATTACAAATATTTTATGTTTTAGACTTCTTTCTAAAATCGTTTAAGATAGCAGTAGACAAAAAAGTTTTTTTCAATTATAAAAATGTTTTAGGTCTTTTTCCGCTTAGTACACAGAAGTAAGATACATGTACATAACTTCAGTTTTTAAACATGTGTACTTCTAACGTATGTAAATGCTTGTGTCTGTGAGAATTCCCTTCCTGAAATACATGTTTTATATGACTAGCTGTTCCCTTTGTAATCTACATGCGCTTTATGAAAATAAAATCCCCAAAAATTTAATCCTATTGTACATGTTTTATATTCCAGAATATCCCAGAGCTATTTCCTTTCCTACCCTAATCTGCATGCGCTTCATGTGTCAGTAAAATTCAAATAAAACACATAAACTGTTGATGTAACCTGTCGGATATCTATGGTACCATTTGTGCCCTGTTATTAGCAGACCATCTTCGGTAGCCAAGGGTTTTTGATAAGCTACTCTCCTCATAAACCTCATAAACCGGTACTGTCAAAAGAAAGGATTGTTTTCTTCATGTGAACTCGAATTTTGACAACGCACAGTTTATTTAAAGTGCAAGTCTGCATCTTTAATATAGATTCCACATAACTTAAGATAGCGCAAGTTAACATCTTAAATATATAGATTCCACATAACTTAAGATATTTGATGACACCATATCTATTCCTAGAATTGCATGTGATCGTTGTATACTTGCGTTTTTCATTCCCTACAGTAAAGAGTTAAAATATATTCCGAAAACAGATATCGTCAATTTAACAAAAAAAAAACATTGCTGATTGGTCGATCGATGTTGTTGATTGTTGTTGATTTTGACTTGACATTAATTAAGATGCATCAAAAAAGTATTGTCAACTTACAATAGTTACTTCTATTCATATTTACACTCGATATTTCTCAGTGAACTTAAAACAAAAAGGTCCAAACTTCAGTGGAGATATGACTCCCAGCATATTCAACATGCAAGAACAAGTTCTATGCAATTTATAAAAACAATTTCTGACTGGAGGCAATATATTGACAAAATTTATAAAAACAACTTGTTGCTTTTGATATTACAGATATTGAAAAATTCGTTTTGAAGTCGATTTTTTGAAAAGTTTTTTTTTTGTTTGTTTATACAATGATCTTGTCAGTAAATGTAATCTATTATCAAGTCGAATGCTGAATTATATACTATAAAATAATTATCAGGCCGTCATTTATGTATACTGCATTGTCTACTTATTTTTCTGTTTGCCGATCATGACAACAAGAGCACGGTGGGTGTGACTGGTTGACAGGGGATGTTTACTCCTTCATGACACCTGAATCTAACTCTGTTTTTTTTAACTCCCGTGTGTGCTTTGCTTCCAGTATATATATTTTTGTAATTTTTCAATGTATATTACTTAGTGTTATGTGACTCAAAAGAATGCGTTATGATAATCAATATTTCAGTATAACCCGCTTTAGTGCTTACCGTGCAAACTGAAATATTTGTTTCATTTTTTATGATTTTTAATAACAAATATATAAATATCAAGAATGTATCACATTTCAACATAAGTTGTGTTTTATATCAGAGGTATTTCTTATGCATACATTTCATTGATTTGTATATATATATATATATATATATATATATATATATATATATATATATATATATATATATATATATATATATATATTGTGTTGGGTGGGCGAAACAAAAACTCTCAAGATTTTTTGAATAGAAATCAATATTTATGACCTTTCCAAGGACCTCACTAATTTAATGCTTTCCCTGCAAACTGATTTTGAAAATATTTTTAAATATATCAATGAGATGGACGTGCCATTTTAAAATAATTATTTTTAATAAAAATTTTGCGCATATATAAATATCGATTTAATGCAAAACATTTTGATATATAAGAACATGTGGGAATGTATATCACATTTCAACATAATACTAGTAGGTTTTGTTTAAAAGTTCATTATACAACATGCAGTTTTCATCTGTATTTAGCATCTTGAATATGGCACTTGAAACAATTCTTTATCAAAATTAAAAATTTAATACATTTTATACTTTTATTGGAAATGTTTTAGAACATGGAGAGTTATGATTATTTAATATCCTTTAGATTTTATTTTTTTTTTCTATCATGTTTGATTTTTAAAACATGAATCTGTATCTCAGTAACTGTGTTATTCATGTGTAACATTATGACTAAGATTTCATCCTCTATCTTTTAGATGACGTTTTAAATCCTGTAAACCGGTGACTTGCTAGTGTTTATTATCCTGTAAACCGGTGACTGGCTTTTGTTTGATATCCTGTAAACCGGTGACTGGCTATTGTTTTAAATCCTGTAAACCGGTGACTGGTTATCTTCATCATCTGACTTCCATACTTGGACCACACTCTCTTCGTCATCTGACATTTCATACCTATCAATCAAACAATACTGTCTCTTACTAATTAATACTACCTCATATTTACATCTCCTCAGTGTATTAGTCAATAAATTTTAGAAATTACTTCTCTGGTTTTTCTTATCTTTCTAGTTCTCTTCTTGCATTTTTAATTTCATTCTATTTTATTATGAGTAAAACTGTCTCTTTTAATTAGTATTGCAAATTGATACAAGAAAATGTTAAATTAAACGTTTTCATCCAGTAAACATTACTCTTGCTACCATCTCTTTCCAATAAGCATTTTTGCTACATGTACCATATGTTTTAATAAATCTAATCCTGTTTGTATTGTCAAAATACAGTAAAGAACTACAAACCAAGGTCGCGGGTTTCCTTTACTATCTTCTCCATCCTGAAAAATGTGTCAAATCTTTGAATATGAATACCTTCACAATAAGCATAATTTTTTTTTTTTTAAATCTTCATAAAATACACAGAAAATCATTGAAAAAAAATCTTCATAAAATTCACAGTAAATTATTGCATACTGACCGTGATTGACATTTCATCCCATCTCCTTCTCCTGTTATCAGTAGTAGGCGGAAGAGAATCCACTTCATGCTGTGGTTCAGGATTAAATAGCTGTATGCCTTGTTTCTTGCTTTTCTTGGAACTTTTACCATTATCGGGATTTCCCTTTTTTACTTGATCCATACAGGACGAGTCTAACCATCTACCGACTCTTTGCCCACTGGCTGAAATAACTCTTTCAACGAATTCCCCTTTACTGTGTTTTAACTTTTCAATTGATTGTAAATGCTTAGCAAGTCGATGTTCCCGTAACATATCATCAGATAAGTCCTCATTTTCTAAATTTAAACGAATGCTAGTGACAAAATCTATATCGTCATCTTCCTCCTCATCATCATCACGTGACTCAGTGTATCCACTCCGAGACTTGTCACGTGACGCATCCCACCAATCAGATTCTGTGTCACTGGTATCACAAGTAATAGTGCCAAGTCTAGAGGTCCAGTCAGTTTTTTCGGTTCCCATTATTCCTGAGGTCACAACAGTAGAGCAAACAGAATCGGTTACACTAGGGCTGTCAAGTACAGGTAGATCCAGCTCTTCGTTAACATTTCCTCCGGGAGGATAAGGGGATTGATGCACTGAATTTCCATTTACAGGTATTATGCTAGAACCTGAATTAATGTTATGATTTGGTTCTTCTTTGTGTTCATTTTTTTCCTTGCTGTTTTTAAGTAATAGTTCCAGTTTAGGATTTTGGTAAACAGGCTGAGTGAATTGGTATCTATGGTTACCAGATCGTGAGGATGCTGTGCTGGTACTTTTTGATACTGGTCGGTTACTATCCGATAACATTTGTAATAAATTTTGCACCTGAGAGTTAAGAATCTGCTCAATATTCACCTGACTATTTTGACCACATATTGTAGCAGAATTTCGAAGTACCGAGCTAAAAATCAACAAAGGTACATTTGTTATTGACTAAAAAATTTCTCTGAATATCACTAAAATGAATTGCTTTATAAATTTAAAGTATTGTCAAAAGTTTACCTGAGGAGTTCCTTTGTGTCTGGTGGCATGTTGACAGAGGAGCTGGATATCGTGTCCTCCTCCTCAGTTCTGAGGACAACTTTCCTGAACTCCAACAAGACTTTTGTCAATACATCATTAGTGTTCGCCAGAGGTGAAAAGTCAAACAGATCCTGAAGCTGATCGGCCTCTGCTTTCAGTTTCTCTAATTTTAATCTAAATTCACAGATATAGTCTTTCATTTCTTATAATTATCGCTCAAATTGTAGCTTTTTTCCCAAATGAATAATTTCCAACTTACTTGAGCTTTTCAGAACCGTTTGGATCATCCACTTTCTGTATCAAACGTTTCATGTCCTTGTATAAGTTGTCTACTGTCTGTAAAATCGTCTCTTGTGCATCAATCATATTGCGCATAACCTCATTAAATTGTATCTGATACTTTGCCAGTTGTTGTTCTAGCTAAAAATATAGATATATGTGAATAAACATGAGTAATGCAAGGTGTAAAAGGAATTTCTAGAAACACAGCATTTTGCAAGTGTTTCTGATTATAGGAAATAATACGTACCTGGTCTAGAGTTCCATGGTTTGCCGTTCTTTGTGCACTGAACCTGAAAAAAGAGGAATTAGCAGATGCTTCATCATATTGTCCAAAACTGTGTTAATCAACCCATAAACATGTACTTAGTATGCTACGATATTTCTTTAAGACCATTTTTTCCAAATTTGGTTTATATACTATCGTTCGACGAAAGCCTTTGGTAGCTTTTTGATAATATTTGCAACGTTAGAATACTGTACCTCAAATTAGCGATTTTATGTTTAGTCGCCTCTGTCAGTAGACACTGGCACGTCTGGTACAACAGGAGATGTTTATAAACAGACAGGTGCCCGTTTTTCAGCGCTAGTCCAAGTGCACTTTCATTCTGATCATTAATTGTCCAAACATCGAATCCATTATCTAGAAGAATCTGCAGATACAGAAAGCAGCTATAGAAAAATAAACATGCATGGTCGTAAAGTACAGTCCTTTTGATGGTGTTACCTTTCTTTTACCTGTAAGCAATGAAGGTGTCCCTCCTGGGCCGCCAGGTGGGCTGCTGTATTTCCGTATTGGTCACAAGGTAGACAGGAAGGTGGATCTGTCTCAAGGTACGGAATAACGGTCTCCAAAACATCAGCCTAGACAAAGTGAGGAATGCCATTAACAATGAAAATAGCTAATCTTTCAAGGTTTGGGTATGTTTTAGGAATGTTTGTTTTACAATACAAACCTGGCCATTCTTGGAGCAGAGAGCCAGTAGTTCTCCAATAAGTTCCGGGTTCAGAGTTCCATCCATACTTCTCCTTTCAAGTAGATCACGTACACATTCTGTCTTGCCATGCTATGGAGGAAAATGTTACCTATATGTTTACACCGCTTATTTTCACCTTATCAGCCAATCTTTTAATACCATCCTTATACCCAAAAATTACACTGTTACAGGTTTGATTCATTGAATTTAAGACTCTTTATACAATTTTAAACTACTCAGTACCTTGACGGCAAAAACCATGATGTTAGCATCAAGTAGAGTGGGGTCTGCTTCTAGAATGAAGTCCACGACATTCGTTCGATCATTTAGTACACAAAGTTGTAGAAGAGTCATACCAGTAACATCTCGAGTTGAAACCGTTTTCCTTAGAATTGTTTGTGAACCATCACTTGATATCACTCCCAGTTTCTCGATCTGGGAGAAAAAAATGGTTCTTAGTAAAGGTTCTAGTTTTCATTTTGGAATGTTTTAAGATTTCTAGAAAAGCCAGCAATTATTCTAATGAATTTAAATGAAGTACTTACAAGTTGTTGATCATTTAAAGAAAGCAATGCCTTGACATCGCTTGAGCGAAGCAAGCTTCCATTTGATGTCATCTCCGGTTTTTCGTGTCTCTGTTTTCCATTCCAAATATCATCGCGGGCATTTCCATTCTTAACTTTAGGAACAGGTGGAAGTTTTCGTAAGTTGAGAGCATTTTGTAAATCGCTACCAGAGTGTTGGTTCTCGATATTGTCAAAATCACTTTCACTAGTTTTCTTGCTTTTGTGTTTACATCCTTTTGATGTCGATGCTGAACTGGTATTTTGAGAAACATTCTGCTCATAAGATTTAGTAATATTTTCACAAGCGTCAATGATAGAATCCGTGATATGTTTACCTTTCTCCTGGGGTACGCTCTGTTTCAACACTTTGTAACCTTCCTTATTCTTGTGCTTCTTTCCAAATAAATTTGAAATGCTCGTAAGTTTAGATCGCTTAGAATCACTGGATTTCGAGTCTTCGTCACTGAGAACAGACTCCTCTTGAATTGTTCTATGTTTCTTTTTCAATTTGCTCTGACGACCTTGGGAATTTGTTTCGGATGGGTCGACTGATTCCGTGATCTCCTCTATCGTCTGCTCCGGAAGATCAGCAGAGGCAAAACACTCCGAGATACTATCATCGATAGTAAATTCCCGTACAAAGTTATCGAAGTCTTGTCCATTCATCGTAGTTATGTCTGAGGTCGTATCCTCTTCCTCGATGTCTTGATAGCGGTCTCTGATTGTCTGTATCGTCAACATGTCTGGAAAATAAAATATAAAGTGATTGGGGATGTTCAGTAAAGAATTAATTTCTTCCATACACATGAACATTTTGCTATACTTCGAATAACCTTGATATGTCAAAATATTTTATCAGCTATATATAATTTTGAAGTATTTCATTAAATGTTCCTAAAATTGGTATTTTTGATGTTTTTGATCTGGATGAATCTGACTAAATTCTAACCGAACATGGCCTCCGGATTATCCTCGGGTGTGTAGTACTGGTTCACATTGCCTTCGTGTAGAGATTGCTGAAATAATGTCTCCATACTGCTGGTGACTGCCAAGGAGCTCCGACTGGACATTGATGTGTGCAACAAGCTGGAAAATGATGCAATGATTATTGGTTTTATGTGAAAACGCTTCTGCTTTAGGTGAGCAAAACTATGTATTTTTGGTGTAACAGCCCAGTTTTACAGAATATCATTTGCAGTATTGGTCTGTTATAAAAGTAGATATTGTAACTTGCAGAAAATAGTGTAAAATACACAGCTAAAATCTCATCACAGTTTCGATTTTGGCTGCCGTGCGAGGTCACCAAGTTTACTCTTTTCGCAAAAGACGTCTTATTTATAATTGATACATACTATTTAAGCATTGCAGGGATATCCCAGTGAGAGTTACCTCTCTTTTTAAAAGGCCAATTCACCTTAAACAGGCATTTTTGTTTGTTTCGTATCTCGTTTAGTGCTGCTTAAAAAAATTTAACTATTACGCTGATGCGTAATCATATTGCCTATAAGCATATCTTATTTGTATACGTATTAGATGTGTACAAATACTTCTAATTTCAATTAAACAAGACGTGTGTGTCACTTTCAAATTAAAACCTTTCTGAGGCCAAATTCGTGTTCAGTAGAATTGGAATTTGTACTCTTTAGAGAAATTTCTTTTACAAACTTTCTTTTTATAGAAATCAATACATCCGAAATAAATCGTACCCTTCTCGATCTTTTGTACATAGGAAATGCATTAAAACTTTGCACGCGATATATATCAATTTTAGAAAAAGCAATTCACGAGACTTCCAAAAGAAGCCTTGATCAACAAAATGAATTGACATGTGAGTAAACTTGATAAATTATCAGAGTTTAAATGACTGCACAACCACGTAATTACTCATTCTTTCGAATTCGCCGTTTTAAGATTTATATTTTTTCCTCAAACATAGTTTGAATTACGCTTCTCACATCTTGATAAAAAACGGAGATTTAATTGTTCCAACTGGCAAGCTGAGATTAAGTGCTGGTTTAACTGGAGGAATGCGATTGATCCGGGGATCTCTATTCATCGTTCTAGTGAATCACACCAAACTTTTAATGAAGAGGAATCTCTGTCATTTTAAATTAAAGACTCTCTCAAAAACTGGCAGATTAGAGTTCAAATTTGTCAAACAGGGCTTTGGGTCATCTTCCGTCCTTTAAACCCTGAATAAACAAGATAAAAACTATTATTCTTCCATTGGAAATTTTCGCCCACCAATCCTGAAATTTTATCCAGGGCTGATGTCAAACAGCAATAAGGGCTCCCTTTTATAAGTATTTAATTAAAAAAAAGTTTTTGAAAATAACCTATTTATTGAAAGAAGGGAATAAAATGATAAAATGATTTTCAGAGAATGGACTTCTTCTTACGAAATGTGTGTACATCCATCAAATGAGTGTTCATGCATCCATAAATAAGTTATAAACAAAAAATTCTGGATCTATTATGTCTTGGCGAGGTTTTATTGCTCTTAAGGATGTAACTGACTGAGCAAGCCAAAATAAGTAAACCACGGGGACCACCACTGCTCGAGCCTTCAGTGATTCAAGCCCCGGGCAAATACTCTTCTACCAAATGACTGTGTACACAGAATCATTCAGTGTATTACAGATTCAAACAGTTCCTTTGTGGGCAAAGACAAATATTGATTTCAAAGGCATTTCAAATTTGCTACTTTCGGTGTGCTTTGCAAACATACGATCACTAATTTAAACATCACATTGTTACAAGTATAATGATCTAGATTTTACTCAAGGTACAAAACTTTTCAATTTCTGAATAAAAATTCCGTGAAGTAATAAGTCAGATAAATTTATAAAGTTCAATGGGGTCTTCTAGGAAAAGCCACAGTAACAAATTACGTTAAAATGTTATCATGGAATTGAATCCATTAATCAACTAAAAGGTCTTCTAACAAAATATGTGGTCTGAGTGACATTTTAAAACCAACGCTTTGAGTTCTGCCAAACACTTACTAAAGGGTATCTTCCGAGTCCCATCGCTTCCGGTCCTGATACAAAGGGATGGGGGTATTTCTAGAATCCGAAGCACAGAGAAACTGAAGGACCCGAGAGAGTGAGGGGGCACACATCGCATTCAAAACTCTACCACACTAACAACTAATCCTTAGATATCGCATACTCCAAGCACCGAAAATAAATATCATTCAGTTCAAATTATATCCTCTTCACGTCCCATATACGAGTGATAACAGTTCTGTGTAAACAAGACCCGCGGAATACTGGCCAGTGGGACCACCCCCAACAGGAGGGTAAAGAAGCGAGCAGGGATTAAAAGCCAAAGAAAAAACCTCGGGGAACTTGACAGAAAAGATCCAGCTCCAACGCTGTATATCATTTAAATCACGGACAGTCATTTAAATTTTGATTGCTCGGGGATGTTTATTAATTCCTTTTTTGTGTGACTGATCTTTAATTATACACGCTAGTTAGTGTTGCACATCAAGGTTTGGGCCTTAATATGCATAAACGTCATTCCGTCCCAAAACGAAGCGAATAATTTATGACCATAAAAAATAGGCCAAATGGTTTGCCATTATCATCTTAGACAAACCCTCTTTTCAGTAAAAGGTAAATCTTATAATTCTGACGTGCATAATGTGTATATAAATGATAGGCTAGTTTACTGTATCAAGTAAGTGTTTGACAAATTATTTTTCAGTCGGTCATGGTCCCTGCCACTGGCACACTGTTCTGGTCTCGTTAGTCTGAGTGATATACATGTAGTACAACAGCTCAGTCATAAAAACGTTTTATATAATGCGAAACTTTAGCATAACACGTTTTTTTTTATTTCAGAGTATAATTAATTATTTATAATGTCTGTCAATGAAGAGGGGTGTCAAAGAATGTCGATGGAGGAAATAAACCGATTCCTAAGGAAATGACTTTGATTTGGACACACATCCTTATCAAGGACAAGCTTAAAAAATCCTATATTAAAGTTAAAATGAAAAGTTAGGATAAAGCAGATATGTGTAAACTTTCGAGTAGGACCTTCTACTGTCATCTGAACGTTAAAGTGACAGGTTTATCTTGCATACAAAAAGAAATTCTGTGTACACTGTCTAACAATCTGACAGAAGATCACACACTGATATCCTATGAAGATTCAGTGTCCTTGAATTAAAGAAGCTACACAGTTTGATTTAACATGCACAACGGGGGCTTTTGCAAAATACAGTACGCTTGAATTTCAATTAGATTTGGTCAATAATCACTGATGAATTATACATTTTGTGCTTATAATATGGGTAAACACATGATATCAGCTTAAGAAATGGATGCCTTAACATCATCGAATAAAACAGAACTTTAACGAATCATCACAACAAATCAATTACGAAATCGTTATCAGTTACCTGAAATTTGAGGAACAGCGATTGATAATGAAGTGAATACATACGGATCTGAGATCGATTTTCGATTATTTAGTGCTACATCCTCGGTCTTTGTGTGTGCACAGCATTATTCTCAATCCTCTCTCCAGAACGAGTAACAACCGGTATATTAGCTACACAAGGAAACAATATTCCTTCTGTAAGAAAAATTTGAATGCCCTAACTGCAGCCATTGTAGCAGAGAATATTGTCATTATTACAAGGGCACAATAACGATGGAAGCTTTAACCGTAAATCAGACAAATCGATATCAACAGGTCGTGGCAGGGAGCCATTGTTATCACGGGTAGCATTACAATCCGTGTACATTTATATAAAAAAGATTTAATTTAATCATAGAAAATAAAGGAAAATTCTATCTGTTGGAATCTAGGTTTTTGTTAGCGGTCAGTAAGTCTAAGATTTGGTCTTTGTGGGTAAAGTCTCTGAGATTTATCTGTTAAAGCTTCACAAGTGCTAAGTGTTTACTTAGTATGTTACACTGATATAAAAACAGTCCTTAATCCAATTAAATTCCTAACCGTCAGATTTGCCATTATAAATTGATTTCTAATTCCCTTGCGACTGTAAGTAATAAGAAAAGTAAATAAAGGCTCAATAGAGAACAATCCCAGCTATAAGGTAAAGGTGAGAAGTATCTTGAGAGAAATCAGAACCTATAGTGTCCTTTCACCTGTCTTTACCTGTAAGTCCACTCTGTGTTAGGAATAATTTCTATTACGTCTCCGTTATCTAAAAGGCTGACTTGCACATGCAGTTTCAGACTATTCCTTTGAAATGAAAAGGAAAAGAACATAAAATTTGGGATTTTATTAATATTGAAAAAATAGAAAAAAGGAAAGGCCACTACCCATGTGTACACATGTATGCATTTTTTTTTTATCTTATCAAAATCAACATCTGCCCAAAAAGGAATAATAAGTCACGCATTGTATTCTTTACGCTTTAACGTTGAGTCGTGGACCCATCAGTTCACACGAAATAGTCGTAAAATGGCCGTGGACAAGCCTTCTTGTCTCCGGCCAATTAGTACTTGTAGTACAATCTTACCTGGCTGTGGTTTCCGCTCGCAGGTACTCCGGACTTCACAAGGACCCTCTACCTGACTTTCTCCTCATGTATTCTGCAGGGAGAAGCTGTCTATGATACTAGCTTAATTTTGACATAGCTTTCCGTGTTGCAGCAATAAATAGCTCGACACGGCAGTTTAACCATCTACACACAAATAGCCCAGCAATAAGTAATTGGACGCTTCAATAAGCATCATTTCCCCCATCTTGTCAAATAACGTATTGTCGTCACAGTTCACTAATTTACTGCAGTTTGCTTTCCCATGCAGGTCCAACTCTTGTGTTACATTTTTCGTTTCGTTTCTTTTTCTTTGGGGCAATTTGATATTGAATTCGACGGGGGCCTTGTGACAAAATTGTTCTAATTACACCTTATATTGTTGAGATGGCGCCTTGATAAATTATAATTGATGTCGTTCAACTGTGCAAATAAAGAAAAAGTAATAAAAGTTTGCGTCAGAATGAAACAGACGCCTGGTTTAGATTAAAGGTTTAACAAGAGGTCTTTAAAAGTGTCAAAATAAATCAAATTTTCAAAATATCTGAATTATCAATATAAATTGTACATTTATATGTACATATCGTAGATACGACGTGCTCTACGGGGACTCAGGGCTTCCCGTAAGAAAATCAATTGTATCAGTTTACTTGGTACATTTCTTTCTCAGCGGGAAAAATATATTTTTTTTAAAATATGAAAATTATTTTTAAAAAATACTTTTAAAGACACACCAGATTCCTTTGCATTGATAGGTAAAATAAGAATCGTAATGAATGGAGAGAGAGAGCAGATTGAATTTTTCACCGCCTGATTTGATTTGCAATGAATAATTTACATGTACTCATCTTCATGAGGGAAAACTGAGGTTGCAAACATTTTACCGATTTTCGATAAATTTTGATAATGAAAAATTTAATAACATAATGATAAAATACTTTCTAACATGCATTTCCAATCTAGAGAAAATCAAAAAATGACACCTGTTAAATTGAAACTGAATATAGAGACTTCTAATTCTTAAAGGCATGCTGAAAATTTAAAATATGAAGGTCGGATTTTTTGTACCATTTTAATTTAAAATACTCATTACGTACAATCAATACAATTACGAGTACACTACTTTAGTATCAATTTCAGTCGTGGGAACAGTTTTACGGCATTCTGTGAAGTAATTCGTTTCACTTCCTGGGGAGTCATGCCTTTTACTTTAGCTATATAATCACAGGATATTTGTACGTTAGCAGGTTCGTTTCGTTCTCCTTTCACTGGACCTAACCCTGGGCAGTCCGTCTCCAGGACCATGCTGTCTATCGGCAATTGCTTCACCAGTTTCATCTGTTCAGTTCGTACGATTGATGGCGGGATTGAGAAGAAATACCCCTCGGCTATTCCCTCCATTGCTGAGCTGGGTCGCCCATCAAAAGCGTGTAAAAGAACGCTCCTTGCTCCAAATTCTTTCAGAGCAGCTATGGTTTGTTTTCCTGCCGATCGTGAATGTACATTTAAAGGAAGATTTAATTTATTTGCTAATTCAACCTGGGCTTTAAGCACACTTCTCTGGATATCTTTGTGACTAGTATCAGGTGTAATTCGTGGTTGGAAATCCAGCCCCACCTCCCCAACTGCACATATTTTATCAGCATTCTTTTCTATCTCTGTTACGACTTCATCCAAATCTTTCTGAGTAACACACTGCACCTCTCCATTACAGTCTTTCTGAACAGGATGAATACCTAAGCAGGGTACCAGAATGTCGGAATATTGCTCACATAACCGCAAAACCAGAGGGAAGTCCCTCGGAGTTATGGTACATACCAGTGCTGCAGCTACTCCGGATTTTCTCGCATTCTGTATCACCGTTTCGATGTCATGATCAAACATCGAATCTGCAAGATGCGTATGGCAATCTATGTATCCTTCTTTAAGTAAACTCATGGCTTTTTGTCTCTGTTTACGTTCAATGAGAATAAGCGAAAGTCAATACCGGATATTTCACCACTCTATGTAAATGCTAAAAATAAAATTAAGCCGTGACACGTTCCAACAAAACTTCCCATATGGTCAGTCAATTTGCTTTTCATAATACTGGAACAGAGTCTTCTCTATGACATGTAAAAACGTTGCATAATTATACTTTTTTGTTAAACCTATTCGACAATTTTTATTATCTTAACTCTAGAACATATCATTCCTATTTGATAAAATGAGATACCTTAATATTAGATGATGTTATTCTTTTCCGAAAAGATGTAAGCCATATTCAATAATTTACCATTTCTATTCGATATGTTGTTATTCCTGCGATTCCTATTCGATATTTTGCTATTTCTATTAAAAAAAAAAACCACGCGATACCTCTTCGATCATAATACCCCCCCCCCCCCCCTGCTTGAAAAGTGGGAGGGTACTGCAGTATCATTACCGTCTTCCTTGGAAGACGGTATTGTATAGTTGAAGTTTTTTACAGTCTTCGGACAATCAACTTCCTCTCTTTTGTGATTGGTAGAAATTGCATGATGAGAAAATTTTCAATTATTTCATTGGTTGAAATGCTGTTCAAGGCAAGGGAGATAACTTTCTGATGATCTAGTACGACTTAACAATTTTGCAAGATTTCCAATCTTAAAAAAATGACAAAACGAACAACAAAATCAGCAGTAATTATTTCTTAATAACATGATATATTTTATAGCAATAAATAAAAAGGTCTCTTTAATTTCATTATAAATAAAATTTGATAGTTATTGCGTGCAGGCTTTACAATTTGAGATGACCGAGCGACAACCGTGGTAGGGCTAATGCCCGTAAAAAGCTAATTTAGAAATACAAAATCAAGAAATTCAAAAGAATTATACGGCCTGTTAAGTGTAGATCTGTTTACTGTTTAAAATTGTTGCTAAAGACGGTAAGCTTTTTTGAAAAGCTCTACTTGTGGTATAATTATAGTTATCGGGATGTCCGTCCGTCTGTCTGTTACACTTAGGGGTACCCATCTCTTATTCCTATTTGATGTCGTTCAACTTTGCAAATAAAGAAGTTTCGCGTCAGAATGAAACAGACACCTGGTTTAGATTAAAGGTTTAATGAGAGGTCTTTAAAAGGGTCAAAATAAATCAAATTTTTAAAATATCTGAATTATCAATATAAATTGTACATTTATATGTGATATCGTAGATACGACGTGCTCTACGAGGACTCAAAGCTTCCCGTAAAAAATCAATTGTACCAGTTTACTTGGTACATTTCTTTCTCAGCGAGAAAAATATTTTTTTTTAAATATGAAAATTATTTTTAAAAAATACTTTTAAAGACACACCAGATTCCTTTGCATTGATAGGTAAAATAAGAATCGTAATGAATGTAAGAGAGAGAGAGAGAGAGAGAGAGAGAGAGAGAGAGAGAGAGAGAGAAGGAAAAAAAGAAAAGCAGCAGATTGAATATCCACCACCTGATTTGATTTGCAATGAATAATTTACATGCACTCATCTTCATGAGGGAAAACTGAAGTCGCTTGCATTTTACCGATTTTCGATAAATTTTGATAGTGAAAAATTTAATAACATGATGATATTAAAATGATTCAATCACTTTCTAACATGCATTTGGGTTGAAGCATTTCCAACCTAGAGAAAATCAAAAAATGACACCTGTTGAAACTGAATATAGAGACCTAATTCTTAAAGGATTGCTGAAAATTTAAAATAAAAAGGTTGGTTTTTCTTGAACCATTTTAATAATACTCATTAAGTACAATCAATACAATTATGAATATACTACTTAAGTATCAATTTCAGTCGTGGGAACAGTTTTACAGCATTCTGTGAAGTAATTCGTTTCACTTCCTGGGGAGCCATGCCTTTTACTTTAGCTATATAATCACAGGATATTTGTACGTTAGCAGGTTCGTTTCGTTCTCCTTTCACTTTCATCCAGGACCATTTGATCGGCAATTGCTTCACCAGTTTCATCTGTTCAGTTCGTACGAATGGCGGGATTGAAATACCCCTCGGCTATTCCCTCCATGGCTGTGCTGAGTCGCCCATCAAAAGCGTGTAAAAGAACGCTCCTTGCTCCAAATTCTTTCAGGACAGCTATGGTTTGTTTTCCTGCCGATCGTGAATGTACATTTAAAGGAAGATTTAATTTATTTGCTAATTCAACCTGGGCTTTAAGCACACTTCTCTGGGATATACCTAAGCAGGGTACCATAATGTCGGAATATTAAGTATCTGGTGTAATTCGTGGTTGGAAAGCCCCACCTCCCCAATAGCACATATTTTATCTGCATTCTTTTCTATCTCTGTTACGACTTCATCCAAATCTTTCTCAATTGCTCACATAACCGCAAAACCAGAGGGAAGTCCCTCGGAGTTATGGTACATACCAGTGCTGCAGCAACTCCGGATTTTCTCGCATTCTGTATCACTGTTTCGATGTCATGAATGCGTATGGCAATCTATGTATCCTTCTTTAAGTAAACTCATGGCTTTTTGTCTCTGTTTACATTCCTGGTTTATTTGCTTTTCATAATACTGGAAAGGTTTCTATGACATGTAAAAACGTTGTCAATTTTTATTATCTTAACTCTAGAACATATCATTCCTATTTGATAAAATGAGATACCTTAATATTAGATGATGTTATTCTTTTCCGAAAAGATGTAATCCATATTCAATTTCGAAAAGCGATACCTCTTCGATTATAATACCCCCCCCCCCGCTTGAAAAGTGGGAGGGTACTGCAGTATCATGATATAATTATAATTATCGGGATGTCCGTCCGTCTGTCTGTTACACTTAGGGGTACCCATCTCTTATTATGTTCCCCAAACGAAGTTGGGGAACATATTGTTTTTACTCTGTTTCTTATTATTATTATTTTTCTTCTTCTTCTTCTTCCTGGGTAAATAAATACATCTGAATTTTTCAAATAACTTCTCTATTTGTTGATGAAATGCTTTGAATTCCATTAGGATATAAGTGTTAACGACATGGTCAAAATAGAAGATTTACGCGCATGCACGTGCGCTTCCCTCTGATTGGCTGAAACTAAAGTCTCAATATCTTTATTGGGGATAAAATCCTTTGAAATTTTGAACATAGTCATAAGTTATGAAGATCTACAGCATGATATAAAAGAATTATCATAAAGGCATGCGTATGTACATGTGCTGCAATCTGATTGGCTGAAACTTTAAAAGGATATAATCCTTTGCTTATCAACCAAACAGGATGGGATTTAGAACATAGGTACAAGAAGTATGGTCATCATGCACATGCATGCGCGTGAAATGAGTAAATTTAAAAATTCACTTGAATTAGCGTATTTTTTAAAACTTTTGAATTGAATGCTACAATATTTAATATATTAAAATATATATATAGTGTAGACAAGTTGATATGGTCATTACGCACATGCGTTCACATGCGCACGCGTGCAAAGCTGAACTTTAAAGATACTTGGTATACTTCTTGGAAAAAAAAATGCATAGAGTTTGCCTTATTTAATGAAGCTTACAGGGAATATGGCACAAAAAGGGAGTTGGGGAGCGTTTGGGGAACATCTGTAACGGTCCCCGTTACAATTAGAACTAGTTCCTATTTGATGTCGTTCAACTTTGCAAATAAAGAAGTTTCGCGTCAGAATGAAACAGACACCTGGTTTAGATTAAAGGTTTAATGAGAGGTCTTTAAAAGGGTCAAAATAAATCAAATTTTTCAAATATCTGAATTATTAACATAAATTGTACATTTATATGTGCATATCGTAGATACGTCGTGCTCTACGGGGACTCATAGCTTCCCGTAAAAAATCAATTGTACCAGTTTACTTGGTACATTTTTTTCTCAGCGGGAATTTTTTTTTTAATAATGTGAAAATTATTTTTAAAAAAATACTTTTAAAGACACACCAGAGAGAGAGAGAGAGAGAGAGAGAGAGAGAGAGAGAAGAAAAAGAAAAACAGCAGATTGAATTTTTCACCGCCTGATTTGATTTGCAATGAATAGTAGTAATTTACATGTACTCATCTTCATGAGGGAAAACTGAAGTTGCAAACATTTTACCGATTTTCGATAAATTTTGATAATCAAAAATTTAATAACATGATGATAAAATGATTCAACCACTTTCTATCATGCATTTCCAGTCTAGAGAAAATAAAAAATGACACCTGTTGTAACTGAATATAGAGACTTATAATTCATAAAGGCATGCTGAAAATTTAAAATATGAAGGTCGGATTTTTTGTACCATTTTAATTTAAAATACTCATTACGTACAATCAATACAATTACGAGTACACTACTTTAGTATCAATTTCAGTCGTGGGAACAGTTTTATGGCATTTTGTGAAGTAATTCGTTAATTTCACTTCCTGGGGAGCCATGCCTTTTACTTTAGCAATATAATCACAGGATATTTGTACGTTAGCAGGTTCGTTTCGTTCTCCTTTCACTGGACCTAACCCTGGGCAGTCCGTCTCCAGGACCATGTTGTCTATCGGCAATTGCTTCACCAGTTTCATCTGTTCAGTTCGTACAATTGTTGGCGGGATTGAGAAGAAATACCCGCTATTTCCTCCATGGCTGAGCTGGGTCGCCCATCAAAAGCGTGTAAAAGAACGCTCCTTGCTCCAAATTCTTTCAGGGCAGCTATGGTTTGTTTTCCTGCCGATCGTGAATGTACATTTAAAGGAAGATTTAATTTATTTGCTAATTCAACCTGGGCTTTAAGCACACTTCTCTGGGTATCTTTGTGACTAGTATCTGGTGTAATTCGTGGTTGGAAATCCAGCCCCACCTCCCCAATAGCACATATTTTATCAGCATTCTTTTCTATCTCTGTTACGACTTCATCCAAATCTTTCTGAGTAACACACTGCACCTCTCCATTACTGTCTTTCTGAACAGGATGAATACCTAAGCAGGGTACCAGAATGTCGGAATATTGCTCACATAACCGCAAAACTGAAGGGAAGTCCCTCGGAGTTATGGTACATACCAGTGCTGCAGCAACTCCGGATTTTCTCGCATTCTGTATCACTGTTTCGATGTCATGATCAAACATCGAATCTGCAAGATGAGTATGGCAATCTATGAATCCTTCTTTAAGAAAACTCATGGTTTTTTGTCTCTGACTCTGTTTACATTGACTAAGCGAAAGTCAAATACCGGATATTTCACCACTGTATGTAAATGCTAAAATTAAAACTAAGCCGTCACACGTTCCAACAAAACTTCCCATATCGTCAGTGATTTTGCTTTTTATAATACTCTTCTCTATGACATGTAAAAACGTTGCATAATTATACTTTTTTGTTAAACCTACTCGACAATTTTATTATCTTTACTCTAGAACATATCATTCCTATTTGATAAAATGAGATACCTTAATGTTAGATGATGTTATTCTTTTCAGAAAAGATGTAAGCTATATTCAATAATTTACCATTTCTATTCGATATGTTGTTATTCCTGCGATTCCTATTCGATATTTTGCTATTTCAATTTTTAAAAAAAAACACGCGATACCTCTTCGATTATAATACCCCCCCCCCCGCTTGAAAAGTGGGAGGGTACTGCAGTATCATGATATAATTCTAGTTATCGGGATGTCCGTCCGTCTGTCTGTTACACTTAGGGGTACCCATCTCTTATTCCTATTTGATGTCGTTCAACTTTGCAAATAAAGAAGTTTCGCGTCAGAATGAAACAGACACCTGGTTTAGATTAAAGGTTTAATGAGAGGTCTTTAAAAGAAATATCTGAATTATCAATATAAATTGTACATTTATATGTGATATCGTAGATACAACGTGCTCTACGGGGACTCGGGGCTTCCCGTAAAAAATCAATCGTACCAGTTTCCTTGGTACATTTCTTTCTCAGCGGAAAAAAATATTTTTTAAAAATATGAAAATTATTTTTTTAAAATACTTTTAAAGACACACCAGATTCCTTTGCATTGATAAGGTAAAATAAGAATCGTAATGAATGTAGTGAGAGAGAGAGAGAGAGAAGAAAAAGAAAAGCAGCAGACTGAATATCCTCCACCTGATTTGATTTGCAATGAATAATTTATGTACTCATCTTCATGAGGGAAAACTGAAGTCGCCTGCATTTTACCGATTTTCGATAAATGTTGATAATCAAAAATTTGATAACATGATGATTATATAATGATTCAACCACTTTCTAACATGCATTTCCAATCTAGACAAAATCAAAAAATGACACCTGTTGAAACTGAATATAGAGACTTCTAATTCTTAAAGGGATGCTGAAAATTTAAAATAAAAGGTTGGTTTTTCTTGTACCATTTTAATAATACTCATTATGTACAATCAATACAATTACGAGTACACTACTTTAGTATCAATTTCAGTCGTGGGAACAGTTTTATGGCATTCTGTGAAGTAATTCGTTTCACTTCCTGGGAAGTCATGCCTTTAACTTTAGCTATATAATCACAGGGTATTTGTACGTTAGCAGGTTCGTTTCGTTCTCCTTTGACTGGACCTAACCCTGGGCAGTCCGTCTCCAGGACCATGTTGTCTATCGGCAATTGCTTCACCAGTTTCATCTGTTCAGTTCGTACAATTGATGGCGGGATTGAGAAGAAATACCCCTTGGCTATTCCCTCCATTGCTGTGCTGGGTCGCCCATCAAAAGCGTGTAAAAGAACGATCCTTGCTCCAAATTCTTTCAGGGCAGCTATGGTTTGTTTTCCTGCCGATCGTGAATGTACATTTAAAGGAAGATTTAATTTATTTGCTAATTCAACCTGGGCTTTAAGCACACTTCTCTGAGTATCTTTGTGACTAGTATCGGGTGTAATTCGTGGTTGGAAATCCAGTCCCACCTCCCCAATAGCACATATTTTATCAGCTTTCTTTTCTATCTGGGTTACGACTTCATCCAAACACACAAAAAAAGAAAATACATGTATAAAATACAAAATATTATGCTAAGGTTCAAGTCAATTATATCCATCTGTGATTTGTTTGACAATCAATAAAAATTTGCATATTTTTTTTAAAAATACTGGACAGTTTAATGTTGAAAAAAGTTGTTTAAATTTCTCCATATTTGGTCTGCATGTGAGATAGTTTTAGATATATTATAGCTTAAAGCCTCTTTAATTTCTTTTTGTGTACATTCAAAAACATGATTAAATTCATTACCAATCTTATAAAGATCACATAAAGTACAAATCATTTGTTCTCTTGGGAGACATTCCATCTCCCAATTTCAATAGGGAGTTGATGCATCTAAATTTACATAACAAAATTAAAAATGTTTTAGGCAGATTAACAACTTATCTTTTATGATTCAAATATTTCTTTATAAATGCCATAATTTACACTCTTTGATGAATTAAAACATTACTTTTTCAGTTTTGGATATTTTGGTCAACAAGTTTTCTTTTTATTTCATTTTTTACCCATGCTACACTGTACATCTGTTGTGATGTCCATAAATAAGAATTAATAAATGACCCCCCCCCCCTCTTTTTTTTTTTTTTTTTTTTTTTTTTTTTACAAATGAACAATATCGGGAAGTTAGCTCCCCACTTCAATTTTCTCCCACTTTATGGATTATAAATGAACAGTCATAAAAATGAAATAATATTATGAATAATAATATATATAGCACATATAAATTTTTGTAACATGTATTTAATTTATTTATGATAAACATCTTTACACTCATTTCTGTTACTCTCTGAAAATCTGTTTGAATTGATGAAGAGTTTGTTTCACAAACGAACTTACAACTTTAAGTCTGGATATTTTATTCTTTATAGTGATTAAATTCTTATTTTATTGTTTTATATTTAACTGAGAAAAGGAAGGTAATTTCATAAAATCTAAATCACAAAATTTAAGAATAATTCAGCGGTGAGAGTTGAAAACTTTTAGTTTTCATATAAATAAATTATTTTTAAATCTTAATAAATCTAAAAAGGATTATAAAATCCGATCGGATTAACACTGATGATGAGATTTTGAAGTACACCAAATAGTGTACTCAAGTTTTGGAAATACAAATGTATTTGAATGCTGGATTGAGCAATGTTAAGAATTGTAATGAAATCGAATATTATGCAATAATGTTAAGAAAAAGTAAAATTGAGGTATAGTATAATTTTCATGTATGTGTTTTTTACGTTCACTCTCTCTGTATGTTTTTTTTTCTTATCATTATCATGTTTGTATTCTCTGATGAGCCAGTTGGCTTAAAGAAATAAAGAAACTGAAACTGGAGGATTGAAATGTCTCTGAAATTGACCAATCGAATCATTTTATATTTAACCAATTAACTTTTATATTACAGCCGATTAGAGTTCCCAAATTATAACTAATCATTAGTAATTAGAAAAGGTTTAAATACGGACACCCATAAAGTATACGGTTTACTTGATCGTTTCTCGTCGCTTGAATAACACCTCTTGGACTAGGTTCTTGGGCTGTGTCGGAAAACAACAGAATTGTTCGTTAGACCACTCAGCTCAGGAATCTAGTTTCTTATCAAGGTCTCTGTGACTAGCGTCTTGGTGACTTAATTTATATTGTGTCTTGGTGACTTTTAATAAAGGTGTCTCTTTGACTTTGTGATTGCTAGGGTATGTTTTAGGGTAGTTGCAGACTGCAGACAATAGAATTGTTCGTTATACCACTCAGTCTGCGGCTACAGAGATAGGTTAGTTTCATATTGGATTATTTGTTTGATTACTAGTGATTCTTTTCTTATACTTCGTTTTTAGTTAGTTTTCTAATCATGATCCAGATAGGACTAAGGAAAAATATGTATAGTGAATTTAATTCATTTGTTTGCCATTGCTATTTAAGTTTCTTTTGATTTTATATTATAAACGTGCATGATTCTTAGGAAGGAAACCTAAGCGGACCCGATAGATAATTATTTTTACTTTGTAAAAACGTTACAGAATGGTCATCTAAAGCATGGGTGCTGGTGCTATAGTTTACTGAAAATAATGAAATTTTTATACCCTCTACATTTGTAATACATTTCTCAGCTAGACTTTCAGTAAGCAATTAGCTATCATCAAGAAATCTACTCTACCAACTTTCAAAGAGTTATCACAGAGAAAACAAATAGAAATGGTTATGTTACTTGAAAATTCTACCGGAATGTAAGGCAAGTCGATAGGTCAGGAGCTAAGAAAGCTTAATGTGCATGTATAGTAAGCTCCGAAATCGTGTCTCTAGCAAATTCTGACTTATCCAGAAATTTCTAAAGTTTTGTTTTACCATTACGAGTACTTCATTAGATAACGTAAGTATTGTGTCTAAAGAACTAATCCCAAATTGTAGCTGTCATAGACGATTTGTGCTAGTTGGCACACCCTTATTTAATAAGTTTCGTTTCTTTATAAGCCAGATTTTGATTGGGTTGATTCCATTCTTATTCAGCTCCTATTTCTCACTACTTTCAGTTTGAGAGTATTGGAAAATCATTTACATTTTTTACGTTTAAGCACTTTCAAACATTAAGTGATTGTTATCAATTAATGTTTTGAAGTTGTTTGTTACCTCCCAGTTATCTTTACTATAATAGACAACTTAACTATTATCTCTGTCCAAGGCATCAATATTTTATTTCAAAATATCTTTCAGCTTAGGGAAAAGTTTAACAGCGTTTTGTGTTGTAATTCGTCTCACTTCTTCTGAAGTTAAACCTTTCACGTTGGCAATATGGTCACAGGATATTTTTACATTAGACGGTTCATTTCTTTCTCCCTTCACAGGACTTAATGCAGGACTGTCGGTTTCAAGTAAAATCTGCTCCATTGGCAACTGCTTAATAAGTTTGACTTTCTGTTCACTTCGTACAATTGATGGGGGAATAGAGAAGAAATATCCCTCCTTTATGCCTTCCATTGCAATACTCGGTCTACCATCAAAAGCATGCATGAGAACGTTTCTGGCACCAAATTCTTTCAGGGCAGCTATTGCTGGTCTTCCAGCAGACCGCGAATGTACATTCAGAGGTAAATTGTACTTATTAGCTAATTCCACTTGAGCTTTAAGCACATTTCTCTGAGCTTCCTTGTGTTCCGGGTTTGGTGTAATTCGGGGTTGAAAGTCTAATCCCACCTCACCAATGGCACAGATTTTGTCGATACGTTTCTCTATCTCGGATATGGCCTTATCCAGATCTTTTTGACTGACGCATCGTTCGACATCATTTGAGTCCTTCTGTACAGGATGAATCCCTAGACAAGGTAACAATATATCTGGAAACTTTTCACAAAGGCGCAGTACTATGGGGATATCGGCCGGTGTTTCTGTACAAACCAGAGCAGCGACCACACCAGATTTTCGAGCATTATCCAATACATCTTGGATGTCATTTTCAAACACTGAGTCCGCTAGGTGTGTGTGACAATCAATGAAGCCCTCTTGTCTAGAGTCCATATTTTTGACTAAAACCTGAATTTAGCACATAATTTCTAGAGAGTCACAATGTACAAAATCAGTACTACGCGTTATCATATACCGGATACGGCTTTGGGAGTGTAAAAGCAAAACAAAAATCACGTCATCCCAAAGCATTCCGGCATGTACAATTTTTTTTTATCTCAGCAGGCCCATGGCCCCCTTTTGTTATTGCTTTAAGGTCGATATTTGACAAATCACTGTCGCCTCAGATTTTGTTTTTGGAAGCCCCCTCCCTTCTTGAAAGTGGATCTGATTAGGTCACCTGTCATCTGTATGGAACGCCAAATTAACATACATTCAAATATTTGTTCCTACCTTCAAACAATTGTACCTATCTTCAAATGAATTTTAATTATCTTCAAATGAACTGTACCTATCTTTAAATCAATTGTACCTATCTTTAAATCAATTATACCTATCTTCAAATGAATTAGAGATAAGTATAATTCAACTGAACTTATCTTTAATTGAATTGAAGATAGGTGTTATTCCATTAAAGACAGGTATAATTCATTTGTACCTAGGTTTAATTCTTTAGAGATAGGTATAATTCTTTACACCTATCTTCAATTCAATTGCACCTATCTTCAATTCAATTGCACCTATCTTCAATTCAATTGCACCTATCTTCAATTCAATTGCACCTATCTTTAATTCAGTTGTACCTATCTTCAAATGAATTGAAGATAGGTACAATTATTTGAAGATAGGTATAAATATTTGAATATATGTTAATTTGGCGTTCCATACGTGTACATCTGAGGCAGTTGTTTAATTCAAGCATAGACCTCAAGCTTCAGATCTATTAATTGTTTTTATCACCCCGCCCTTGTAAACCATAAAAAGGGAGTAACGGTACATATTTTATGCTCACAGGTGCTTGAGGACGGAAACCCCCACCCGTTCCGTACCCGCTCCAAGGGTTCTTTGAACTTTTTAAATAAAATATTTTTATGACGTAATTAGCAAAGTATTACAAGTAAAAAATTCAAAACTTAAGGTAAACCACAGGCACCTGACGTTACTTATTTTTCTTTTAATAAAAAAAAGACCCTTACCTTATAATAAGGTAAGGGTATTTTTTTTTATTAAAAGAAAAATAAGTAACGTCAGGAGCCTGTGCGCTAAACCTAGCCTTTTATAAAAATCCATATACTCTATAGTATTAAAACAGAACTGTTTTTCATATTTAATACTCTAGCTGCGAATAAGTCATAGAAAAATATTTTATTAAAAAAGTCAAAGAACCCTTGGCCCGGGGTACGGAACATGGGGGGAGGGGTCCGTCCACATGCAAGCACGTGTCTATGTCAGGCTTTTTATAGGCTTGACCTAATGATCCAATGGTCCGATATTTTTTATCTAAACACATGGGCGTCGGAAGCAAATTGAAAGTTTCGGGGGGGGGGGGGCTAATCGAAAGTGGGGGGCTAAACCAACAAAAAAAGGAAATCCCAATTTTCAATGCCTATATAATGCCTATTTTTGCAACAAAAAAAAGGGGGGCGCTAAGCTCCCCCCCTCCCAGTTCCGACGCCTATGAAACAAACAGAAACCATGTAAAACAAATCGAACCGCCTAGCGAAAGAACAACATGGACTGTGTTACATAGGCGTCCGCGACCCCCCCCCCCCCCATTTCGAAATAAATATATCAGACCCACAGGAGATTGAAGACAGTTCAAAGTGATATAAACCCCTTGAGCTTTTTCGATTTCTCTATCCAATCACTTTCATCATCTTTCAGTGTCATATTTGTAAAATAATCCATGCATACCGACATCAAATTAAAAATTGCCCAATACAAACATAATAAAATTTTCTACATTTAAAAATTTTTTTTTAAATCAGTACTTCTAGCTTTGTTTAAGCATACTTCCTTCTTCTGAGTTACTGACCTATTTTCATTTTACCAGAGGCAGAGACCAGTCAGTACTTCTTTGTCTGAGGTACTGATCAATACTTCCTTGTTCTATAAACCAATAATTAAGTCCTTGGTCTGAGTTATTGATGAAGAAATCCTTGTTTTGATGTACTGATCAGTTCTTCCTCATTTCAGGAACTCCTTTTAAACAAAAATCAAATTTTGTTCACAACCTTCTATAGTAATTTTTATATGGATAAACAGCACAGGCACTTGTTTCGGAAATAAAATTTTTGACCTATACTAAGTATTATAATAACACAACTGCCTGCGATAAACAGACATGGATGAAAACTCATGTTTCTTAAAATATACTTCATTGTAGAGCCAATGGTAACTTTTTAACAGCCCCAAGAAATGTAGCTGGTAAAAAGATTGTTAAATCAATCTTTTCTTAAAAACATTTTCTTTTGGCCATATAAACAAAATGGAAGCAAGCAAATCATAAACTGAGCCTTAGAAGTAATACATGATAATATAGTACATATTTTAAAAAGTACGTAAGGGTTGCCCGCAACCCTGTGTCTCGCCTGCTGTCGCTGTGGTTAGTAAGAAATGATTGTCTGATAAACTGAAGCATTTATTGACATTTCAGAAGGAATAACTCAAAAATACAATAATAAAGAAATGGAACAGCTGACTTAATATCTAATCCCTTGGCGATTATATTGGCATTTATATATATATACATATACCCTGTAAATTCACAAATTATTGTGATGTTTTTATTATTGCGAATATTGCAACGTGTTATGAGTCGCAATAATTTGAACTTGCATTTTGAAATCAAATCCACTGTATATGTATCAAGTCATTCATGCAGAAAATGTAGGTGAAGATTACCTAATTATGGTACTGATATTGTTGGTTACCCATGATGTGTAGACTGACAAATTATCATGCCACTATAAGTTATAGTTGCTGAGATATGGACCTCCACCATAAATTTATGCAAAGTCACTCATGCGGAAAAATGTAGGTCAAGATGACCTAATTCTGGTACAGGCGTTTGTGGTTACCCATGATGTATCCACTGACAAATTATCATGCCACTATAAGTTATAGTTGCTGAGATATGGACCTCCACCATAAATTTATGCAAAGTCACTCATGCGGAAAAATGTAGGTCAAGATGACCTAATTCTGGTACAGGCGTTTGTGGTTACCCATGATGTATCCACTGACTAACTATCATGCCACTATAAGTTATAGTTGCTGAAATATGAACCTCCATTATCAATTTAACCAAAGTCATTCATGCAGAAAAATGTAGGTCAAAATGACCTAATTCTGGTACTGATGTTGTTGGTTACTTATAACCTGTACAATGACAAATCATCATGCCATTATAAGTTATAGATGCTGAGATATGGACCTCCACCAAAAATTTAACCAAAGTCACTCATGCAGAAAAATGTAGGTCAAGATGACCTAATTCTGGTACTGACGTTTGTGGTTACCCATGATGTATCCACTGACTAATTATCATATCCCTATAACTTATAGTTGCTGGAATATAGGTCTTCACCATAAATTATCATGAAAAAACTAAGTCCAACTTAAGGAAAAAATACGGAAAAATTTGAATTTTTTTTTTCAAAATCATACTTGGGATATAAATTTTTATCCATACTGAATATTGTGTCCAAATTTCAAGAAGACTGAATAAAATTTGAGAAAGTTATTGCAGTTTATAAAACTTTGACATTTGGGTTAACCAAAAGTTGGACGCCGACGACGACGACGACGACGACGGAATCTATGGTCGCTATGTCTCGCTTCGCGACATTCGTCGCAGGCGAGACAAAAAATATACAGTATATCTATTAAAAATCACAAAGCCACCATGTTAACACATTTTTCAATATGTCACAAGAGCATACTCTATAGAATCATAAAATTCAGTATATTTGTGCTGCATGATGGAGATCAATAACTGAACATTATTCTTTCTTCTGAATTCCCCTCAACCGTAAACACTGCATTTCAATATCATTTGAGCACTGTATATAGAAAATGGAAAGCTCTCTCTTATAACTCGCTGCAGAATCCCCTGGAACCAGTGGAATGTCCTGTAGATGATCCTCCCTTGCTGTTCCTCCCCTCAGTCTTGGAATCGGAAGCTGTCACTCACCACTTTCCATAAATTATTCTGGGAAGTCAACATGAAGTTCTGATGGAAAGTCTTGGCTTTTCTGTTCTGATATTTGACAGTTCCATATGTTTTCACAATTATTGAAAACTGCCCACCTGATACTTTGTCTAGAGAATGTTAAAGTCATAGTAAAACATTAATGAAAACAGTTCAAAATAAAATATACATCTTTTAAGCAAAAGCTCAATTTCGTAATTGAGATAATTACACCTTTTACTTGATAGATTACCTGCGAGTGGTTGACAGTCTAAAGACTCCATTTTGTGCTCTGTCACAGGTAAACCCTCCAGGTATTTCTGTATGTTCTCCAGTCCAGATACTCCATTCCCATTCCACACCATTGTAGCGGTATCCAGATAAAGCTTATTTAGCATCTATAATTGTTATAATATAGATTGTCAAAGCAACCACAAATACAGACTGTAGAAAGTTTTAAAAATACATGTACTGTTACTCTAAAACAATCATTATTTAGGACAATTTCCAGTTAAGCTTATACTTTCTGTAGGGCGTGGCATTCTCGACATTACATAAATAGCATCTGAAATTTACACAGCTTTCCTTCACTGTTGAAATATACATAGGATGGAAATTCGGCTGAATGTCAACTGGTGAAATAGCCAATTAAAAGTTTTCGAACGGTAAAGAGGCAGGGCTTAAGTTGCCTCATCATTTGTCACAACAATTGAAAGTTCTTGATGTTAATAATTTCTTGAACAATAAGAATTTATTCACCATTTGACTAATTACGTAACATCTAGAATGTCACGTCTTGCTGAAAGTCCAAGCTTACCTGAGAATTGTAATACAATCAATGAAACATCACTGATCCAATTGGTCTAAGATTTAAATCAGACCACACCTGTATATGAAGTTTAATCAAAATTGTATAGGAGCAAAATGCAAATTTTTTTGATTTCTTTGTTTCATCATTTATCCACTTGGGAGGAGACATGATTTAATCTGTCTGTCTGTGTTTATAATTTTCCTCAGTAATTTGACAAAAAATACATCTACACTATCATAAATATTTGACCTTTATGATCAAGATATGTATATCAATGTTGGAAATTGTTCTGTTAAAGAATACAATAGTTAAAGTTCTACTAACAATGCAAATTTGTGAAGAAGACATAAACCTGGACCCTTGGCAAATTCAGAAGTGGGATCAGGTGCCTAAGACGAATAAGCATCCCCTGTGGATCGTTTATACAATCTGTGAGTCCAATGTCTGATTGATTAATATGTAGACAGATCATTCTGTAGTCAAAATTTAGTATGAAAACAAAGACTGAAATGAAACAAGTCAGCCAAAACAGGGCCCAATGATTAGTTTTATATGTTAACAAGGTCATTATAACCACCTTACTTTTTATGTGGTGCTGACTTTAAACATGGTTGTTGCAGCTTATCTGTTAGTAACCTGTCTCAATTTAAATTCTAATCATACTCAGACCATGCTCTTGAGTATTTAAAAGTGGGAGATGTAAACACCCTACACAGGTGATTTCAGGATATTACTACATAAATAAGGAAAGCTGATGATTGAAAAGTTGAAGTCATTCTGTTTGTCAAACAATTTACTAGTAGTTGTTAACTGGCTCATATCATCTGTAGTAAGTAAAATATCCAAATACGAAACAGATGTGACAGACTCTGTGGTGTCTTTAATTACAAGTTTCAACTAAAGCAAACAAAACTAATTCATATAATAGTTCCATTTATTAAATATAATATGAAAATATTCTTGTTACTTTAGTCATTACATATGATTTTATATTTTTGAATAATAAATTATTACAGAACATTTTCTATAGCATTCTTTTAACTACAGTATATATATAAATTTTTTATGAAAATGAAATGAAATTACCGGTATAAATACAGGTGTATCACACAAGCATACAACTTTACAAATCAACAATAATATCACAGACTGAGATTTATTTTTTAAAGAAATATAAAAAAAATAATCAACATTAAATATATGTAATTCAGTAATAGAGATTATTAAAATTTCCATTTGTAGTTCTTACACTTTAATCAGAAAAATCTTGATTAAATAAAACAGTAACACCAACATTCAAAAAAATGATTGTGCACATGTTGGAGGATGCAGAAATTGATTACTTACAAGTTGTGGGACACTGACTAATTCAGTAACGGGTCTACAGCATAATAACAAATGCACCTTACATGTAGGGCCTAACCAAAACAAAAATTAAAATGCTAACTGGTTTATAAAGAATAAGCCAATAAAGCTGTATTACATTCCAATCAATTTAGTGTCCCTACCAACGGCCTCTATATACCCCCCAAACCTTATAAAAATATATATTATCAAAACTAGAAAACTGACCAGTCAGCAAGGGCCCCGCTGAGGGGTAGAAATATAAGGGTGCAGCTCATTGAATGAGAGTTTTACTTGATTACATTTTTTTTAATATATAAAGATTATAAGTAACAACTGCATTTTTAAAATTTCAAGATAATTCCTGAATGTCCAAAAACCTGTAAATAGTAACCTTGTATTAACAGAAAATAGGGAAAACCTCATGTCTTATTAAAAAAAACTCAATTTAATGTGTATTTAAAAAAGATTTAAGCAGGTGTTTTATAAAATGCAAGCCTTCAGTGAATGCAAATATCACCCAGGGTTGACCTCAACTTCAAAACAAACATCAGTTGAGACAAAGGTGTTCATTAATCTTCATGTGACAGATAAAGATAAGCCTCTAAATTTTCTGCAACAAGCAAGATAATTAATCCCAGGGGATTAATTGTATTGCTCTCCCATCCTTTTCTTCTATATAAATTTACAATAAGAACTTTTTTCAGCACTGACAGAATGGAGTTATTATCTGATTACCTGTTAAAATTAACAGCATTAAGGCAGCAAAACAAATTAAACTAGAGCAAAGCTCGTTGCAAAGCAACGAGTAGGTCTTCCGTCCTGTTTTGACCGGAAGTGACGTCAACAAAACAAAACAATGAGCTAAGTCGTCTCCAGTCACTTTATAATTTCAATTTTGCAACAAAACCTTTAAAAATAAGCCACTTTTTGCTACTTCCGGTTTGACCGGAAGTGACGACGACGCACGGAAAATTAATTTTTAAGCTCCCAGAGACATATGTTACCCAAAAACTTGTCAAAAACGGCAAAAATATGCATTTTCCGACTACTTCCGGTTTGACCGGAAGTGACGTCGCCGGACGCATTTTGACGACTTCAATAGATTAAGATTGACATTTTGAACAACTTTGCTTCTTGGACGTATGACAAATTCTCAATACATTTTGAGATATCTGGAAAAAATTTTTGGCCCCTCTAGATCCCTTAATTTAGGGGTCAGCCCTTTTTCCGAGATATCATTTGAAAGATCTTCTAATTCTGCACAAATTTTGTTCTATATGTCTTAACAAAATATTTTTAGTTTAGAGGATAAAAAGCAAAATATGAGTAATTTTTAGCTCTTTTAAGCGTTCTAATTTTTGACCCCTATATAACGCCATTTTGAATAGAGAAATCGAAAAATAAAAACCGATGTGCACAACTTCAATCCTTCTATTATCTAAAATCAGTAGAATTTCTGCTCCATCTTTAGCCGTCTCTGAGCCTTTGTCTGGAAAGGAAAGCCTATAAATTTTCGTTTAAAGGGAAATAACTCAAAACCGGAAGTGACTTTTTGAAATTTTTGACAGCATTCTGATAGAGTTTAGTAACTTCTAGTACCTCTGAAAATTTGAGCGAAATCAATTGAGAAATGAGTGAGATATGAGGCTTCAAAGTTGGCGTCTAGGAAGTAGAAGAAAAAAAAAGAATAATAATCTTTACCAACAGAATCAGTAGAAGGTCTTCCGTTGGAAACGGAAGACCTTAATTAAATAAATAATTAAAAAATAAAATAGTAATAATAAACAAGAGGCCCACGGGCCTTATAGGTCACCTGAGCATTATGCAACAACTTCCCAGTTACAGTGTATTGAATTTGATTCATGTTTTAAGCCAGATGCTATATGGCATTCACAATTTTGAAAGAGGCACCATTGATCATCATAACAATACACTTAGCAGTTGCTAAGCTTGGTAACTGTCAATACCCATACGCAGGGTAGGGGAACAAAAATGCACTCCAACTAATCAGTAATATTCAGCAATAATCAGTAGTGCCCCTAACACTGTGACATAAACCCCTGACCTTAGGTCCACACATTGCATAAATTTTTAAAAGGCGCCCTTAAAATTTCCTATCAAAAAATAAATACATGTTTTATAAATACAAAGGAGCAGATTTCAAACAATTAATTCATTTTCAGTATATAAGTAGAGCCCCCCCCCACCCCTGACCCTGGGGCCTTGAAATTCACAATTCTGCAAGATTAGGGCCCTTGCTCATCATAACTATATAGGTAGTTCATCTGCTTCATACCCAGAGACAGAGAAGAAAATTTTCTCAGATTTAATGTACTTTCACTATATAATCAATAGAGCCCCAGCCTAACACCAGATCCCCAGACCCTGGGGCCATAAAATTCATAATTTTAGAAGGGGCATTCTTGCTCATCATAACTATGTACTTAGTTAGTTTATTTAATTCCTAGGAGCAGAGAAGAAGATTTTGAAAGAATTCAAGTATTTTTACTATATAATCTATAGAGCCCCGCCCTAACACCAGAACCCCTGACCTTGGGACCATAAAATTCACAAATTTGGTTGAGGCACTCTTGCTCATCATAACTATGCACTTAGTTAGTTTATTTAATACCTAGGAGCAGAGAAGAAGATTTTCAAAGAATTCATGTATTTTCACTATATAATCCATAGAGCCCCCCCACCCCCCAACACCAGAACCCTTGACGATGGGGCCATAAAATTCACAATTTTGGTAGAGGCACTCTTGCTCATCATAAATATGTACTTAGTTGGTTTATTTAATACCCAGGGGCAGAGAAGAAGATTTTCAAAGAATTCATGTATTTTCACTATATAATCAATAGAGCCCCCCCACCCCCAACACCAGAACCCTTGACGATGGGGCCATAAAATTCACAATTTTGGTAGAGGCACTCTTGCTCATCATAACTATGTACTTAGTTGGTTTATTTAATACCCAGGAGCAGAGAAGAAGATTTTCAAAGAAATAATGCATTTTCACTATATACTTATTTAGCCCCGCCCTAGCACTAGAACCCCTGACCCCAGGGCCATGAATTTCACAATTTTGGTAGAGGACTCAATGCTGATTACAATCATGCAAATAGTTTGACTGCTTGATGTCCAGGAGTAAAGAAGAAGATTTTTAAAGATTGCATTAATTTTAGTGGTTTTGGCCCCACCCCTCAGGCCCCAGGGTGGCAGGGATCATGAAATTCAAAATTTTTGTTCCCCTTCACCCATAGATGCTTTGTGCCAAATTTGGTTGAAATTGGTTCAGTGGGTGCAGAGAAGAAGCTGAAAATGTTCAAATGTTAACACACGACGCACGATGGACGACAACGGATGAAAACAGATAGCAATAGGTCACCTGAGTTTACTCAGGTGACCTAAAAAGGATATCTTAAGGTCAGACGACACGTTCCTCAAATATATGTTTAGTATCTCTTGGTATTACATAAAAAAATATTCATATTTGTCATTCTCTTCTGATTTCTACATTGTTCTCAAAATGTTTTTAAATATAAATACACCAAAAATTGTGTTATAGGCCATTTAGAAGATTATCCATCAGGGTTATATAAGAAATATGTCCCTATGGTATCTTGGCCAAATGCCTGGTAAGGTACCCTAATTTTTTGTGAGGAAACATGTTTAAGTAACTTTACTTCAATGTCAAATTCTTAGGAAAAATTATATATTTTTGAGGAACGTGTCGTCTGACCTTAATATATATCTTGATTTTAGGATTCAATCAAATTATGTTAAATATGTGTACAGTATTTTAACCAATATAAAGTATGAACATTATTTTAAATCCATATTTCACAGAATGTACACACCATTCAAAATTGACCTTAACTTCAAAACAAAGTTCATTGCAGACAGAGGCTGGTAGAGTAATTAATCTCAATTTGACAGATAAAGATAATGCTTAGGATTTTCTTCATGTGGAAGGTTAATTAATCCCAAAGGACAAATTACACAGCCTTCCCAGTTTACAATGGTAACATTCTCAGCAGTTATCTCTCTTTGCCCATTCATTCTTATGCATAGTTAAGGAGTCTACCCCACCACACCAGCTCCAAACCAGAAGACATAGAGAACCAATTTTAGCATCAAAATATGTATTTCTGCCTACTGAACTACCATACCAAATTTGAACCTGATTGGGCAACCTTTAAAAAAGTTATTAGAAAAAAACAGAAAATTTGTGGACGGAAGAGTGACAGACGGACAGACAGACAGACGGACGGACAGAGTGATTACTATAGGGCACCCGCAAATCCTTGCGGGGCCCTAATAAGCCCTCTACAGTTCTTGGATCAGTAATATTTCATCAGCATGTGCTTGAGCAATATGCTCCTCCTCCTGTAACACCTGTAGTTTCTTTTGAATGTCTAACCCCAGCAATCTCCGTAAATGTTTGCAACAAATATCTCGAAGTGAGGATGCATTATAGAATAGTTCCTCTGCTTTCTTTTTGTGAATACTAGAGCCATCTAGTTTGGCTAAGCATTCTTCAAATTCACAAATGTCAGGATAAATTGCCCTCTTTAGGAGTAACAGGAAAATGTCAGCAGATTTGGGACTTAGATGGTTAACAGGAAACATCACTGACAGAGACTGGGTGGGATAGTTTAGTCTAAGAAACAGCTTGACTAACTCCATGTTTTCTTTCCTGACTGCCATTGTTAATAAATTCCTCCCTCTCAAACTGTTCTTCAGAATATCACTTCCTGTTTTAATAAGGAGGTTACACATTCTTGTATTCTCATTTGACACTGCAATACCCAGAATGCTTTGCCTTTCCTCCAGTGAACTTTGCATAATATTGTTCTGTTCAATTGGTATATAGTTCACATCAGCCCCATATGACAGTAAGTGTGATACAATCTTGGTATTATTTTCATGGACTGCAATAACAAGGGGAGTTGATCCTGCATTGTCAGCAACATTTGGATTAGCTCCACCTTTTAAGAGATGAACAACACTCAAATCATCATTTCTGGACACTGTAATGTGTAAAGGAGTCCTTCCATTTGCATTGACACCATTAGCATCAGCACCAGCTTCTACAAGAACTTTAACAACCCCTGGATTTAGTCTTATTTGAGATACAGCTGTGATAAGTGGTGTACTATTTTTAGAGTCCTTAGCATTCACATGAGCTCCTGCATTTATAAGAAGCTCACACAAAATAGGATCCCATTTTTCTGCAGCCATGTGAAGGGGAGATGTTTTGGAACTCTCAGGGGAAAGATTTACATCACATCCGTATTCTATCAGGGACTTAATAATCGTCAAGTAGTCGTCCTTGAAGGCAGTCAAAAATCGAAAAATTGCTCGCATTAGAGGAGTAATGCCATGGTTGTTTTGGAGATTTTTGGAAATATGATTACTATTTAAGAAGCTGAGGACAGCTTGGCTATTTCCATGTTTACAGGCAATATGCATGGCAGAATCACCAGACTTATTTTTAAGACAAACATTAGCTCCTAACATAAGCATTCCATCTATTATATCAGTATGTCCCTTTTCAGCAACTATATGTAATGCTGTACCAGCAGTATGTTGTGAATGTATGTAAGACTCAGTGAATATGTAATTGACATCCAAACCATGGACTAGAACACATTCTTCTATTCTAGACAGGTCCCTGTCAACTGCCGCCAGGTAAAATTTCCTTATGAGTTCCGGCGATTCTACCATCATTGCCATCACGTTGTGTTTTTAATCATGACATATGGATTGGTTACAGGAACTTAGCTTTTGGCCATTAATTCCTGCCAAAAATTAAAGAAATTTAAATAGTGAACAGCAAATGGGAAAATTTTTGCCCCTACCTGTTTTTTTTTGTTGTTGTCACTTCTGCTCTTTTGCTTGTGGGTGAATTTAAACAGGGCAGATTCAAAGAACACAGTATAATTTCTTACACAAAGCTTTAACTTGGCAAATTTAAAATGGGGCAAAATTGTTTGCAAATGCAAAAGGGTAGAAAATAACACAGGGTTAAAATAACACTGTCTACAGTATATCATTCTGTTTGATTGGGATATCAACATCTGGACCATATTTCTGATGAGTCAACAATAGATGCTGCATTCCAAATGCTATTTTATAATTTAGTATACAATGTCATCATTTTATGAGGAAAATTGTGATCTTTTTATTAGGTTGCTTATTTAAGTAAATTTATAATAAATCAATGAATTATAGCTATAAAGTATGGGAAATGCTTAAATCAATTATGATAATGTATCATAAAGGATCATGCACCAAAACTACAGTAAAAATTCATTTACTAAATCTTGACCTTATTTGTACATGTTATACCAAAAATTGATTCAACTGATATTTTAAGAAGCATCTTTTACACATTTAACTGAGAATTGTTTACTCACATGTCTTTTCTTATCATAGGTCTCATAATAAAGCTTGGCAAACTGTTCCCCTGCCTCTGCCGCCTGGTCTATTTTAGCAGCTTGATCCTGTCAATATTAAGTACAAAATCTGATCATCTTAAATCTAAATTAATATGTGCTGAAAATAACTTTCCTTGCTTTGTTGCTAAGAAAATTTGATGTTGCCATGGAGATAGCTAATATATTAGAAATTGCCGTTGGTTCTCAAAGATTACAAAAATAAATTTAAACAATTTTTCATTGTCTAACATTTTATATATTTTTTTTAATTCATCAAAATATCCAATTTTGTTGTCTGACAATAGATATACATCAGATAGCCGGGGCAGTGATTGGGATAAGCACGCGCCCTGCGCCATAGTCGCATTAAATTTCAAAATGTCACATTAAAATTGCAATCGCTGCGCCATCGTGGCGCATATATAATCATGCACTACATACTTTTAAACTTTGAGCTTTCCCCCAAGCGCTTGTAGTATTTCCCAAAACAATCGCTGTCAATTTACGCTTGATAAAATAGTATTTAATGTCGTTCAATTAAAGCGTTCTTATGACTTTCTTTTCTGCAGTATCTAATCAAACAGTTACGTGTTTTCTGACTGGCTAATGTGCACGAAATAAACTGGTGTCAGGCGTGCAGCATGCTGCTTAAGAAAATACCTCGTACCGATAAAGGGCAGACTTTTCTTAATTTTAACAATCCTAACAAACAGAATTCTAGTAAATCGGTAGAAAATGACCCGGAAGAAGTATAACATGCTGACAGAACGAATGGGGATGAATCTGGCGGTAAGACTGATGTAGCCTTGGAGGAAAAACCAAAACGAAAACTTAACATGAATCGGAGGGAAGCAGTATAGATCTAAACCAGGCTTTAAATCATTTTAAAGATGTCAAACATCGGAGACAAAAAATAAAGAATTGAAATTAATTTGCAGTGTTTATTTTCTGACATTTGTGAATTTAAATATACTAATTTTGTATCTTTTAATGTTGTCATTCAATAATTTGACAATTTCAATTAAGTCAAGTCAACTGAAATTCTAACAGCAAGTAATCAATTGCAAGTTTGTAACTAGGAAATGTCCCATTAAAAAGTCTGTTTGGCGCATTGAATTTTGAAATGTCACATTGACACTGACTTGGAGTGCGCCATTGTCACATTTACTCCCTAGCTTATCCCAATCACTGAGATAGGAATTTCAAAATGGTATTATCCTTAAGTATCCACTGAGTCGGACAGTATATGGCCATAAGAGAGTCAAAGTAGCCTAATTTTTACCATTCAATGAAAAGGAAATTTTTTTTTTTTTAAATTGTTCTGACATCAAATAATTCAATTTTCTAAGAGTTTTTCACTGACCGACCGACAGCAGCAAAGCAATATGCCCTGGGAAGGTATAATGCCCTGATAGTATAATGCCCTGATTGACCTGATTTCATATATATGCTGAAATAAAGAGTTTTTATGCACATTCACAATATTATTTTTATTGGAAATGATGAATATTATCATTTTCTTTAAGAACCATGAAGAAAATGCAGAATCAAAATATTTTTGTTTGTTTTATTTGACTTAGAAATTTGACAGGGGTATAATGTCCTGATTTTGGGGTATAATGACCTGATAACCTGATAGTATAAAAACTTCTAATAAACACAATTTAAGATTATTTAAATATTAATATTTGATAAAATATCTTTTAAGAGTGATATATGAAGTTACTTTAATTAAGTCTGGGTGAAAATGTGTTTTATATATTGCCCGAAATCACTTTTGAAGTTTGTAAGGGGTATAATGTCCTGATTTCTGAATGCCCTGATTGACCTGATTTACGTGTAAATATAGACATAGTGATAAAAATGCATATTATCAACTTAAATATAACATTTTATTGAGGGAATTATTGATTACATATGGTGATTCAATACTTAGTCTAGTATTACGTACACTTTTTATTATTAAGAATTTCAGTAGTCAAGAAAAGGTAATGACCTACACTGTAGCTGATATTTTGAAATGACCAATTTGAGACTCATCTGATGGCCTGATATTTTGGAATGTCTTGATTGTTTATTACAGGGTCCGACACTCGTCAAAATTTGGTCTCGCCATTCGGGCAACCTTGGTATGATCACAGGTCGCCCGAATGAATTTCAGGTCGTCCAAATAAAATATCAATTGAAACAAAACTTAATGTGAAAATCGTTTAACATTTGTTATGATAATTAATAGAAGTTGTGGGTTTGTATTAAAAAATGTAAACCATACATTTTTGGAATGTAAAGATGTCTTCTGGTATTTTATCAAACAAAAATATAAGCAGAATCAGACATGCTAGAATGCTAAAATTTGTAGCTTAAAATATTTATTTTCACTTGCCATTAAGGCCTAAATAAATAGGGTCAAATAACCCTGGACTGAATTAATCAGGTGTTATATTACAGTGGACACCCGACATGGCTGTCTAGCAGCAGAAAACGATCATTATGATCGGAAAGTTGTAGGGGAATTATGCAAGATGTTACAATGAAGATTATTTATACTATTTATATTTAAGGTGATCGTTGACTAAGTTGACATATTTTATATCTCAAATAAAACTTTATTAAAGACTTTCAGTAAAAATTGCATCAGCTGATTGACGCAGGTTTGGCAGGGAAAAAAAATCTACTCGGCTGCAATTTGAACATGTTGAATGGGTTTATTGGTTTTGTCACAGGAAAATATGTTTTGAAGGTCTTATGAAGTTTAGTTTAAAATATTAAACATCATTATTAGGCCTAAATATTCCCAACTTGTCCCAGGTCGTCATTTGGGCGAGCCAAACTGAAAATCAGGTCGTCCGAAATCATTTCAGGGTGGAAATGACGAGGTGACGAGCGCGAATGTCGAACCCTGTTATTATCTACATAATCTTGAGAAAATCTCAGTTGTTGCTTTTGAAAATAATTATTAATCTCAATTTCATTTTCCATACATGATCCCATTGTATATATATATTACAAAAAAATATGTTCAATTCCATACATCTGAAATCCAGTGATACAATATATTTCGAAGAAAAAAAATCAAATGGTGTTATTTGTTTTCAAAACATTATCATTTTTAATTTGTTCATTAAACAACCTTATTTGTAATTTAGCACCTAAATATTTGCAACAATTTAAGAAGAAATTTATTTTGAAATGGCCTTATATATAATTTCTAATGTTTTACCATACTTCAATATCAATCCACCAGATATAGCAGAAATAGTGGTTCTAAAAAAAAAATGAAAAAAATCTTGCATGCAGCTATTTAATTTAATTTATTGTATTTAGACAGATATTTTAAAAAGTTTTCGCTTTTTTAAGGGTCATGACCCAAAATATAACTTTATTTCTTTAATTTATACGAATTAATTAAAACAAAGTATATTATTTAGTATTTTAAAGCCATATATGGCGTAACTGATCAAAAAAATATATTTTTGAAATATTCAAAATTAAGTAAAGAAATATAGTTAATACATTTAAATTAAAACTTTTCATAAAATTCTGAACTTGGAGAACACCTCGTTTCAACTAATAATACGATTTTATCTTCTCTGTAATGTGTTATTTAAATCTTTTGTAGTTTCTTCCGAGTGGGAGAAAAATCCGAGAATCCAAATTAAATTGTGACATCTTTATAACGCAATTGACTTAGATTTTATAATTTAGGGAAAAGTTCTATCTTTATATAAAGTAATCATACAAATAATAAGTTCTTATAATTTTAGTCTAATAATTTTCATTGTACATACGCCATATATGGCTTTAAAGAAATAATTTATTTTTTATATATATAATTTCAAGTTCAGCATAGGAAATGCTACGTTTAGAAAGAAATGAACTTAAAATTGTGAATGCATAATTACACATACTGAATTAAGCTTTGTATTAAATATTTTTCATTTTTTTCTCAAATAAACAAATTAACAATATTTCAATAAATATGCCTTAGAGAAATCTTAATTAATTTTTTCAAAAAGTTTATTAGATTGTTTTATTTGTAATACATAGTTTTGAGACAAAAAAAAAAATCATTTTATAAGTATATGAAATCAAATGTTTAATTATTTAACAATTTTGTCGTTTTTGAAATATGTTATAGTTATAGATTCTGTCAGGTTTGTTTATGCAATCAGCAGAACATTGTTGACTGGGATTACACAGGTGTTAATTACAGAAGCCATAATGGGGAGGTAGTAAAGGGGGATATGTGGTGTATGTCCCTTTGACACTATCAAACATAATAAACAAGCAATGATATGTACACAAACAGTGTACATAATATTTTTTTTAATTGATCAATTTATTTTGTTGTACAGTCTGAACCTTGCTGTAGAATTACAGCTATTTAAAAATTGTCATATACCCTTCAATTTTTATTTATCCAACTTAAAATTATATTGTCCACAGACGTACTTTGATGTTTTATTGAAAAAAAAATAGAAAGTTGTCCATAAACATGTGAATGCTCGTAACTGTTAAAACAACAAACGAATAAAAATCATAAATTACAACCTATCTTTAACCAAAATCTTAAAATCTTTAGTTACTTCAAGGCTTATCTAAAATATCTGCATTTTCCCTACTGACTTTTGAACGTTAATCAAAAAATACTATTTTGGCTATACTGCGGCCAGTATATCAAATTATCATAGTTCTTAAAAATTATCTCTTATAATTTTCTCTAAAACAATCATAAGTTTCTTCAAAGATTTTGCATTATGTTATTGCATAGATAAATCTTAGATTTGCACAAAATACTGGCTTAGAGTACGTGCTACAATAAAATGTATATATATCAAGTGTATCAACTTTAAAATTATCAACATAATTAAGAAAATAAAATTTAAAAAAAATGAATGAAAAGCATTTTAATTTCCATTCATTTTAAAGAATAAGTTTAGACACAGGTGTTAAAATCAGGTCATAAGCAAAAATCAGGGCATTAAAAAAATCAGGACATTATACCCCTGCTAACTCCAAAAGTGCTTTTTGAGCTAGACATAAAAGATATTTTCCTAAAATCTTTTTTCTAAAACACTTATTTATTCTACTGAAAACAATTTAGATTGAAAAATTAAACAAATTCAATGATAATATGCTTTTTATTAGAAGTTTCATATTATCAGGACATCAGGTCATTATACCTCAAAATCAGGACATTATACCCCTGTTGATTTTCTCTTTCAAATAAACAAAATAAAAACATATTTTTAAAATTTTTCTTTGGTGAATTTTATAGACAATTAGTATCCAAATCATAATCAGTTAAAAGAAACTTGTTTGGGCACTTTACTACTTCATATTTTAGAATTAAATGAAATCAGGTCAATCAGGGCATTATACTATCAGGGCATTATACCTTCCCATATGCCCTCCCTTCTTCGACAGGGGGCATAACAATAGAAGTATCTGCACCTGAATCGCACTGTTAACATATTAACGAAAATGTTGAAAATAAATAATCTGTCCTCAGCTGGATAGGAAATAAATAATCTGTCCCCCTCCTCCCCCACTAGTTAGAGTTTTGGTTTTGTTTTCTTTTTTTGTTTTCTTTGCTTTTCAGCATGTTCAGACTTATTGAAGTGAAGCAGAAAATAAATGATCTGTCCTTCACCGACATGAAAATAAATAATCTGACTCGAAAAAATTGCCAGCCCCCCCCCCCTCCCCCGAATCAAATGGTCGTCCCCTTATCATGCTTAATTTAGAAAAATGTACTTTTCAATGAAACTCGCTTAGCCATAGATTTCTCGCCATTTTAGATCGTTTTCGTAAGTTTTTTTTTTTAATCTTCTTTTCAACATCTTTTCACAAGTTTTCATGTGAATTACAAATGAAAAAATACCTCAGTCGGTGGCATTCTATCAATCTATGTAAATGTGTGATTCGGGGTAGTTCTACTTTACAAACCGGAAATTCGCTCTTTTATATTGAAAAGTCTAGAAAGTACTATGAATATTAGATAAGTCGGTCATTAACTCTGAAGTGGTTCGAGACACAGTTTTTCTTAACCCTGTGTGGTTATGTAAAATCATCATATTTAGTAGGTCACATTAATTGAAAGTCAGAGATATTAAAATATTGTTTCGTTGTAAAAGTGATTTCCAGAGAAACAGTAGTGAACAGTAAGTATCAAACTTAAAAATTGTATGTATGCAATGTTTACATCCTAACTCATTCACCTGTTCACTGATCATGTTTGGTTTGCGTGTATTGTTTTTTTTTTTAAAGGTTCATTTAATTATGATATCTCTTCCAACAAAAGTAAATTATGATCTAAGCTTGATTTTAAAAAAAAAAAGCAGAATAAAAGCAATAAATAAATAGATCAAATAAAAAAAATTCCCAATTTATAGAAAATAATTTAAGGATATCCAATTATCAGCTTAGGAGGATAACTCTTAATTTACAATTTAATTGAAAAGACTTTTAAATGAAGTTTGAAATTGAAATATTTAATGCAATTATGTTTCATTTTATGTCTCAATCTTAAATATGATTCATTAATAGCTAGGTTCTTAGATGTTCGTAGAAATGATCTGTTGTGAAAAGTTGATATTTGTACCTCATTACATTAGAGTAAGTGAAATATACATTTAGCTGAAGGCTCACCTCTTTCAAGGGAAGATAATTTTAGGAATTATATTATAGTGAAAAATTCTTTTAAGGGGGCCAACTATAGTTTCCATTGTGCAATATTTCGAGCATCATAGTAAAATGAAGCGTATTTACTGTTTTAATGCAACTTTTTTTGCTTAATTATTAAAATTAAACAAAATTAAGAAATTATAGGTATAAAAATTTAATTACAATTTGATATAACTGATTTTTTAACCAATTTTGCAATTGATAGGTAGGTTGACGTCGTTAGAGTCTGTTTTTGACGTTATGATAATTTGTAGCTCTTAAAGAAAGGGGTAATAAAAATATTATTAAAGAAAAAATAATAAACATACGCTCTTGAAATTTAAAACACAGAAATTTGAGAAGATCTCCAATATTTTTACTATGTTTTCATGTGAATCCATTGTGTATGTCATATTTTGTAATACTCTATAAAAATAGTAAAATTTGCTAATTTTTTGCATTTTGAAATGCCCCCTCTGGTAACAAGACGGTAGAATTTTGTGTTTCTCGCATATATTGTATGATATAGTATTACTCATCAAATGTTACAGTTTGAACAAAATGTCTACTGTAGTATTTGTATAATTTGCTTTAAAGTGCTAAAAATTGGCATTTTCCTATATAATCCTATAGTAAATGTACCTGTATTTTGAGATGGTCCCTCAAAAATACCTGGATGGTAGATTTCCCCAAAACTTTGCATGTACACTGAAGTTAATGTAAGTTATATATGGTATAAAAATGAAGAGTTTCGCTATTGTAGTTTTCACACAATAAAACTATAGTCGGCCCCCTTAAAAATCATCTTCTTAAGAACCACTGGGCCAGGAAAAATGAAACTTATATGCAAGCATCCTCAGGTAGTGTAGATTCAAGTTTGTTCAAATCCTAACCCCCATGGGTTGGATGGGGCCACAATGGACAATCAAATTTTACATAGGAATATATAGGAAACATCTTTAAAAATCTTTTTCTCAAGAACCACTGAGCCAGGAAAGATGAAACTAATGTGAAATCATTCTCAGGTGGTGTAGTTTCAAGTTTAATCAAATCACAACCCCCGGGGTGGGTGGGTGTGGCCACAATGGACATTAAGAACTTGACCCCTGGGGGTAGGGTCGGCCCATGTGGGGGATCAAAGTTTTACATAGAAATGTATAGGAAAATATTGTTAAAAATCTTCTCAAGAACAGCAAAGACATAATTGATCATATTTATATGGAAGCATCCTCAGTTAGTGTAGAATCAAGTTTGTTCACTTCATGACCCATGGAGTAGGGTGGGGACACAATGAACGATAATTAAAGTTTAACATAGGAATACATGGGAAAATTTTTTAAAAGTCTTCTTTTTAAGAACAGCAAAGCCATGATTGGTCATATTTATATGGAAGCATCCTCAGGTGGTGTAGATTCAAGTTTGTCCCAAAACATTACCCCTGGGGTAGAGTGGGGCCACAGAGGGGGATAAAATTTTTCCATAGACTTTAATAGGAAAATAATATTTAAAATCTACTACTCAAGAACAACAAAGCCATGATAGTTCATATTCATATGGATTCTGAGGCATCCTCAGTTTGTGAAGATTCAAATTTGTTTGAATTATGACCCCTAGGGTAGGTGGGCGCACAATGGATGATCAAAGTTTAACATACATGTAGGAATACATCCAAAAATTCTTTTAAGTCTTTTTTTTCTAAAGAACAGCAAAGCTATGATTGGTCATATCTTAATGAAACCATCCTCAGGTAGTGTTGATTCAACAATTCATGACCCCGGGGTGCAGAGTGGGCCACAGTATGGTAGATCAATGTTTTACATAGGAATATGTTGGAAAAAATCTTTTTTTCAAGAACAGAAAAGCCATGATTAGACATATTGATATGGAAGCATTCTCAGGTAGTGTAAAATAAAAATTTTAAAAGATGGCCCACAGAGGTAGTGCTGGGCCACAATAGGGTCCAATTTTTGCAAATGATTATTTTACCCTGGTAAATAGGAAAAAAATCAACTGCAGTAAAGAACAGCAAAGTCATTTGTTATATGGAAGCATCATCAGGTAATTTAAATTTCAACAACAACCCCCCCCCCCCCCCCCATTCCATGTAAACTATTCAATACTAAACTGATTTTTGCTTTATTCCTAGCAAATGTGCTCGGGTGAGCGATGTGGGCCACATCGCCGATGTGGCCCATGGGCCTCTTGTTTTAGAATTGCTACACCTGCTATAAGTACATGTAATAGTAAAACTTTTACTTTATCAAGGTAACTCTTTCAGAATACATTGACTCTAAAATGCTTTGAAATTTTGGTGAATGATACTGTCATGGTGCAAGTAGGTCTAGCTATATAGAAATCAGTAAATGCTAATCTGTAAGTATTAAGTTTACTACTGCAGCAGTTTTTTGGTATAAAATAGTTCAGTGAACTTAGACAACAGCAGCTAGCTTATACAGTGTACCTGAATTTGTGTATGGATTTTTAATTTCACTTTTAAACAGTCTTGCCATGGGTACTTTAGATAAAACTAGAGGTACTGTGAGCAATGAGCTCACTAAATGATACCCCCCACCTCCCATATGAATATATTGGCAGTATCCATGTTTTGCTCTGGAAAATCCAAAATATATGTCAGATCAAAAAGTAAAATAGGAGGTGCACAATGGCAATATGTAATAAAGATTCTGTGAAAGTTTCATTAAATTTGCTTCAGTGGTATGAGAGGAGTTGCGGATAAGAGATGGGTACCCCAAAGCGTAACAGACGGACGGACGGACAGACGGAAGGACGGACGGACAGACGGACGGACAGACGTACAGACGGACGGAAATACCGATTACTATATACCCTCCCGCTTTTCAAGCGGGGGGTATAATAATCAAAGGTGCAACTTCTACTGTTTCAGTAAACCTTGGTACAGATTGTCTATATCTTAATTGTTGTTCCCTAAATGTTTCTCACTGCATATCATTTCCAGAAATCTGCTTAACATTTCTGACATTTTTTTTATTTCATTTACGACTTTTTTAAATTTCATTTCTGACATACTTTTTTTTCTTTTCCAGAATTTACCTGTGCAGCAATTTAAAGTTTTCAAAGTAAGTGAAAATGAAATTTTAAAAGTATTTATTGCAAAATGTTGATGAAAAATATTTAAAAAATCTGTCTATGCATATGCTCCTTAGTTATTACCATAGGCCTTTAGAGAAAAAAACTGAGGTGTAAAAAAAAAAATCTCTGTATACACACACAATTTTTTGAAGCGATCTAAAGGCCTGTGGTTATCACCAACCCATCTTTATCCATTGTAATACCAGTATATTAATTTCATTTTTAAATTTCCCTGTACTACATGTGTACATGACGTTCCCATTCTTTAAAATATAATTTTCTACTGATAAAGTATCCCCTCTAAGATATATGCTGAAAGGAAAAATAAACTCAGGGTATACTTTTGAGATGAATTAAATTTATTTTTCTTTTTATTATTTTCAGTATTCTTAGCTAACTTTTAAAATCATCTTTAAAGAAAATGTAACCAAAATTTCATTTGATTTTGTCTTATAATTCATGAGTTATTAAAACTGATATGACGATACCCTCAAGACACAGGGGCCGGTAACATACTGCATTTGTGATTTGACGTGATCACTATATGTATACATATAGTGATTACGTAAAATCAAATACAGTATTTTACCCTCAAGAAGTGAAAATCAAAAACTCTCATTGTCTTCAATGTCTCCCCTGAGCATCTGTCACAGCCTTGATTCTCTTTTGCATAGAATTCATCAGAATATTTATCTTTTAAACCCTGGTTATACTGCGCATGGTAACCATGCCGAAAAATTAGTCAAACGATGTGCGCTTGCGCCAGTGAGAGGAGCACAAACGTGAAGTTGACTAACTTAAAAACCCAAATTGCGCAATTGGTTTCTTTCAATTTTGCGTTGAATTAATGATTATGATAGTCTACTGTATTTACAGTGGTTTTCTGTGGTAGTATGGCAGCGATTAAACAGGTGGCAGCAAGAATAAACCGATCATAACCTGACTCTGCTTCGTGTTAACGTCATAGTCACAGTTTGTTGAAAACCATTCCAGGCCCTCTCTGAAGACGAGTAACACTTTCTATGGGGGAAAATTTGCAAGAAACTGCTCAGTTACCCGCTGCTGCTTTTGTCCTTACTTAGGCAATTCGAAATTCAGACCGTATGGACTTTCCGTAAACTGTACCAAGATTGCAAGAAATTCATATCATCTGTAAATATTGAAAAACATTGTGTATACCTCAGATGCATCAAATGGCACAAAAACATTTGTTGATAAACTCGTCATCATCAATTTGCACATGTTTTGGGCTTTTTAGCGTTTTTCCTATGGATGTCATACATTTTACGGTTGAGTAATTCTGAACACTGATTTTGGTGCATAGTTACTAACATTCTCATCTGACCAATTTTCGTTAATATTCGGTCATGAGGTTAAAAAAATTTCGAATATTATGCTACCCTGCAGTTCTTTTTCCTTTCAGTATTTATGGCTTTTTACCTCGACTTGTTTCTGTATGTATTATTATGATATTATCACTTCCATCTTAGCTTATTTGATTTCAAAATTACCGTAATACTGAACATTTGAAAAGGAGATGAGCGAAAGCTCTAGTACTAAAGATACTATCTGAAAAATGTCGGAAAAGAAAACAAAAAATGTCGGGAATGAAAAATTTTTAAAAAAAATTCCAAAAATGAAATGTTTAAAGCAGATAAGACTTTGGACAAATGTCAAGATAATCAATTGCAGGGTTTAATTTATCCATTTGGTACAGGATATATGTTTCAGCAGGGATTTAGGGGGGGGGGGGGGGTTTAGTTTGAAAAAATAAAAATGATTGACATATTTATCATGTTTATGACTTGTATGTTGATTTATTATAACATGATTAAAGTGAGGGAAATATATGAAGAATTTTGCAGCCAAGTAAAATGTAATTCCCTGAAGGCTCTGCCTTAAAACATTAAACTTCATGTTTCACAGTTTGTTGAATGCAATTATAGTAACTCTACTCAGATCAACTCAATAAACCGAAGGACTGACTTCTGAACTTACTCCATAGTTTTATTCAAGGGCATTCAAAACTGCATGATCTTGTCTATGTTACCGTATATACTCACATATAAGTCGGTTGTATTTTTTAATGTTATCTTGGATGGATTTGCCATTGACCCGCTTATAAGTCGGTACAATATTTTATGCCAAAAATGGGTGACAATTTCAAGTAAATCCATTGATGTTTTAACCTGGTGTCAATTAATATTTTTCAAAATGACACGGATATTTAATCTTGAATAATTAAACAAATAAGTAATGTTCACTTAAGATTCAAATAAAATGATTAAAATATGTAAATAAGTGTACTTTATGTATAATCTAAGAATACATAAATTGTCATACTGGTATATATCATTTCAGTGTCCAAAAATTACCAATGTCTTCATGACATGCCTAAAATGTGGACATAAAGTTTAAGACCAAAATTTAACTACCAACAAATGGACTTATAGGCGAGTATATACAGCAAATAAATAAACAAAGGGAATGAAAGAGTAGAAAGTTTCAGAGAACAATAAACGGGATACATTGTATGAAGCGCTTCAATCCCAAAGGTCATGTATTCAAATGACCATCATTGTAACAATTGTATCCTTATAACTAGTATATTGTTTGAGATATATATAATTATACTTTTATAGACACATAGGATGGATTGTATTTGATTTATCAAAGGTCTCCAGGAAGATTAAGTATGTACAATGTATTACATTGTATATATTATTATAATCAAGTATGAATCTCTTCTTGTTTATGTAGCCATTAATATATACAAGGGAGATAAAGAATTGAAAATTTGAATTGAAAAAAATGTATATTATTATACTGATTCTGTTGTAGAATATATACTTTATTTTTCAGTAAAATGGAGAGCTTTGTAAGTAAGGGATTTACTTCCCCTTCTCACACCAAAGTCATTCAACCAGAACTGTGTTCAATGAAAAGCGAGTCTTTTTATCTGAATCAGGAACTCAAAAAGGTAAAAAAAAAAAAAATAAAAATAAAAAAGACATATGTGTTTATAAAATTTTAATCAAACCAACATTTAAGGGCTCCAGACCAAGAGATCATCTATGATTTCTAGCCCTCTTCCGTTAGATATGAGGATCCAGTTATTACGTGTGCACACTACTGCTGTAACCACAAAATAAGCGCAACATGAATGGTGCCGGAGCTATAGATGGTTGTAAGCAAGATGATGCTTGTAATTTCAAGTCAATGCATTGGTATCTTACCTCTGAAACACACAATTTATGTACTGTATTAAGGACCATTTTTGTTTCAGAGGGGTATCACCAACACAGAAGTGGCAGATCCTCCTATAAATTGTGAGATAGCTTACAGAACACTTCTCACTTCTGAGGCTGTGGAATTTCTGTCAGAACTCTGCCAGGAGTTTGACAAAGAAGTGACTCAGGTAAGACAAGTTTTACTGTATACTGTATGAAAACCAAAGCCAAAATGGTGTCAAATTTATACAGGTCGAACAAAATTTAATTCAAAAAAGATAATCATAAAAGATTGCAACTTTTTATTGACATACTTTGTAAATGGTTATTTTCATGACACACATTTTTACAATTGAATAATTCTTTTTTTTTCATCTATATGATCTGAAGATGCTACAAGCCCGGGAACAAAGGAAACTGGAATTGAAACAAACAGGTAGTCTTCCTGACTTTGATCCTAAAACTGCAAATATACGAGAGTCTAGTTGGACGGTTTCACCAGTTCCCAGAAGGCTTCAGTGTCGTCATGTAGACCTTGGTGATGTGTCTCCTAGCAACAGAGCCCATTTTGTTGCTGCACTGAAATCTGCAGCACAAGGAATTCAGGTTAAAACAAATATAAAGTTTTTATTTTTAGTTATGTTTTAGCTAATCTTTTAAATATTATATTTTTTTTAATTTATGCCTTATATGAAATAAAATACGCTATACTCCTATTGGTGTGGTCCTATAGGTATACTGTATAAAGTCTTTTTTTATTTTAGATTTTTCTGCTGTTTTTAAGGGTGAATACATTCATGAAAAGTAAAATTAAGTTAAAAAACACTGTCTTTACTAAAGAGTAATGAAAGAAAAATGTGACATTAAGATATGACTGAAATCAATTCTGTATTCAATAATGAAATTATTTTATCATTATTCTGATTTTCTTAAGAACTTTATTCTGATTTTCTTAAGAACTCATTTAAGAAGATTTTTTTCTGATGGTAGAGATTTAACTGTACAATTTAATATTTAATTGATAATTGTAACAATATTTGTTGAAGTAAGCATAGACGACTCAGTATCACATCACGACTAAGTGGAAGTATCACAACATATAACTAATAACTTCTCCAATGTTTGTATGATGAGAATGTTAATTATTAAGTAAAAAACAACAATATGGGGATTAAATTAGCCACCTTAGACAACTGTGTCCTTGGGACAGGAACCACAATATGAATGGTGAAAGTAATGCTTATCATGTTATTTCTTCTGATAAGACATCATTTTTACACCAAACTCCTGTGGCAAGATGACGTGACTATTCACACTTGTGGACATATTTAGGGATGTTGATTTTAAACAGTATGATGGGTATTGTTAGATTGTCATTGGATTCTTGACACACAATGACCATCTTACAAAACCACAACATACCTATGTGGTTACATTCCACCATCTATGCTGCTACAAAACCACAAAATGTCTGTGTGGTAATGATCCACAATCTAAGCTGCCACAAACCCACAAAATATCTATGTGGTAACATTCCACCATCTAAGCTGCCACATGACATAAGACACTTATTAATTACTGGACTCTTTGGAGGAATACCAATATGAACATGTATGTTTTAAAGAGTTTCCTTCAAGGTATGATTAGTAAATGTTGATTTAAGCTCAGAGTTTGGTTAATCTTTCTGGCTGTAAAATTTTAAATAATAATAAATCAGACTAAGAATATATAAGGATGATGAAACACCACACACATGGTTTTTATATGTATCCAGTTCATCAAATGCACAACACAACATAGTCAGTACCTGCTGCAGTATAAAAGTGCATTATTAAGAATTATTCATTTTCTGTTATCACTGCAAATTGCAGAGCAAATCCTTACTTGAAATCTATAAAAATCAAAATATATACAGATATATATTCTGATATCATTATATGTAAATTTACTGATTCTTAGCAACTAACAAAATTTTTTCCTTTTATCGTAAGTAAAACAGAATGACAACAAGATAGTTGATAATGAATTCACTCTACCTTCAGAAGTTTGAGATACAGTCAAACCATGTTATTCCAAACTGGATAAAACTTCAAGTTATCTGAGAAATCAAATATTTGAGGTTAAAATACATAAAGAAAAGTTGGTTTGGATATTCAACTCTATTCAAGCTATCCAAAGTATACAAGATAATAATGATTCGAGATACCCAGTATTAAATAAATACATATTTATTAAATATTCATTATCCATATTTAATTAAGCATTGTTTTATAAAATAGTTTACATTTTTGAGTGGCTTAAAATAAAATAAAGGATTCAAAAAGTTGAAACATTTGGAAAATATAAGAATTTATGCACTTTGATGTATAAAATTTTTGGCCATTTGGGTATCATATGAAATACTTTAAAGAATTAGCATTACTTTTTTGTGACCAGATATTTACTAAGTTTTTACTATAGTTGCACGTAAAATACATAAACAATGAAAATATTTATTATGATACCTATCAAATAAAAGTCTCATATTTTGAAAAAAAATTTAGAACAATTTGAAATTTCTAGAAATTTAAAGTATATATCTAGTACGAAACCTTATTTTCTTGTCAACATTACTGTTTGAAATTAAATATATGATAAAGTTAACAGTTACTTTTAATCAGGTATTTGTTAAAGACAGATGCTGTTCTATTCCCGTATAAAACTATCTCATTACAAGATGAACACTAGACAAGATTAAAAAAGCATTTTACATCTTACATGCTGCATTTATGATTTTTTAGAGATTAACCCCCCTCCCCCTAAATAAAAACATTAAAAAATTCTGAGAGGGAAAAACATACCTGAAGGTGGCTGGGTTCACATTAAGTTTATTCTTCAAGAAATCATCAATTTATATTCATTTGATTACATAAAAGTTTCCATAGAAACTGTTTTTATTATTTAAATGTAGAGTCCTAATTGTCACCTGATGTACTTGTTGATTGCATACAGGTGTGTTAAATGTCAGTTGTCTGTAAGTCTAACAGTTTGTGTGGGCTCCCACTGAGAACAGGGGCTGTAACTCTACAGTGTCAAAGACCACCATCCACACCCAATAATAAGACATCTTAGCATTTTAGTAGAATGTCATCAATTATCAGCATTAACAAAGTTATCATGTAAGGGTTTCGTAGACAACAGTTTTTTTGTTGAGGACTACTTTTTTGCTGTAAATGTCAAGATAGTGGTAAAATCATAGTTTAAGTTAGTTTTAGTCCGTATAGTCATCACTCAGAATTATGAAAAAAGATTGAATCCTTAAAATGAGGGTAATACAAACTTCAGAAACTTGCGCGCATGTAAATTGAAAGCGCGCACCAACACAATATCTACATATGACTTGAAATTAATAACTTTTACATTTTTCTGTAATGCTTTGATATTTAAATATATGAAAGTGAGATGACATTTTTAACATGAATTTTGTGTGCACGTGCTTGCAAGAGCGCGCAAGCTCGTGAAATGACCGATTTAATTGATATGTAAAGACCTTTTTAATGAAATGCTTTGAGACCAATATATAAGGGTATAGTAGTAGCATAGACAATATGACATGGTCAAAATAGCAAATCTCACGCGCATGCACGTGCGACGTAAACATGATAAATCTTGTTTTTTAACATGCCTTTGAAATTTTGTTAGCCATGCATTAGGAAATTTATATATAATATCACAATTAAGCTGCAATTTTTTAAAACTTTAATGATAACTCCCTTGGGTTTCAATCAAACAGGATGGGACTTGAACATAGATAGATATAATAGACTTCTACAAGAAGGTAATAGTGCACATTAATAACGTGCGTTTAAGTGCGAAAAACATTGGCTGAAACTTTCAAATTTAATTAGTTTTCAACCAAACAGGATGAGATTTGGAACACAGCAATGATATAATGGACTGTGTTACAAGAAGGTATGGTCACCATGCACATCCATACACGTGCGTGAACGTATGTTTGCAATCTGATTGGCTAAAATTTTATCAGCTATAACTCCCTTGGTTTTACCAAGGATATTTGATAGATGTAATTTTTACAAGAAGGTATGCCACCATGCTAAATTGCACGTGAAAAGTAAAATCAAAAATACACTTCAATGAGCGTATGTTTTAAATTTAAATACTTTAATATTTAGTATATTACAGTATATAGATTGTGCAGACAAAACGATATGGTCATTACGCACATGCATTCACATGCGCACGCGTGCAATGCTAAAATTTGAATGAACTTGGTACCCTTCTGGGTAAACGTTGAAGTCTAAATGCATAAAGTTTGTCTTATTTAATGAAGCTTACAGGGAATATGGCACAAAAAGGGAGATGAATATGGCCGGGGCATATAATGTACAATTAGCACTAGTTTAAGTTAGTTTGAGTCCGTATAGTCATTACTCAGAATTATGAAAAAAGATTGACTCCTTAAAATGAGGATAATACAAACTTCAGAAACTTTAAGATGTAAATTGAAATGCTACCTACACAATATCTACATGACTTAATACTATTCAGTATACATTAAAAATGAAAGTGTGTGCATTTTTAAAGAATTCCTCTATAAAGTTCTTTGAAGATAATTTTGTAAAGAACTATCTATAATTAGAACCAATGTATGAGTCTCATGATCATACTTGAGGCTAACTTGAGATGACGTAAACATGATAAATCTTGTTCTAACATGCCATTTGTTTAGATAGGAAATTTAGTTAATATCACAATTAAGGAATTTTTTAAAAATTTAATGATTGTTATTGGTGTTTCAATCACACAGACTTGTCACGTAAAATCGCAAATCAGCAATAGTGTTAATAACATTTTCAAGACGAAAAACATTCCTTAATTTCAAATTTAATTGTCTTAGTAAAAGAAAAACACAGCAATGTAAATATTGACTTGTGTTAAAAAAATAGTCATCAGCCTGCCGATGTTTACATTAAACTATTTTACAACTTGCAGTCATTTATCAAGGATAATTGTCTTATTTTTAAACTACATTGTAAATATTTAACTGAAGAAAACCCAAGTAATACTGTTACAGTACAACATTGGTTGGAACAGCTACATGTAGTTTATGGTTTTTTTAGAGCAAACTGCCCAGACTCAGGTTATGAACAACATGGAACCTTGTGACATTTATTTTTATGCCCCACCATGAATATGGCAGGGACATACATGTATAGTGTTTGTCGTGTCCGTCTTCCGTCCTTCGGTCTTTCTTTCTAGCTGTCCTTCCGTCACACTTTGCATTTAACTGACAGTTCAAAGCTCAGTTTCAAAGAAACTATCTAAGATATTTCATCAAACTTTATAGGGTGATAGATATTGATGAGAGCTATGCAACAGCCTCATCATTTTTTTTACCTTGACCTTTCTTTTGACATTGACCTCACTTTTCTTAAATGGGTGTTTAGCTCAGTTTTAAAGATACCATTCAAGATAGTGTTATCAAAATTCATAGGCTGATACATACTGATGAGAGCTATTCAACTGCATCAATATTTTTGGCCTTGACCTTTCCTTCGGCCTTGACTTTACTTTTCTTAAATGAATGTTTAGCTCAGTTTTAAAGACACCATTCAAGATATTTTTTATCATACGTCATATGTTGATACATATTGATGTAAGCAATTCATCTACTTCAACATTTTTGACTTTGACCTCACTTTTATCAAATTTTGATTTACTCAGTATTAAAGAAACCATATTTTTTTTCAACTTCATATGCTGATACACACTGATAAGAGCTTTTCAACTGCATAAACATTTTTTTTACCTTGGCCTTACCTTTGACCTTGACCTCACTTTAAATTAGTGTTAAACTTCATATGCTGATACATACTGATGTAAGCAATTCAACTGCATCACTATTCAAGATACTCTGAAATTTCATACACAAATTCAAATTTTCATGTGGCATTACTGACATGCCCTCGGCAGGGCATTCATTCTATGGACATATTTCTAGTTAGCTTTATAGATAGATTTAATAGTATTCACAAGGTCACACCAATTAAATTTCTTGTTCATCAGACATATGATGAGAAAAAGAAGACAAGGCAGAGGGTTTAAAAGATAATATTACTTATAACTACTTTTTTGAAAGCAAACGTTTAAGGCAGAACATGAAAAAATTAAAATTTGAGCGCACAATTATTTATTTTCTGTTTTTCTGATTTTTAGAGTAACCTGATTTAAAATATGAAAAATAGAGTGGAAACAAAAAGGAAATTCACATAGAATTTTTGGGTTAAGAAAATTTATATTAATTTTTTTGTAGTTTTGTTCTTATAAGAGTGTGTGGGTTTTAATGAGCAAAAAATTAAATTTGTGTGGCCCAAAGTAAAAATGTAGTTTTGCCGCTGCTTCTTTTACACCTTTTTCATTGAAATCTTTAATGATTTGATTTTATACTGGTGGACAAATGGTTCAGAGGAGTTAAAGTTTGAAATCTGAGGGTTGATATTTTACTGCATAATGAAATATTTCACAAAGTATCATTAACAAAATAATGTCAATTTTCCAGACGGATTTTGACGACGGACATTGTCCCACTTGGGCCAATCAGCTTCAAGGTCTCTACAATGTATACAGAGCGGTACACAACACTCTGCCAGGTATAGTCCAACAGCATCATCATCACTAAGAGAATACAGACTGGATTTAAAGCTGAACATGATCATCATCACTTACATAATACAGATTGGACATAAAGTTGAACATGAGTCATAAAAGGAATTTGTCCGTGATATTTGATTGGTTTCTCCCTATATCTGAGGGGCCCCATATAAAGCTGCTCATATTATCACTGTTCAGTGTAATCAGTCATCACTGGTGAAGACACACATATATACTACACAGCACTCGGTAGTGAAAAAATAGCTGCAAACTTCCTCTAATGCAGGAGAGCAAGATATACCAAAAAAACCTACAGCAGTTGCACAGGTCTGAGCAGTAAAAAAGATGCACAAATACATGTAACTGCAGTAAAATGTACGGTAAACAATAATAATTCAAGATAACCAGCACCAGCCCATTCCACGAACACATAAAGCAGTCAGGTGTAACAAATGCAAAAGGTGTACTGTAAACCAACTTTTACCTGTGACAAATAAGTTCACAGCCTCATCAGGTGTAGCAAATGTGAATGTGGTATAACCCCAAAGAGATTTGCTGAAAATTAATTGTTGCAGACTAGTAATATCAAAAATGGCATGTTCCTATTCCTTAGTCGTGTTCAGCTTTAATATTCCAATAAACACAAAATATTAATAAGAAAACTTTGTATTCTGGTTCATGTAGGGTACCCGACCATTTATTACTGTAATGGCCAACCATATTATAAATATAAATTCATATAATGTGCAGTTCTTGACGTGTTAATATTTTTGAACTGACAGGTGTACCAAACATCGAGGATGCTCCAGTTCTGATGCTGAGGCCCCGTGCCTGGAACATGGTGGAACACAACCTGATTGTATGTGCTAGAAAGTCAGAATGGGAGCATTTGTTGATCAAAGGGCAATAGAAAATCAAAATGGGAGATTTTTTTATCAAAGCACACTAGAAAATCAGAATGGGAGATTTGTTGATCGTGGTATTAGAAAGTCAGTACGCGGTCAAAATTTTCCACGGAAATTTGTCCAAGCATACTTAATATAAATGTAAGGTATATAGTGACAGTAGCTAGAAAGTCTGCATAATTTTTACAAAGCGGCAATAAAAAACAGAAATTGAGATTTATTGATCAATGATAGCTAGAAAGTCAGAGGGAAGATTTTTTTATCAAAGGGTACAGTATCAGAATGGGAGATTTGTTGATTACAAGGAGCAAGAATATCAGAATGGGAGATTTTTTTTTTAACAAAGGGCACTAAAAAATCAGAATGGGAGATTTTTTTATGCCCCGTAAATGAAGTTTCGGGGTATATAGTTTTTAGCTCACCTCAACAAAGTTGGGGGAGTTTATGTAATACCGTCGGCGTCCCAGGTTAAGGTTAATTTTTTTGTAGCAGTTTTCTTTTTAAGTACTTCTGTGTCCTGTATTGCTTAGACATGCAAGGAAGATGCTTCTAATGTGTTTAATTGTACCAGTCAAAGTTTCAGATGCTGCAATTTCAGCAAAGGAATGACCAGGTTAATGTTTTTGGAGCAGGTTAACATTTTTGGTGCAGTTTTTGGTATAGGTCTATTTCCAAGGAACTATAAGCCCTATGTTGACCAAACTTGCATGGATGGTACATCTAAGGATGCACAATACCAGGCTTGCTTCGGATGCTGAATCTGACCTACATTTTCCAGTTGAGTGAACAGGTTAACGTTTTTGGTACAGGTCTCATTTCCAAGTAACTATAAGCCCTATGTTGACCAATTTTGCATGGATGATATATCTAAGGATGCACAATACCAGACTTGCTTCAGATGCTGAATCTGACCTACATTTTCCGGTTGAGTGAACAGGTTAATTTTTTTTGGTGCAGGTCTCATTTCCAAGTAACTATAAGACCTATGTTGACTAAACTTGCATGGATGATACATCTAAGGATGCACATTATCAGGCTTGCTTCAGATGCTGAATCTGAGCTACATTTTCTGGTTGAGTGAACAGGTTAAAGTTTTGGGTGCAGGGTTCATTTCCAAGTTACAATGAGCCCTTTAATGACTAAACTTGCATGGATGATATATCTTAGGATGCATATTACCAGATTTGCTTCGGATGGATACCAAGAACTTTGACCCTTTGATCTTGGAGTTTGACCTACTTTTAAAAACCAAACCTTGACCGTAACTTTAAAAGGGTTAGGGCTAGTGCTTTCATACTTTACGTATTTAATCCTTGTGACAAGACCTTTCATTTGATAGCAAGACCTTTGACCTTGACCTTGGAGTTTGACCTTCTTTTAAAATTTTTAACCTTGTCCATAAGTTCTGAATGGTAAAGGCTAGGGCTTCCATACTTTACATATGTATTATATGTGACAAGACCATTCATTGGATACCAATTACCTTGATCTTTTGACCTTGACCTTGGAGATTTTTGTACTTATGAAAAAACTTTAATCTTGGCCATAACTTTTGAAAACTAAGGGATAGTAATATCATACTTCACTTATGTAATCCTTGTGAAAAGACCCTTCATTGGAGTTTGACCTACTTTTAAAAAAATTAACCTTGACCATTACCTGATTATGATTACCGTTTATCCAAGTAACTTTCTTTCGATGCATGCATTGTTTTAATATGAATGAAATGCATTAATATTCCATTTCTTTTATTAAAAAAATTGAATTAAAATTTAAAATTGTGCCACGTCCATGTGATTGCAACACCACACTAAATTTGACGAATGAATACTTATATACGGGAGTGCTATTGTGTTTCTGTGCTTGGCTAACTATAAAGTCAAATATGGAAGTGGATAAAAGAAACAATATCACATTACTATATTTTAATAACAAATGCAAGCGCTAAAATTTATTTGCGCCAATGCACTCCCACTTGCGTTCATGCTAAATTATATATGCGCCAAATTTTCTCGTTTTACAGTATGTATTTTTTATGGCAAGACCTTTCATTGGATATCAATGACCTTGACGATTTCCGTACTTATGAAAAACTTTAACCTTGGCCTACTTTCATATTTCACAATTGTATTTTCAGTGAGAATACCCTACTTTTGGTACCAATATACTAAATTTGCATTTAAGAAAAGTTTAATATTTGTTATGTTGCCATACGGGGGCATCAGTGTTTCACAAACACATCTTGTTTTTTATCAAAGGGCACTAAAATTTCAGAATTCGAGATTTGTTGATCAAAGGGCACTAGAAAATCAGAATGAGAGCATTTGTTGATGAAAGAACTCAATAGAGAAACAGATTTGATATGTATATTTTTTTTTAAATCATTGTTCAAGAGAGGAGGAGGGGGGAAATATGAGTTGATTTAGAGGTTCAGAAGAAGGAAATGGATTTATTGATTAACCATCAGTTCATTGAGAGAATTTGTTGCAAAAAGGACATAATTGACCATTTCAATCTTTAAAAAATTTTTTTACCTATATATTTTTTAGCCAGAAGAGAGAGAGAGAGAGAGAGAGAGAGAGAGAGAGAGAGACTAGTGGCTGGTTATTAACAAATAATTATGTTAAGGTTTTCCTTGTTTGAGATCACTATTTAATAGTTCTAACAGACATAAATTATTTTAGGTGAATGGTCGGGAAGTCTTAGGTCCACTGTTTGATTTTGGACTTCTTATGTTCCACAATGCCCATATTTTGTTGGAAAAGGAGTGTGGACCTTATTTCTACCTATCCAAAGTGAGTTTTTAATTTCCTCTACAATTAAGTATTTAAAAGCACGAGTTAAGGTGATAACAAACATCACTATTATTCTTATTGAAATATATTTAGCAACTTATTAGTTTCTACAGTAATATAACATTCTGAGTATTGTTTTACCATTCAGTCTTTAGAGACTTCATTCTCAGCCAATATTTTCATTAAAATGACTTTCATTGGGAGTTTTTGGAGTAGTTCTCATTCCCACAAAAAAAAGTCATACCTAGACCAAACTTGCAGGAATGATACATTTATGGATGCTAAAAAAAAAAAAAATTTTAATGCTAAATCTGACTAACAATTTCCAGATGAGTGAGCAGGTTTAAGTTTTGTATCAAGTTCAATCTCTTAGGTACCAATTACTTCTTTATATGCCCTATGGTGAACAAACTTACATGGATGATGCTTCTAGGGATGCACACAACCAGGCTTGTTTTGAACTACATTTTCTGGAGGAGTGATCAGGTTGAATACTTTGAATCAGGTTCATTCCCACATAAATACCCCGGTATAAGTCCTATGTGGTCCATACTTGCATTGATTATTAATGTATTGTAGGGAACAAAGCTGCTTTAAATTTTGAATACAAGCTACATTTTCTGATGTTACCTGAAGGTTACTGAAGAGGTATACTCCTAATACATGTAACTGAGATATTTACTTGAACCAAACTCGCATGTCTGATGCCTTTAGGGATGCATTCTACCTGGTTTTGCTTCAGAAAATAGGTATTAACCTGTACTTTTAGTTCATTTTGAGCTGAAGGCTCAAGTGAGCTATTGTGATCACATTTTGTCTGTCCATCTATCTGTCTGTCTATCCGTCCGTCTGTAAACTTTTCACATTTTCAACTTCTTCTCAAGAACCACTGGGCCAATTTTAACAAACTTGGTACAAAGCATCCTTGGGAAAAAGGGGAGTTTAAATTGTTAAAATAAAGGGACAAGTCTCTTTACATGGGGAGATAATCAAGAAAAGGGCAGGTTCACAATAGGGAATCAAAGTTTTTCATGAAATATCTAGGGTAAAAACTTCAAATATCTTCTCAAGAACCACTGGGTTAGAAAAACTAAAACTTATGTAAAAGCATCCTGGGGTAGTGAAGATTCTAAATTATTCTAATCATGACCCCAGGGATAGGGCTGGCCCACAATAGGAAATCAAAGTTTTACATACCGGTAGACAAAAATATATAGGAAAAACTTTTAAAATCTTCTTCTCAAGAATCACTGGGCTAGAAGAGCTTAAACTTATGTGGAAATATACTGGGGTAGTGTAAATTCTAAATTGGTTAAATCATGACCCCTGGGGGTAGGGCGGGGTCACAATATGGAATCAAAGTTTAACATAGAAAATAATAGAGATTTATCAATCTAATTACTGTTAAATATTTATATTTTCATTATGCTTATTAAATATGACATATGCTTATTGAATATGACATATGCTTATTAAATGATCATTTTGATCGTTTCTTTTTTATATTGGTACAAACATGTATTTTAATTTTTCAAGTAACATTGATTTCTCTTTGTAGCTTGAAGGCAGCAGAGAGGCTGCAGTATGGGATGCTATTTTTAGCTGGACTGAGAAAAAGGTAAATGTATACTAGGTTAACATAAAGTGTTGCTATTTTATACACTTATATCAGGATGAGGAAGGAAATGGTCAGGTTATGCCAGAAGACTTGTTAAGTAACCTTAACCTTAAGTTCAAAATATCTTCAGTGTCAATTTGATTGTAAAAATATATTTTGTGGGTAGCTTCTAAGTACTTTACATTTACTGTACAATCACTATTTTTAGTAGATATTTAATTGATTTGGGTTTTATTTTTTGAGGTTTGAAGAGACCTACAATTATTCATGTCCACCTCAAAATATTAAATGTCACATAGTATACATAAGTACTCAACAATTCTTTAACATCAAAATCCAATACCCATGAACCCTAATTTTTTTTTGCTCAAACCAAAAAAAAAAAAAAAATGACCCCAAGCATTTTAAAAAGGTATTAAATTGATATAGCAATTAATCCAAACAGTGTCATCAATACTGCTATTGATTGACAGCTGAAGCTGCCACATGGATGTGTGAAGGCCTGTGTGTTGATTGAGAATGTCCTGGCCTCCTTTGAGATGTATGAGATCCTGTATGCCCTCAGGGACCATTCTCTGGGACTTAACTGTGGCATCTGGGACTACTCTGCCTCCTTCATCAATAAGTTTGGTAAGGTCAAGTGTCCGTCTTTACTGGGCTGAAATACTGCAATTAATTGATTACAATTTTTAAAGGTATTTTATTGAATTGAAAATTGTTTTAGATTTTTATACGCCCGTCTTAAGATAAACGTATTATTTAAGGCTTCGTGTCCGTAAATATTCTGTCCGAAGTTGTCATTGTCTGTTAGCTTTTCGTTTCCGGCTCATAACTTTAAAACTATTAGGCCTAGGATTATCAAACTTTGTCATCTGATGCATCTTGGGTAAGGTGTGTCGCGCACAAAAAGTAGGTCGCTCTGACCTTTAATAAGAAGATATAGCCAAATATGGAAAAATCCTTTCCGGCCCATAACTAGAAAACTATAAGAATACGATCATCAAACTTGGCCAGTTTATGCATCTTAGGTAAAGGTGTGTCGCGACCTATTTCAAGGTCACTGTGACCTTTGATTTAAATGAAATTTTAAAAAAAAATGTGTCTTTTTACTATTCATTTACACATAAATAAAGTAAGAGTATTGCACTGTCCTTATTAAAAAAGTGTTAAATCAAGAAAATACTTATTTTTTTTAAAGCATATTTGACAGCAATCTATAACAAATATTATGTATGTTAAAGAAATCCTACCTCTCCCATGAGTGTAATTATCAAGCACTGGTCAAGACTAAAGAAGAATTTTGATAACAGAAAATTGCATGTCAAATTAGAGAGAAATTAATGAGTTTTGAGTGTGAGGAGTTCGCTAATAGCTAGAGCATGGTGTTATCTATATCCCTTGAGTATTGGGCAAATGTGTGAGCCTGTTGGATTAAAAATAGCTCTTGCTGGCTAGCCTAAGTTTTAAAATAAATTTAATGAAAAGTAATTAAAACTAATTTAATATTGCATAGTAGAATAATCTTATATTATATAAAATTGTTAATTTATAAAAACTAATTTTAAATGTCAGATCAGCATGTCCATATGAATTTTATATTAAAACCTGTCGGACATTAAATGTCAACCAAAAAAAATCTTTGAGTATTTCATATGTTTTTAAAAAAGTTATGGTAGATAGTGCAGACCCATTCATCTATTGGTATTAATGAGTAGACAAGCATCCAGTTAAAGATTAATTAATGAGTTCAGGCTAGCTGTCTTAATCACTCTGATCAATCTGTATGATGACCTTTGGGAATGTAGAACAAAGAACTGTGTGGTTAGTTTACAGCATATGTCATTTGATGGCCAGTCCAATATGTTATATATCAAGAGTATTGTCATATTATTTGCCATATTTCTGTGGAACTAGGGATGTCAACGAATATTCCTAAAATTTCTTTAGTCGGAGTAAAAAAAAAATTGTCTTTTCTTTTCAAAATTAATTTGATATAGATTAATTTGTTAAGACTAATTTGATATTGTTTAATATGATGGGCATTTGACAAACACAACCAGCATAGAAATCCATCAATGATGTAATATTTGTTATAACTAATGCTTACATCACAGGGGATGGATAAATATTGTTTAGGAATGGAAAAATCATGGAAATTTAGAATCATTTTTTGCAAGCTAAACTGTTGAAGAAAATTGTAATTTTTGACGGGCGTATCATGCTGTGGCGCGGCACTTTATTTTATTTTATTAGATAAAATATAGAAGTTTATTCAAATTTGTTGGTAAAAATTTTCAAGTTAATATTTTTGAAGTTGGGTAATAACTGTACCATTTGTACCCAGGTCACCGGCGAGACTTTTTGCTACCAGACAGGAATAAGTATGTTTCTATGGACCGCCATTTCCTGAAGAGCTACATGGATCTCGTGGTACAGACCTGCCATCGCCGCGGATGCCATGCAACAGGGGGAATGGCAGCCTTGTTATTACCTAATACAGAAAAGGATGAAAAATATCGAATGATTCAAAATAAAGTCTTAAGGTAAAATTAAATTTAAAAGGGTGGTGCATTTCTTTATGAGCTCTGTAAATTTTTCTTTGTTATAAGCAGTTTAATCAGGGTTTTTAGCTCTACTGGTCAAAGACCAGAAGAGCTTATTGAAGAGTAAGCTGTCCTTCTTCAGTTTGTCTGTCTGTCTGTAAACAATTTTTCAAAATGCTACTCCTCCTACAGCTTTGGTCTGATTTCAAATTATAATTGCTACTCCTCCTACAGTTTTGGTCTGATTGCAGTGTAACTTGTCCATGAATGGTCTTGCCATGTTTACTAAAAAAGAAATTTCCTTGAAATATTTTCAAAATGCTACTACTCCTACAGCTTGGTCTGATTTCAATAAATCTTGCCTTGGAAATGATGAAACCAATGATTAAATTTTAATTTATTACTGTTGCAAAGTTTCAAGTTCAAACGCTACATTTCTCTTCCTTTGTAATAAGTTTAAACCAGTAGAGCTGCAGTCTCACCAGAGACTTCCTGGTTGATATAATAAGTTTGAAAGTCATTTAACATTTTATGTGAAACTCTTTTTAAATTCTGGACATTCAAACATCCTACAAAATGCCAAAGATTTGAAAACACCTAATAACAACCAAACCGAGATACGAAAAGTTTAGCAATACAACATCCAGACTATTTAATCACTGTGAAAAGTGTGTTCTTATTCTACCTAACTGAAGTAATGAGATAATTCAGTGTGAGTTCATATTTTACACAAAAGTCAACACTGAATAGTATTAAATAGATCATAAATGAACATAAGAAATAAGTTGAGAAACAATGTCATTATGTGCATGATAAAAAAGATAATGATATTAAAATAAAAACCCTGTTTCTTACAGAGCTAAGCAGGCAGAGATAGAGGCAGGGGTAGATGGATTTATGGTGTACGACGTACGCTTGGTGGGCCCAGCTCAACAGGTTAGTTTATAAGTAATATCTTCAATCAATTCTAAATAACATTATTTTGGTCTTGTTTTTATTCATTTTGTCATCTTTTGAATTATAACTGCAAAATTACCCTTGCATTCTTAGATGTGGAAAAGGTTAACCTCATCAGACAATCAGTTTTCCAGATCAAGGTCAGAGGTCAAGGTCACCAATAAAGACTTATTACTGATGCCATCAGTAAGTATTGAGGGTTGTTGATATCAGTGTTTAGTTATGATTGATATGGTTGATTGCACCAATATCCTATATTACAGGGAGGAGTGACAGAGACAGGTTTGAAACATAACATTGCTGTTGGTATCCTCTTCATTGAAGCTTGGCTCAGAGGTGTGTTTCCTATCTATGAGACTGTTTTTGAATTTTAACATGCATTTATGAGATCTTCTTAAAATTTTAGCTCACATGATCTGAGAGCTTGAGCTTTTCAGATCACAATTTGTCCCTCATCCATCTGTCGGCCCATGTGTCTATACAATTTTTTAAGTATTTCAGGACTATTTGGCTTATTTCAACCAAGCTAGTCTAATGCATCCTTTGGTGAAGGGAAATCAAGTTTATCTAAATGAAGAACCACATCATTTGAAAAACTTCTTGGGAACACTGGGCCAAAAAGTTCAAGCATTTAAGATTTTAAAAATTTGTGTAAAGTGTAGATTGAAATTTGTTCGAAAGATGGCTTTCCTTGGGATGGGGCGTGATAGGAGATAAGGGTTTAATATGTATATACATGTACATGTATTTAGGAAAAAATCTTTTAAAATCTAAAGAACAGCTGTGCTATGGTTAGTCATATTGATATTGAAACAAGTTTAAGTTCAGTTTTGCTCAAATCATGGTAGGCTGGGGCCACAATAGGAGATTAAAGTTAAAGGAAATGTATGTGAAAAAAAATCAAGGTTAATTTTCTGATGAAGTGTACTTGGGAAAATTTATTACAATTTTTCTCCAGAACAACAAGACTATGTTAGTTACGTAAAGAGGCATTCCTTTGTCAGGTTCATTAAAGCTTGGTCAAATCATAACCATCTAAGGCTTGGTTAGGGACACTATAATAGGATCAAAACTTTTGTGGGAATAGAGGGGAAAATCCCTTTAAAATATGAAGAAAAGCAGGACAAAGAAGCTGTTTCTTTCACAGAAGCTTTATATTTTTCAATTTCAAGTTTCTGATTTAACAGGTGTTGGCCATTACTATTACAAGGGAGCTGTGGAGGATTCAGCCACCGCTGAGATATCCAGGTCACAGGTAAGAACTAAAAATATCCAGTTCACAGGTAAGAACTAACTAAAAATATCCAGGTCACAGGTAATAACTAACAATATCCAGGTCACAGGTAATAAATAACTAAAAATAGCCAGGTCACAGGTAATAACTAACTAAAATATCCAGGTCACAAGTAATAACTTACTAAAATATCCAGGTCACAGTTGAGAACTAACTGAAAATATCCAGGTCACAGGTAAGAACTTACAAAAATATCCAGGTCACAGGTAAGAACTTACAAAAATATCCAGGTCACAGGTAAGAACTTACAAAAATATCCAGGTCACAGGTAAGAACTTACAAAAATATCCAGGTCACAGGTAAGAACTAACTAAAATATCCAGGTCACAGGTAAGAACTAAAACTAAAAATATCCTGATAACAGGTAATGTCCAGGTCAAAGGTAAGAACTAGCTAAAAATATCTAGGTCACAGGTAAGAACTAACTACACAGTTCATACTGGATCTCAAAGGTCACTGAGGAACAAAGGACTAGATTATAGAGATCTGTTGATAGATACCTATATAAAAGTATTGGTACACTATAGTAATTATCTTATGTTGATAGCTATTTTGCTCAGATATCCAGATCTCAAAAAGGTGTAATGAAAGTATATTATGCTAGATATTGCATATTACAGTAAAAACATGTTGAATACAGACAGTACTAGTGCCATTGTCATCTTTATTAGGGCCCCGCAAGGATTTGCGGGTGCCCTATAGTAATCACTCTGTCTGTCCGTCCGTCTGTCCGTCTGTCTGTCCGTCTGTCACTCTTCCGTCCACAAATTTTCTGTTTTTTTCTAATAACTTTTTTTATGGTTGCCCAATCAAGTTCAAATTTGGTTTGGTAGTTCAGTAGGCAGAAATACATATTTTGATGCTAAGTTTGGTTCTCTACATCTTCAGGTTTGGAGCGGGGGTGGTGGGGTAGATTCCTTAACTATGCATAAGAATGAATGGGCAACATTTTTTATGGTTGCCCAATCAAGTACAAATTTGGTATGGTAGTTCAGTAGGCAGAAATTCATATTTTGATGCTTAGTTTGGTTCTCTATGTCCCCTGGTTTGGAGCTGGGGTGGTGGGGTAGATTCCTTAACTTTATATAAGAATGCATTGGCAAAGAGAGATAACTGCTGAAGATGTTCCCATTGTAAACTGAATGCTGGCTATGAGTCTCTTGGGATTAATTAGCTTTCCTCCTGAAGAAAATCCAGAGCATTATCTTTATCTGTCACATTGAGATGAATTACCACCTCTGTCTGCAAATGAAGTTTGTTTTGAAGTTAAGTCAATTTGGAATGCTATGAACACTCTGAAATGTGGATTTAAATATAAATTTTTATAATTTATTTTTGTTTAATAGTTATGATTTCATTGAATTCTAAAAACAAGAAATAGATTAAAGAAGATTTTTTGATTTACTTTTTTTTCACTTTATGTTAATTCAAGAATATTATTAATTTTTAAGGTAGTTGTATAAAAACCCCATTCTATCATTATAATACTGAAAAAAGTTCTTATTGTAACTTTTAGAAGAAAATGATGAGAGAGGTACAATTAATCCTTTGGGATTAATTATCTAGCCTGCTGCAGAAAATTTAGTAGGCTTTTCTTTATCTTTAACATTAATGAAAACCTTTGTCTGCAACTGCTGTTTCTTTGAAGTTAAGGTCAAGCCTTCATGATATTTGCATTCATTGAAGGCTGGCATTCTATATAACACAAACTTCTTAATTGTTTAAATATACATTCAATGTTCAAGTTGTTCTTTACTGCCTAATGTAAATACAAGGATATTATTTTCAGGTTTTTGAATATTCAAGAATTATCTTGACATTTTAAGAATACAGTTGCTGTTGCTTATTCTTCGTACATTTTTTAATCATTCCGTAAGCTGCACCCTTTTAATTCTACCCCATGGCGGGGCCCTTGCTGACTGGTCAGTTTTCTAGTTATTTTTATTTTTTTCCCCTATAGATCCATGTATGATTACTTCTACTTTTTCATTAAACAACATCTACATTGAAATAAAAACAGGGTATTGAGATTTATGCTATTTAACAAAACTATTAGTAACTGGAATCCTTCATATTTTTAATATGATCTACATTTAAACAAGTATAATAAATGTACACTGTCTTTACATAGCACTACTTTGCATCTGATTATTATTTCTACAGATCTGGCAGTGGATAAGATTTCAAGCAGTTTTAGAAGACAATGGCAAGCAGGTAACAATGGCGATGGTGAAGACCTTAATCAGAGAAACGATGCAGAGGATGTTCTGGTCATCGGAGAATTCTCATTTTGTGACGGAAAAAGACAGGCAGAGGCTTCTCACAGCTGCTCAAATGTTCCAAGAAATCTTGTCCAAGCTAGATTTCCCAGAATTCATCACTACGTATTTGAATTTAGATCACACATTTTTAAGGAGCCAGGCTTCATTTTCTTTCATCAGTATGTCAGCCATAGAATCTCGTTTGTGAAGGAGAACTTGGTATTCTCGTGGTAGAGCCCGGTGTCCTAGGATCTTTGAACGGTGAACACTTGTAGTCATTCCATATTATTGGCTATTTTATTAAAGATTGCATTTTAAAATATATTTACTCAATACAATTTTAATTCAACCAGAATAGTTCCTGTAGTGTTGGAGTGTTTATCTGTCTGTCTGTATTTGTGCTCTTTTTCCTGTTGTGCTCTGATTTATAAAAACTTTGCACACAAATTACAAGATCTAATTTTATTTACTGATTGAAATGTACAATATTGACCAGGCTAGTACATGTAGAATAATTTTTTGAACTTTTTAGAAATGCTACCTCATCATTTTGTTTGATTTCAGTATATATTTTATTATTTGAAAATGCTACTTGTCTTACAGATTTTTTTATGTCCCTATATTTAAGATTAGGGGGTATGTGCATTTTGGTTTGTCCATCAGTCTGTTTGTCTGCAAAAACTTAAAGTTTATTTATAATTTTTGAATGGTTAGTGTTAAGGCTGTTTTGTTTATTATTTTAAAAATAAAAATCCTTATGATGATTTTTCCTTGGAAACACACAGTGTGATTGTATAAAACATTTCTCTGTTATTGTAGTGTCATTCTTGTAATTAGCCATCTGACTCGTTCTTAGTCCGAAATATCTGTCCATTTAAAGAAAAAAATTATGTTCTACTTTTCACCAAAAAAATCAAGCTTTAGAGGAATGTTATAGTCACATATTGAAGACATGTAATTTTTGGAACTTTAATCAAGGTGATAATTAATGCCTAATGGAAACTTGTTTATAAAATTTTATTTTGTAGTTTTTGCTTTTGATGAAAAGGGGCCTCTGGTTTTGTATCTGCCTTAATACATGTATTAAAGTGCTACAGGTTTAATATTGTCAGTATGGTACAGGAGTGTATTGTATCTCATGTTTGTTTGTTATTTTATATGTATCATTTATTCAGGTGCCATATACTTTTCATATGTGATATGTTAATCACAATCATCAGATGTGATTGGTAATGCTTACATTTGCAAATTCATGTCTCTTAGAAATATTGGGGCATTAAAGCTCACCTGAGCCTAAGGCTCAATAAGCTTTTCTGATGGAAACTTGTCTGGCGTTTGTCTTTTGGGTCATCTGTAAACTTTTAGTGACTTAATCTTCTCAGGAACCCCAGGGCCAATTTCAACCAAACTTGCCAAAAAAAATCATGAATAAAGAAGATTATTTTTTTTAAATAAAGGGCGATGTCCTCTTTCAAGGGGAGATAATTAAGGATTGGGGTCATAAGAAATCAGGGCCACAAAGACCAATCAAAGTTTTGCATGGGAATAGATATTTTAATCTACTCAAAAACAACAAAACCATGTCAAGTCCTATTCACAATGGAGTATCCTTGTGTAGTAAATATATACAAAGGGGCATGCTAATGGATGGCAAGGTCATGGTAAATCAGGTGAGCACTGTTGTCCTCTGTTTTGTATTTATAAATAAAATATTTTTGTACTACATGAACTTTTATTTTTCTGTCTTTGGTTAAAGATTCAGTAAACAGTCCATATTGTTTTGCAATATACATCTCCAATCAAACCTCAGATGCCTCATGATAACTTGGCTTAATTTATCATGCATATGTGAACATTTATGTCATACCATACTATGGACTTTTTATGTTCTTTAGAAGAGAAAGATGGATAGAAATGTAAGACAGGCCTGATGTTACATCACGGAAAAGAATACAAAATATAATATACTGTACGTGGATGTCAAAAAAAAAAAAAATTAAAATAAAAGGTATATAACAAAACATTTACTGACCGAGTTCTCAGGCAGTGGGCAAAATGCGTTTTGTTGACCCACAAACCAAACTGTCTGCCTTCAGCCTCATGCACAGTTTGGTTCTTGGGGTCTGAAAAAAAGCATGTTGCCCTTGAACTCGTCATTAAATTATATTGTTTATTATTATGCTTCCTGTCAGTTTGTCTCTATATAACCCATACCCTACTATTTTCGCATAGTGGTCTAAGGATTTATATAGCGTAAGCATACTATGCCGAAATAGTGCACGGCCTTATTTTTTGAATAAAATTCTTCATTGCACTCACCGGGAATCGAACTCACAACCATGAGGTTGCCAGTCCGATGCCTTATCGATTACGCCACAGAGACGATCACTGATTAGCTGCATTTTATTAAATATATAAACTTAATTTATACAATTGATACAAGAAGGAGAAAAGAGACAAATATTATTTGAAAACAGTTATATTTATTCTAAGGAATCTTAGATAAATGTGTACAACAAAGTTTCAAACTAATTATTACATACAGATCGTTAGATGAACTGATACCATGGGGTCATTAAAACGCTTTTTTATATAGCGCTTGATTGAAGGATGTAAAAGAAAATTATCAATGAGAATCCACGTCTGTAAACAAATCAGTCTTACTAACATAACAGAAAATAAAGATGAGTATCTGTGGGACAGAAAATTCTGACTTATTTAGAGAAAATACTAGTAACCAAAAATAACTAAGCATGCAACTAATTTTAGCATGAAGATTTTGAATGAGTTTTTGCAAGTGCGCTGTGTTACCACCATTATTTTCAGGAAAAAATCAAATGGATTGCCGCATAAATAATAACAACAGTCAGCATAATAATAACAATAGTGTTGCATTATGCATGTACTATGCCTAAATGGTAGGCAGGGTTTGACACATAGTGCACTCGCCTCCGGAGGCGTGGTTCCCATGTGTCAAAACCAGCCAACAATTTAGGCATAGTACATGCAAATGCAACACTATTATATAAATAGCAGATAGAGTGATATTTCAAAAATTGCATGGTTCACAATGTTATATTTATTACATGTATATGATTGAATAATTCCTCTCCTGCTGATTGGCTGAGATCCAACAATAAAGAAAAAATACCATGTTATTATTCAATTTTCCTTTGGGTCAAAATACATCCTTGAATAGACTTCTGTAGAACCCAATTATTCCTCCATCAATATATGATCTGGATAAGAATTCAATGTGTGCAAACTGTGTTACTTATGATCTCGCTGATAATCATGACATCCCTTTAAATCCATCCTTTTCTCAGTAATCAGTTTTTTGGTACTTTCCAAATGTTTTTGTACGAATGAGCTTGGACATGATCATTGAAATTCACAGCCGTACTATGTCTATCAGATCCACAGGGATACAGTTGTAATACTAGTATACCTGGCAGTGTTAACCTTCTGTGAAAGACTGGAATACCAGAGAAATACAACACAGGTTCACAGAATAGTATGGACTAATTCCATGATAACACATCTTTGTAATGCATCAGCCAACCACCTTTCCTTGGTCTTTTCCTAAATGTTATTAGACATAACTCAGAAAAAACAGTAATTCAAGAAATAATCATTTATTTCATGTGGAAAAAATCTTAATATTATAGTAAATGCAAATGCCACATTCCCTTGCCCACCCATTCACAAAACCATGCTCCCTTCCCAGACATACCCGGTACATAAAATAATCAATCAACTGAGACTATGTCTGACTACATAGGTATCATTAAAACTTGTAGGGAACACGCCTACATCCTGTAAATGCATGTCAAGGTTTTCATCTCAATACACTCACACATTAAAGCATTCTGTTCATGAATTTTTTTAATATTTTCACACAAACATCTAATCTATCGCAGGATTGTTTAAAGGGGCATGTTGTTTTTTTTCTGCAAAAAAAATTTAAAAGTGTAATGTTTCTCTAGATTTTTAGGTGCTCTGTATTTCCTTTCTTCAATGTTAAAAGATTTTTTTCCAAAAATTTAATGTGTACAGGAAACCTCCTTCATTGAGAACAAAGACATTGCAAAGTCATGGATATATAGAGAGGATTCTTGGATCCTAGGCTATAATATTTTTTTGAATTTCTGATACAAATAAAAGGAATAAGCTTATGACATTCTTATAAAAAAAAAAAAATACAAGGAATTACGGCTAAAGCAAAGTAATTTCAGATCCCAGTGTCTTTGTTATAACTTTGTCTTACTGTAACAAGTTCTTAAAATCTAAGAAGAGATGATATGACTGATCATCTTCAAGAAGGATATGACTAGCTGTACATATAAAGATTAAAGATAAATGTTAATACAGGGTCAAGTCTCAAAATACTTGTACACAGATATTATAAATCATTACTTCTCCAGCATCAAGATGTGGTTTATCAGTTCAGAAGCATTCACAACAAACAAAAATGGAGGGAAAAATATTTCGCTCAGATCAAATAACATTCGATACAAAGATAATTCTCAAGCACACACAAACACTAAATACATGTACAGCTTACTAGAATGAAAAAAATTATTAAGCACTGAATATTTGTTCATTTGACAATATGTTATAGAACTTTTTATTATGCCACACTTCATTTAGAATGGAATGTGCAGTGTAAGCTTTACAAGATTCTTTAAAATCATATGCTGCAGTGGTTTTGATACAAAACATCCTTTATAGCATTAACTGATACCCTTTTTCATTGTTTTTGAACATGAGAACAGCTCTACGTTTTGGATTTCTGAGATTTAGAAAGAAGCATTGACAATGTTATTAAGACCCAGGAAGAAAACCTTAAATACTGTATAAAGAAATAAAGTAAATGACTCTGCATACACAAACACATACCATGAAAAATAGAGTGTGAACTCTGAAAAAAGTAATGATATCATGTAGCTTATACAAGTACTGTGATGTATTTATAATGCACATGCATACTGGTGGACAATTTCCAGAAAAATAAAATACTGAACTCCAAAAAAAAATTCTATAATAATTAAAATAAAATGGAGAGGGGAAAATAAAAGAGAAGTGTTTTTTTAATCAAAACACCCAACACACTTTCATGATAGCCCTGAAATTAGAATTAAACTTACTTTAAAGCTTTACTAGTAAGTGAGAGTAAACCAAATGACTAATATTCTAGTTTCTCAACATTCTTAACATGCGGTTATATTGTAAGCATTTTCAATAGAAGATATGCAAGTTTGGAAAATAGCTCATTTAATAGACTATGAAAAGTCATTTTGTTTACCGAATATGTTATTTGCTAAAAATGTATTTCATTTTATTTTAAAAAGAGGGTTTCATTCACTTTTGCTAATCTTAATTTGCACTTTAAAGGGTAAAAAATTGCTGATAAAGTCCACATTATACAAAAAATATACAAAAAACATTAAGGTTTATCAAATGACATTTAAATGCATGATATGACCTTTCATATTCACACGTCATAAATGACGCACAATCGGACTTTCTCTGAACTGTTATTCTCAATAACAAATGAAGTAACATAGCAAAAAATGTATTTCAAAATAAAAATAGTATTAGACCAGAAGTCTCTGACGAAATTGTAGCTCTTCAGGTTGGAGTTCCCAGTGCCATTCCAAAATTCAAATTTGCATCATGGAATGATGGATCTGTACCAAGTTTTACTGATATAAAAAAAAAAACAACTAGGGAAACATTTAAATGAATTTTAAAGATATATTTTTTTCTATAAAACTCTAAATCTTGGAAATGGTATCAAAATCAAGCCCTGACTATAGAAATATGTATGTCACTGTACTTTGAAGCTGTCTGCTTATGTTTCGAGGAAATAAGTTAAACCATTTAAATCAAAAACTGATACATGTATACATATTGTGTATCTTGTAGTCTACTTATGTATCAATTTTTAAGAAAAATTGAGAAGCAGCTTAGGAAATATTTCACAGACAGACAGATGGACAAATCAAGGACATCTTACTTATACATTAAACTCTTCCTGTCTTTGACTTGTAGAGCTAACAATGTTACAAATGCAACTGTCATTAAATATAAAATATAGGGTCAAAAAACAAAGATAAAAAAGTTTTCAGAATACTGATTGAACCACATCATGACAGCATTTTGTGTATTAATAAAGAGACAGGTCATTCACTCAACCTCTCAAGCTGAATTATTTTCTTCATTTGCTTACATCAATATTAAGCATTAAAATACTATCATCAGTTTTTGTGTACATATTTGCTGAAAACTGAACATAATGAAAAAAAAAAAAAGAAACTGGGGGAGAGAAGATGATGCAGTGATTTTGAATAACACAGCTGTATAGATGAGGATCTATAGCTCTATTAACCTGTCCAGGGCAGGGTTCACAGAGGACCACTGTTCTATAAATAGTGCTGTCAGGGACAGATGGGCACTCCGTCCTTAATATCACACGACAGACCACTTGTTCACAGTGAGACAGTTACTGAAGCAGTCTGCTATGAGCCGTTGGGGAGGATTTGGTCTGGATGGCTATTGGCCGGGATAAGGAAGGAGGGACACAAAGGGAAAAGTCTGTGGCACTTTGCCTGGTAGTCCTGAGCAGCAGATTCACACGATCCAAAATCTCCGCGACAAATCGCCTCCAACACCTCAATACAGTTCTACAAAATCATAAACCTATGTGATCACCAATGGAAATCTAGTTAGTTCTGTGTTTTGGTTTCTTTTTCTTACACTGATGTCAAGAACTTCTATCAGCAAAAGAATTTTTGTAAATTATTGAAAATTATTCTAAAACATAAAATACTCAACCAATCGGGTGATCCCTGTGAAAGAATCTGAAAGACTTGTGGCTAATTCTAAACTCTTTCTTTGAATTTCTGGTGTGGGATCTAATTCATACATCATCCTCGCACCTGGATAAAGACAAGAAAATCTATGTACAGCACATTTTCTTACATCATTCTCTTTAAAAGTTCATAATCTTATATAACTGCTGTAAAAAGTTAAATATCCAAGATAAATGCATCAATCTTCACATTTAAATGTCATCCACAGAAGACATCTTTGACGTCATATCAAAATTGTGTGTACAAAGTGTTATGTCTCATTTCTAATGCCTAAAATCTTAACCTTTATTTCAAATGTTTCTAAGACATAAAACTGAAAACTTCAAAATAGGTGGGGATGATTATTAAATCTAAGTTTTAAAAAGTTACCCATCTTTTAATAAAAATTCTCCAAGAGGCTCTACCTAGGATATGGTTAGGTTTTCAAATTACAGTAAAACTCGGTTATAACTAAGTCACAGGGACCTATGAAATCACATTGCTGTATCTGTAATTTGTTATATCCGTGTAAGGAATTCATTAAATTCATATAGTTGGGGATCCAAAATAACTTCGCTATATCTGCGAATTCGCAATATCCGTGTTCGTACTAAACGAGTTTTACTGTAGACACATGTCCAAGACGAGAAAAGACAACTTGCCAAACCATTACATCATTATATATTTTATAATTATACATTAAGAATTGAGAATTTTTATTAGCATCCAACATGTTTATATGATTTTTTTTTTTGCCTTTGGTATTTTTGTCCCCCGCTTGAAAAGTGGGGGATATTAATTTGGGTTTGTCCGTCCGTCTTTCTGTCTGTCTGTAACGCTTTCGTTTCCACACGATATCTCGAGAACCCTTTGAGCTTTTGCAATGAAAGTTAGCATAGCAACTCCCTATGGACTAAAGAAGACCCCTATTGATTTTGAGGTCAAAAGGTCAAAGGTCAAGGTCATAAATAAGCAAATTCTGTCTGTTAAAACACTTTCGTTTCCACACGATATCTCTAGAACCATTTGAGCTATCGCAATGAAATTTTACATAACAACTCCCTGTGGCCTAAAGAAGACCCCTATTGATTTTGAGGTCAAAAGGTCAAAGTTCAAGGTCGTAAATTTATACATTCTCTCTGTGTGTAACACTATCATTTCCGGGCGATATTTGAAGAAGATTTTGAGCTTATGCAATGTAATTTTATACCAAAACTCCCTAGGACGTCTCTCGCCCCTCTCAAAGTGCCCCGCCCCGTTTGTTTTATTAGTCTTTATAGTATTACATGTCGCTATTTTTAGCGCAGGGGCATGAGGAGAGTTATTGCATATAAAACAGGTTCTCGGCGGACTTTATGTTCTTATTACATCTATTATAACTGTTTAATAAAGGCTAAATAAATCAAACACCATGGATTGTGTAAAATTTTGAGAATTCCGAACATGAAAACATGAATATATACATGTATGTGACTTCAGTCCTGCATATACTTAACTCCGGGTAAAGCGACTCCGTGGTCTAGTGGTTATGTCTCTCGCTTCAAATGTGAGAGGTCCCGGGATAGAATCTCGGTCGAACCTTTCTTTTTTTTTTTTTTTTTTTTACTAAATGATAGTATTCAGCATGTGAAATGAAAAATTTATGAGGTTATAAAATCATCATTACAGTGTGATAAATATTCCATATAAAAAAATCTTCTATACACATAATAAAGAATAAGCAATCAAATCTTTATATGCATATTGACATACATGTATTTTATTTCCTTCAGTATACATGTATACATTTAATAATTCTACAAATTCAGTCAGGGGGATCTTTTTTAAGCGGGGGACACGAATTCTCTGAATTAGCTTGTTATAAATCTTTTTAATTTCATAATTTCAGAAAAATGGAAAATGGTATCAGATATTGGAATTTAGATATGATAAGCAAGGTATTCATGTATAAAATTATGCTAAGTAATTGTCGAATAAAATTCTCAGAAGGTTGTAGTAGGAGGTAAGACCATCCATTCATCAGTGCCTGATTAAGCAATGGTATGTAGAGTCTGAAAGGGTCAGCTATTAATTTTTCTATGACATCGTAGAAAAAAAATAGATTGGCCTGAATTTCAAGATTTCTCTCTCAAGTCAAATTACTGTCATGGAAGTCCATGTATTTATGACACAGTGAAATAAAGAAAACAAACCTGCTAATCTGTGAAGAATTGAGTTGTTATTGTGCTCCAGGAACTCGACATTAAGAGTCTTGGCATCTTTGCCTTGATAAAGCTTATCCATTTCTTGTTTTAATACTTTCTGGACAGTTTCTGGTATATCCCCCTTTTTGTTTACTGAAAAGATAAAAATAAGCTTCTGGATTTGGATATGAGTTGATGTGTGATCATCATTAAGCCCAAAAGACTTGAATTTAATAATGTGAATTTTTTTTTTATCTACATGATCTGGTTCGTGTATATTCCAACAGATGTTCTAAGTTATACATTGTTTATTTAATACAAAACAGATTTTTTTTTTATTAAAAAGTAACACTTTACAAGTTCTAAATTCAAAAAAATTATTTAAAGAATCACTTCTGTAATTATATCAACCCTTCTCATTGATACTGTTGAATCAAGTCAGAGTAATGACAAGTTGTCTGACCTGTTAATAGGAAGCGAATCCTGCACACATGTATTTGTGGGTGATCCCTATTGATCCGACAGCCCCTCTTCAGAGCCTGCAGCATCAGTAACTGTTTACCTGAAAAACAAGCATTCTCATTCAGTTGTGAAATTTACTTTTTGATTAACATATTCATACCATTTTGCTTTTTGATTTACATGTTCACTTGATACACAAACTGGGCATAAAGAAAAATGAAACCTTCATAGATGTTAATGAATATTTTATTTATATCTAATACTTCACATATTTGAGCAACCTACAGCATCTCTACTTGTCCAACATAAAATGATTTAAACAAATTTTAATGAACAATTAGAAGATATGATAAGTTATTATTTGAAAATCTGAAACTGTGTTTCTGCTTTTTAAAATGAAAACACCCAACATCAGTTTTATGACTTCTTCTTCTGTTTTTCTTAAGATTTCTAAATGACATGATCCTATTTTTAACTTTTACTAACTTCTCTTTGGGTGTAGGCCCTTCTTTCTAACAAATTTAAATTTCCATAACCTAAAGATGCTATGTAGCAAATTCCATCCCCATTACCCAAGGGTGTTTCAAAACACTACTTATTGTAACTTTTCAAAATGTATTGAAGAAATCAAAACGAGAAGTCCATGAGCCAATGCTCACTGGTAATACCCCTGCTCTGATCTGAATATACACTATCATGTTAATATATGCGAGTTCAATTACTGGCAGATGCACAGATAAACAGGAAGTTGACATCAGATTCATACAAAAATAAATCCCACCATTGGCATGCCTCAACAAAGTATGCGCTAAAATTTCAATCATCTGCAATGAGTAATTGCTGAGAAAACTGAGACAAAAATTTGTTATATATGATGACGCACGGATAAACAGGAAGTTGACATTGGATTTGAACAAAAATGAATCCCTACATATGGCATGCCTGAAAGAAGAATTAGAATATGCTAAAATTTCAAGCAACTGGGATGAGTAGTTGCTGAGAAATCAGACACACAGACGGACAGACATACAGAGGGGTAAAACAGTATACCCCCTCTCCTTTGGAGGAAGGATATAAATATGAAAAGGTTAAGCATAAACCATGGAGTTTGAGAAAACATACAGTAATGTCATTTGAGTGATTGTGATGAGCTTTAACTCAAAATCTTTCATTTACTCTTACCTTTTCTACTATAAATTTCATATGCAGACACGTGTGTTTCTATTCTATTGCTGGTAAATGTTTGTAAAGGTTTTAAAAATCGAATTGCTTGTTCCAAAGCATCTTCAGGCTGAAAAAGTAAAAAGTCTATTAAAGAAACCTCTATAAAATATTGTGATTAAGTTAAATCTATCCATAGAAACTTTCAGCATTTTTTTTTAATTTTTGAATATTTTGGAATTTGCAATAAACATTTATACAAAACAAAATTAAAGCTGGAGACCAACACCTTGAGGTTAAGATTGCGGAAGATTCTTACTAGTGGATACCACGTGGTATTCAATAGGGTCTGGATCAAAAGTAGTAAACTTAATTAGAACAAACAGATCACCAACACTTTGTAAGAATGCACATGTAAATTTATTTGGTTGACCGGTTTCGACCAGAGACGGTCGTCATCAGAACCTTGACGAGGCAAACCGGTCAACCAAATAAATTTACATGTGCATTCTTACGAAGTGTTGGTGATCTGTTTGTTCCAATTAAATAAACATTTATATTCAAAACAGTTCCAGAGACTTCAAATCACAGGTTCTGGTTATGTACCATATCAAACCAAACCAAACCAACTTTGCAAGTCATCTTCCCAAACTGATTTGCTGTCTCCACAGTACACACATGTATGAAGTGTTACATGTAATATATGTATTTATTTTAAAGCATGACCTGACTGGTTATTGTCCCCTTTTTATACAACTCCCTATGGCCTAAGGAAGATCCTATTGATTTTGAAGTCAAAAGGTCAAAGGTAATAAAATCTGTCTCTTTTAACACTTTTGTTTCCATATCTCAAGAAGCCTTTGAACTTTTATAATGAAATTTCATATCACAACTTTCTATGGCCTAAGTATAACCCAACTTCATTTTGGGGTCAAAAGGTCAAAGTTCAAGGTTGGAATTCAAACGTTCTGTGACAGCATGTGTGTAAAACTTTCATTTCAAGGTAATATCTCAAGGGTAATATCTCAAGAAGCTTTCAAGTTTTTGCAATCAATTTTTTTGCCATAACTCCCTAAGGCCTCATGTGCCCTTCTTACAGTGCCCCTCCCCCCCTTCAATCTCCCCCACTGATTCGTGCATGTTTTTTTTTTATCCTTTTCAAGAACACAGATTCTCTGAATCAGAATGTTACAAATTGAAAGAGCAGATTTAAATGTATTTAAAAGCTATGGAGAATGAAACAGATTTCCTGTACTCATCATAAACTTAGATGACCATCTCTGATATTAATACAATAAATATTTTAAAACCAGAATGACATGAAAATCTGGAAATCCCACAATTATACTTAATTTTTCTAAGAAAAAAAATTATTATCCTAAACCTCTGCAAAGGTCGACACCTACATGTACATACATCTATCCCACATAAAGTTATGAAAGGAAATTGTCATTCACACCTACTGTTTGATAAGAAATACATGTAGGTGTTGAATATTTCTAATAAATGTGAATGTTTGATATATTTGATTCACTTCATCAAAATGTAATTCACACCATTTCCTACACACAAGTGATGGCATCATGACAAGCTTATATCTTGCTAAACATCTGTAGTTATTTAGATTTAATACTTCTAATAAAGTGCCCTGCCACAGCATGATACGCCAGTCAAATATTGTTCAATAATCATAAATTGGTTGGGGTGCAAGAAAAGCAAGTAACCTTGTTTAACAGATTGACACAGATTTCAATGATCTAATTTCCATTTCTTATCATGTTTATTGTACATACATCTCTAAGAGACTTTCAGTGTAGGGATTAATTATAATAAATTATACATCATATAATTCTAAACTGGCTGCATGAGTTAGAGCTTAACAAATAATCCATCTGCAGATTTAAATTGTTTATTGCATATTTTATGAAATAATGGAAATGCTACAGTCTACATGGTCTAATAAAAAAAATCAAAATGAATTATTCTTTAGACTACAAAATTCTAAGAGAGACATGACTGCAATTGTTGCAAATATATAACAAATGAAATGTTTTTTTTTTCAATGAACACATGTATAATTAGTTTTAATTATATTATACAATACTAATTTAGTTTTAGTCATACACTAAAACATCAATTTGTTTTAATTACATTACACCAATTGAAAAATCTTTATCTGGACTATATATAGCCACCAAGAACTCTTAATTAACACAAGCAACTATGAGGCCATTTCTTTTTGCCCAACTCCCAAGAGATAAATTAAGATAACACTGCATGATCAGATCTAGAGATGCTCTTGCCAGTTAGCTCCCGACAATAAACTCATTAATTTCTCTCTAATTTGACATGCACATTTCTGCTATCAAAATTTTCCTTGACCAGTGCTTGATAATTATGCCCATGGGACAAACTGAATTCCTCTCAAAACATTAACATTTGTTACAGACTGCTGTAAAGTATATGATGAAACCAGAAGTCTCTGTCGAGACTGAAGCTCTACTGGTTTGTACTTATAGCAAAGGAAGAGCAAAGTACTTAAGCAGTTGGCAATTGAAACTTTACAACAGCAATAAATAGAATAATGATCGTTGATAAAGTCTTTTAATGTTCTTAGTGTAGTCTACTTGATTCCAAGTTATATTGAAATCAAACCAAAACTGTAGGAGGATTAGCATTTTGAAAGAATTTTACAGAAATTTCTATTTTTAGTAACCAAGGCAACACCATTCATCGAAATCAAAAACCAATTAATAGAATTATGTATCTTCGTGTAGTCTACTTGTGTGCCAAGTTATGTTGATTTCACGCCAAAACTGTAGGATGAGTAGCATTTTGAAAGAATTTTACAGAAATTTCTATTTTTAGTAACCACTGCAACACCGTTTATCGAAATCAAAAACCAATATACAGAATTATGTATCTTAGTGTACTCTACTAGTGTGCCTAGTTATATTGAAATCAGACCAAAACTGTAGGAGAAGTAGCATTTTGAAAGAATTCTACAGAAATTTCTATATTTAGTAACCACGGCAACACCGTTCATTGAAATCAAAAACCGATACACAGAATTATGTGTCTTAGTGTAATCTACTTGTGTGCCAAGTTATATTGAAATCAGACCAAAACTGTAGGAGGAGTAGCATTTTGAAAGAATTTCACAGAAATTTCTATTTTTAGTCACCACGGCAACACCGTTCATCAAAATCAAAAACTGATGTATAGAATTAAGTATCTTAGTGTATTCTACTTGTGTTCCAAGTTATATTGAAATCACACCAAACGGTAGGAGGAGTAGCATTTTGAAAGAATTTTACAGAAATTTCTACTTTTAGTAACCACTGCAACACCGTTCATCGAAATCAGAAACCGATATACAGAATTATGTATCTTAGTGTAGTCTACTTGTGTGCCAAGTTATATTGAAATTAGACCAAAACTGTAGGAACCAGAAGTCTCTGTCGAGACTGTAGCTCTACTGGTTTGTACTTATCAAAAACCATTGCACTATTTTATGTATCTTTGTGTAGTCTACTTGTGTGCCAACCTATTTTGAAATCAAACTAGAACTGTAGAAGGAGTAGCGTTTTTAAGGAATTTCACAGAAAATTCTATTTTTAGTAACCATGGTAATACCGTTAATCGAAATCAGAAACAGATGCACTATTCTATGTATCTTAGTGTAGTCTACTTGTGTGCCAAGTTATATTGAAATCAGATCAGAACTGTAGAAGGAGTAGCGTTTTTAAAGAATTTCACAGAAAATTCTATTTTTAGTAACCATGGCAAAACCGTTCATCAAAATTAAAAACTGATGCACTATTCTATGTATCTTAGTGTAGACTACTTGTGTGCCAAGTTATATTGAATTCAGACCAAAACTGTAGAAGGAGTAGTGTTTTTAAGGAATTTCACAGAAAATTCTATTTTTAGTAACCATGGCAACACCGTTCAACAAAATCAAAAACCGATGCACTATTCTATGTATCTTAGTGTAGTCTACTTGTGTGCCAAGTTATATTGAAATCAGACCAAAACTGTAGAAGGAGTAGCGTTTTAAAGGAATTTCACAGAAAATTCTATTTTTAGTAACCATGGCAACAAAGTTCATCGAAATCAAAAACCGATGCACTATTCTATGTATCTTAGTGTAGTCTACTTGTGTGCCAAGTTATATTGAAATCAGACCAAAACTGTAGAAGGAGTAGTGTTTTTAAAGAATTTCACAGAAATTTCTATTTTTAGTAACCATGCCAACACCGTTCATCAAAATTAGAAACCGATGCACTATTCTATGTTTCTTTGTGTAGTCTACTTGTGTGCCAAGTTATATTGAAATCAGACCAAAACTGTAGAAGGAGTAGCGTTTTTAAGGAATTTCACAGAAAATTCTATTTTTAGTAACCATGGCAACACCATTCATCGAAATCAAAAACTGATGCACTATTCTATGTATCTTAGTGTAGTCTACTTGTGTGCCAAGTTATATTGAAATCAGACCAAAACTGTAGAAGGAGTAGCGTTTTTAAGGAATTTCACAGAAAATTCTATTTTTAGTAACCATGGCAACACCGTTCATCGAAATCAAAAACTGATGCACTATTCTATGTATCGTAGTGTAGTCTACTTGTGTGCCAAGTTATATTGAAAACAGACCAAAACTGTAGAAGGAGTAGTGTTTTTAAGGAATTTCACAGAAAATTCTATTTTTAGTAACCATGGCAACACCGTTCATCGAAATCAAAAACCGATGCACTATTCTATGTATCTTAATGTAGTCTACTTGTGTGCCAAGTAATATTGAAATCAGACTAAAAATGTAGGAGGAGTAGCGTTTTGAAAAATTGTTTACAGACAGACGGACAGACAGACAGCTAGACAGACAGACGGACGGACGCCGGACGCATTACTATCACATAAGCTCTTCTGGTCTCTGACCAGTAGAGCTAAAAATAAGTTTTTACTTAATTTAACATTTTTTTATAAGGATACAACTATATTTTTACATCTTTTAGGATTATGAAATTTAAAATTTAAAAGACTCAGTTTTTAAAAAAAAATCACTTAAATTAAAGGTCACAGTGACCTTGAAATAGGCTGAGACACACCTTCTACCTTAGATGTATACTTTTGCCAAGTTAGAAAGCTCTAGGTCTAATAGTTTTCTAGTTATGAGCCGGACAGGATTTTTCCATATTTGGCTATAGCATCTTTATTAAAGGTCAGAGCGACCTACTTTTTGTGCGCGACACACCGTCTACCCAATAAGTATCAGTTGACAAAGTTTGATAATCCTAGGCCTAATAGTATTCAAGTTATGAGCCGGAAATGAATGGACAGACGGACGGACGGACATGAACCCTATAACATAATACGTCCCATCTTAAGACGGGCGTATAAAAAGCAGCTGATTGATCTAAAACTAGTATAGAACTGTTCTCACATGATATGATAGTGGGCGTACATAACAAGCAAACTAAATATCAAGATGGTGGCATCATGGTGCCCAAAAGAAAGGGACCCACTTTTAATAAATGTATCTGTGAGGAAAGGTACTGAAATGGGAGTTTGACCTGTGACTAACACCTTTAAAATGGTCATATTTTGGGAATAAGTTGCACAGCTGTGGCCAACAAAGAAATGTACACTCAACTTTCTGCTATGGCCTTGACCTTTGATCTAAAATAACTGGTTTAAGGTCCCTGCACATTCACTATGTAAAAGCATGAGGTTGAAGTATGATTGTGACAGGGCAACAATAAATTATATGGAGAATTTTTCTTTTCCTTTATCTTTGATCAAGAAATAGGGTCAAAGCTACTGTACATCCTCTTTCTACAACCACCTTAAGGTTGAATGAAGTATGAGCCAGATTGAACAAAGGATTTTTTTTTGTTTGAACAAAGAATAGAGAAAACTTGTTCATAAAATTTTACAAAAATATTTCCATGACCTTGACGTATGACCTACAAACTTGGTTCAATACCACTGCACATCCTTGACATCAGGTGAGAATTCAATTGGGACATGATGAGAAAAATATGCTCCAGACAAGGGGCCCGTTTTACAAAAGAACTTACGACCAATACCAAAAACTTAAGTTAATTGGAAAATTTTGTAAAATTAATGATTCTGATTCAAATTGCTATCATAAAAATATCTTATTAATTTCTATTACAAAAGATTAAAACAATATTCAAATCAATGTAAAAGTTAAGGTTACGTACATATCTTAGGCAGAAGTTCTTTTGTAAAACTCGTCCAAGGATTTTTATGAGACATTTTTTTAAAATTTATCTACAGTCTATCTGATATACACATAGTTATTTGTCTGATTAACAAATACCCTGGCTAGTTTGTCAGATTAACACATACCCTGACTAGCTTATCGGATTAACACATACCCTGGCAAGTTTGTCTCTGATTAACACATACCCTGGCTAGTTTGTCTTTGATTAACACATACCCTGGCTAGTTTGTCTCTGATTAACAAATAGGCTATCTAAATTTAATTCTCTGGTTCTCGAGCCAATTTTCTCCAAAACAGATGCGGGAGGGTGGCATTTTATTTATCATTTTATTGGCAATAAAGTAGATGAGGGAGGTATTTTTTAATATTAATTTTCGAATTTTCTTTAACATGAAGATAATTTTTTTAAATCACAGATATACTTTCCATGTCTGATTAAAAGTTCTGCTTTATCCATTGCTTATCAGCGTGTGAACATCGTAGGCAATGTCCTCGAATGTATTTTCAAACGCAGTAGCCAAAATCTCTTTGCAAATGGCTACCAGAAGTGATATTTGAATACTAAACTGCGAAAAAGTTAGGAAGGAATTTTTTTTCTCGGATTGGTCTCCCCAATACCAACTTTTTATTTTTAACAAAAATACAACAAAATTAGCAATGGGGCTACCTCAAAACGGATGCGAGCGGGCCTGAGAACCAGAATTTCAATTTCATGTAGCAATACCCTGGCTAGTTTGTCTGATTAACACATAGCCTGGCTAGTTTGTCGGATTAGTTTGTTGGATTAACACGTACCCTGGCTAGTTTGTATTATCTACACATACCCTGGCTAATTTGTCTGGCATCAGTTCCTCCTCCTTAGGACCATCTAGTTCACCATCAGTCTGTTTTTTGACTCCCTGTTCTTTCTTGTCATGCTCAGCTTTTTGTTTTTCTTGTGCTTGCTGTGCCTTCTTGGCAGCTTTCCTCTGTTTATTTCTAAGTTTTTTGAGTTCACTTGGAGTCAAATTCTCTATAAATTATAAAGAATACATGAGATGATTTGATTTGAAGGCAGTTCAATTATGAGAAGTTCCTTATGAGGTCTGTAGTCCCTTATGAGGTCTATTCAATACATACCTGTGTCCTGGTTTTTGTCTTGATCACTGTCCGATAATGGATGATCATGAAGGTGTAAATAAATCTGGAGAAAAACAAAACAAGACCTTTGAAAACAATTTTCTTCACAATATTTTTGGTGTTTAATTCTGAAAATATTATAAAGTGAAAAAAAAATAAGTGTAGGTAAACTGATGATCTAATTTTCCCATTTTCTCCAAACATTGAAATTATATTTATCCATTTTGCAAACTACATGATACATTGTGTACAAGGACTTTTTTGGTTTTTGTTTTAATCAACAGCATCTATATGTTTATCATTTACCAAGTAAATGAATGTCATTACCAAAAAAGAAATTAGCAGAAGTTACAAAATTCATGATTGAACCTAATGAAAGCAACATGGTCTATCATCATAAATTGACAGAGAAAAGTACCTCAATTGCGGTCATTGCTGCCTCAAAGTAGAAATGGTGGTTTCGGAGTTTGTCTTCCAAGCGCAGAAGACCAATATACGCTCGTAAAGTCATCTTCCTCATACAGTACGTGTGGAAATCAAACTGGTCTTCTATTATTTCTGTAAAATGCTGCAAACAAATGTTTTCCATGAAATAGTTGATGAAATAGTCTGCTTAATTCAATTGGTTTTATTGATACACAAGGACTCCTGCCATTTCAATAACTAAAGGATCTTACAGAATCTTACAGAAGGCTTAGCATAATTTCAGAATTCAACATTATTTTCATTGAGTATTCAAGAACACATGTCTTTGTCATATATGTACATTTGTACTTTTAAATAAAGTTTCTCTCTATTTTGAACAGTAATTGATGTATTGTTGCTTGCTGTACATACTCGGTCTACTTCATGGCACTTTTTGAGAGCATCTCCCCACTTGCCCATTCTTTTATAAGCCTCTGCTGCCTCTGTCTGAAACCACATACACTGCATCTCATTTAAATTGTCCATAGCAGGCACTCCTTCCTAGAATAAAGAAAACCATCAGGGAGTTACAATCCACAAGTTAATGTAGAACACAAATATGTCAGAAAACATCTAACCAATCCACTATTGACTTACTCTTGTAAATTTTGAACACATGTCTGCAGCTTCCTGAACTAAGTTGCCTTTCAGCATGTACTTGGCACACTTGGAATTGATGTATCGATCAGCTGTGTCTAAAGACTGGGCCTCATCCATCAGTCGCACAGCTTCTTCAATATCACCCGCATGCTGCAGAGAACATACTTATTACTGTACATAAACATAAATTAATAAATGTGTAATACAAATATTATTAAGCAACCCTGATGCTGAGAAATTCAATTTTCTGCAAAGTTTGTTGACTTCTGTCTAAAGTTTCAAGACAATTCATCTCTTCAGAGTATAAAGTAAGTTTGATAACTCCTGAAGACCTAAACAGTTTTGAAGGCTTTTACATCTACTGATGGACAAAAACTGCTATCCTTAGTAGTGGTGTATGATGGAGACCACACCTTATAGATCTTAGCTTTAAGAACATAGAGCTCTATCAGTAGTGGTGTATGATGGAGACCACACCTTATAGATCTTAGCTTTAAGAACATAGAGCTCTATCAGTAGTGGTGTATGATGGAGACCACACCTTATAGATCTTAGCTTTAAGAACATAGAGCTCTATCAGTAGTGGTGTATGATGGAGACCACACCTTATAGATCTTAGCTTTAAGAACATAGAGCTCTATCAATAGTGGTGTATGATAGAGACCACACCTTATAGATCTTAGCTTTAAGAACATAGAGCTCTATCAGTAGTGGTGTATGATGGAGACCACACCTTATAGATCTTAGCTTTAAGAACATAGAGCTCTATCAGTAGTGGTGTATGATGGAGACCACACCTTATAGATCTTAGCTTTAAGAACATAGAGCTCTATCAGTAGTGGTGTATGATGGAGACCACACCTTATAGATCTTAGCTTTAAGAACATAGAGCTCTATCAGTAGTGGTGTATGATGGAGACCACACCTTATAGATCTTAGCTTTAAGAACATAGAGCTCTATCAGTAGTGGTGTATGATGGAGACCACACCTTATAGATCTTAGCTTTAAGAACATAGAGCTCTATCAGTAGTGGTGTATGATGGAGACCACACCTTATAGATCTTAGCTTTAAGAACATAGAGCTCTATCAGTAGTGGTGTATGATGGAGACCACACCTTATAGATCTTAGCTTTAAGAACATAGAGCTCTATCAATAGTGGTGTATGATAGAGACCACACCTTATAGATCTTAGCTTTAAGAACATAGAGCTCTATCAGTAGTGGTGTATGATGGAGACCACACCTTATAGATCTTAGCTTTAAGAACATAGAGCTCTATCAGTAGTGGTGTATGATGGAGACCACACCTTATAGATCTTAGCTTTAAGAACATAGAGCTCTATCAGTAGTGGTGTATGATGGAGACCACACCTTATAGATCTTAGCTTTAAGAACACAGAGCTCTATCAATAGTGGTGTATGATAGAGACTAAAACCTTATAGATCTTAGCCTTAAGAACATAGAGCTCTATCAGTAGTGGTGTATGATCGAGACTGTACCTTATAGATCTTAGCTTTAAGAACATAGAGCTCTATCAGTAGTGGTGTATGATCGAGACTACATTTTATAGATCTTAGCTTTAAGAACATAGAGTTCTATCAGTAGTGGTGTATGATGGAGACCATACCTTATAGATCTTAGCTTTAAGAACATAGAGCTCTATCAGTAGTGGTGTATGATGGAGACTACACCTTATAGATCTTAGCTTTAAGAACATAGAGCTCTATCAGTAGTGGTGTATGATCGAGACTACATTTTATAGATTTTAGCTTCAAGAGCATAGAGCTCTATCAGTAGTGGTGTATGATCGAGACCATACCTTATAGAACATAGAGCTCTATCAGTAGTGGTGTATGATCGAGACTACACCTTATAGATCTTAGCTTTAAGAACATAGAGCTCTATAAAAAGTGGTGCATGATGGAGACTTTACCTTATAGATCTTAGCTTTAAGAACATAGAGCTCTATCAGTAGTGGTGTATGATCGAGACTACATTTTATAGATCTTAGCTTTAAGAACATAGAGCTCTATCAGTAGTGGTGTATGATGGAGACCATACCTTATAGATCTTAGCTTTAAGAACATAGAGCTCTATCAGTAGTGGTGTATGATGGAGACTACACCTTATAGATCTTAGCTTTAAGAACATAGAGCTCTATCAGTAGTGGTGTATGATCGAGACTACATTTTATAGATCTTAGCTTCAAGAACATAGAGCTCTATCAGTAGTGGTGTATGATCGAGACCATACCTTATAGAACATAGAGCTCTATCAGTAGTGGTGTATGATCGAGACTACCTTATAGATCTTAGCTTTAAGAACATAGAGATCTATAAAAAGTGGTGCATGATGGAGACTTAACCTTATAGATCTTAGCTTTAAGAACATAGAGCTCTATCAGTAGTGGTGTATGATGGGGACTACACCTTAAAGATCTTAGCTTTAAGAACATAGAGCTCTATCAGTAGTGGTGCAGCCTACGCGTAAGTTTAAAATTATTACAGGACAAAATGTCTGGTAAAAATAAAATTTTTACCAGACAAAACAATTTCTTACCAGACCAACTTTTTTTCCCTTTATAAATCCATACATCATTATGATACTGAAATTGAGAGGGTGGGTGGGATGAGGTTAATTCTCACTGTGAAATTTAACCTTAAATAAATTCAGAGTGAAATAGACAAGTTAAATATTTATAATTTTCCTTTGTAAAAGGTATCTATTTATAAAATTGCATGCATTTTTTTTCTTCATATTTAACTTATACAACATACACTGTATCAAAAAATTTCTTAAATTAAAAATGTACTTTCAATGCATATTTATTTTTCCAGAAACAATTCATTATGGTTACTCAAGTTCAATGATCATTTGAAAATAATTTACCAACCGAATCTACGTATGAGCTATCTAAATATTTTCCCAACCAAATCTATGTTTGAGCTATCTAAAGATCTCTAATCCTTGACAGAGGAAATTCGAATTAAAATAAAAACGATCATGACAGGGTTGTAATACATAATCAAAGTACTCAGAAGTACTGAAAGCCGGGCTTATTTACAGGTAATGACCAAGGACCGTGGTGACAGTTTCAAATCAAGTTCAGACGTTTAGAGGATATGTTACACACAAAACACGCAAGTCCTCGGGGAATAGTTCCCTGTCGCGGCTTTGATAAAAGAGCTATCCAACTCACAAGCATTGGATAAGTGTATATTATATACATCATGTACAAACAGAAGTAAAGCAAGATTAATTAAGGTCAAACGACTTTGCACTGATGTGTCCTCAGCGGGGAGTTTTGCATCAAATCATTAATGATGTTCTCTGCATTTGTGTTAGCCTGGTATAGTACAACCTTTATTTATAGAATATGACGCAGACAGGGATACCTGGTGAAAACCTTTCGCACCTTTTGAATTGCTTTGTAAAATATTAGTCAAAGGAGCCAGGAAAAATAATAAACAATTTAATATTTTGAAAAAAATATTCGATTTACTATTTCTTGAGGTGTTTGAATGGATTTTGTTTTCTCAACAGCGGCTGGGCGTAGGAACTATATTTTTACTCGTAAACTCAATTTGGCGGCAAAGAAGCAGCATTTTCTGTTGCTCACCGTCGCAATAGCCGGGCATTGCTCTACGAGCAATGAGCCCGGCTAAAAATTAATCAGGTATTACTGCTAAATTGGTCAAATAAAGGATATTTGTGGGGAATTTGACCATGTGTACCTCTTCATTTAGATTTATTTGGCCTTATTTTTTATCGGACATTTGGTCCTGTAGACTAAAATTTTTTACCGACCCGACCTAAATTTTACCGGTAAAAACCGACCGTCCTGTGACTTTCGCATAGACTGGTGGTGTATGATGGAGACCATACCTTGTAGATCTTAGCTTTAAGAACATAGAGCTCTATCAGTAGTGGTGTATGATCGAGGGCCAGGTTGACGTAGTCCAGCGCCTTCAGGGTTTCTTGTTTATAGTCGTAATGTGAGGCTAGGAAGAAGTACACCCAAAGTATGGTGGTCGGGGGTTCTTGTTCCGTGCTCTCTGAAAAAAGTAACAGAATTATAAGAAGACAATAACACATAAAACTTCACCTTTACTTCCAAATGTTACTATCATTTACACAAATACATGTGGTTCTTTTCTTCTTTTTTATTTTATTTTACCTGCATTGTCAAATTTTCCATATTGTTTCAAACAGTTCAAATATCCTAAAACTAGTTCCTCTATTATCTCCATCTATAAAAAGAAAGAGATAATTTTTTATTCTTTTTATATTCCACTTTTTGTTATCAATCAAATTTCTAAGGTATAAATACAAAAAAAAATATTAATGTTCTAAAGTATATTTACAAGTAGATTACAAGGGTGACACATGCCCCTGATAAAGCATCTCAAGATGAAATTACAGAATCATTTATAGTTCATGGAAAGAATACAATCTAGTCTTTTCAAAACTGAAAATAAAATTAAATGTCAAACTGTACAACTCACTTTCTTTGTATCTTTGTACAATTTCTTGATGGTGACAAACAGCGGTGGGACACCCTTGTGAAGGGCTCGTCTTAGATATGTATCTGCCAGACTCCTGAATGTGCTACCTGATAAAACAATAAGGCATAGAGTCAACATCAACTGCTTCTTTATAATGCTAAAATATCATATTTAAAGAATTCAGAAATATAAAGATCTGAATTCTTCTTTATAATAACTGCGAAGGTTACAGAATTCAAATAAAGATACTGTACAGCAGGAAATTAATTCGCAGTTAATATTCCCTATATTCGTGGAAAAAGAAATTCTGCGATTTCAACATACTGTGAATAATTCTTTAAAAGATTTATAAGGATAAATTGAAATTTTATTGTTATCTGTGATTAGATTCTTTAAATCTATTTAATTGTCTTCTGGTACAACCACAAAGTAAGGCAGTAATTTAAATATCCGAGCGGGGTCTTTATAATTATGGGGGCATATAGATCAATTACAAACACGTAGTTATTGTTGATGTTTTAAAACTTATTAATTGTTAAATTAATTTCTATAGCAAACGATTAATTTTGTTTAATTTCACCCATGCCTATCACTCAGTCATTACATTTAATCAAGGCACTTACACAGTAAAACAGGGTAAAGGCAATTAATTTCAATTATACAGACTTTCAAAAGGTAAATACAGGAAATATCAGTCTACACAATATATACCTAAAGAAAAATGCTTGCAAGTACTGTTAAAAGATGTACCATTTTTTTTCCGCGAATTCAAACGACTGCGATTTGCTGAAAATTGAACAAATCGTGATCTTTAACCTGCTATACAGTATACACATATATGAATTGCTTTCTTACAACAACATATTTGCAGGAGTTTAAGAATATCTATGTGTAAAGCTGTAACCCTGACCTTCGGCAAAATTCAGTGGGAGTCTCCTGGGTGCTGAAGCTCTGGGGTACAATTGTTCTACATCAGTGTACAATTTAAGACGATCCTCAGCAGAATCTAGATATAAAGTGAAACACTGGTACAATTTTACAAATTCTATGTAAATGTATATACATTTTTTATAGAACTTCACAAGTCCCAGGCAGCAAATGGAATCTTTGTACATATAAAAATGATATAAATACTCATATTTGTACCCTGTTTATTTTACCATAAGATTTATTACCCCTTATTCAACAAAATAAATGAATGCAATGCAATGCATGAATGCAATGCAATTATTTGTTTGGTTTTCATACTTGTTTCCCTTCCACAAAATGCATAATGGATTAGTGTGAACTTGGCACCTCATGATTGTTAAGTATCATGATGTTTGAATTTTTTTAGGCACAAGATAACAATATTCTGGTCCTACTACACACTGACTCACCTGGTTTTAAGGCCTTCTCTAGACCTTCATAATAGGCCCAGTTTTCAGGATTTCGGTTGATTAGGCTCCTGTACATATCAGCTGCTGTACTGTATTTCTCCTTTTGCAGCAGTAACTCAGCTAGTAATAACAAAACATCAGAAAATAAATAGCAGCACATAGTGCATAAAGACAGACAACTTTACCATCCATCCCAACACTTAACAAACATTATGTGTTTAAGATTCGAGTTTATGCATTAAGGTATTATCTGCTAAAACTGGAGATTTGTTAAATTTAAAATTAAGAGATTAAATCTCGAAAAGTTAATCCAAGACAATGCAAGTACAAGTAAATTCTAATATCCACGTGATGCATTATTTTACATGACACAACTCTCCTGTAAGACAAAATTCTAATATCCACGTGATGCATTATTTTACATGACACAACTCTCCTGTAAGACAATACCTTTGGTTTCCTCCACTCCTAATCTGTCTACAATTTGTTTGTCATATCTTTGTAGATGGTTTAATGCTTCATCAATCATTCCTGCCTCTCTCATAATCAAGTTTTGGTACATCAACAATTCATTGTGCTCATAGTCCAAACTCTTTGGCTAGAGAAGAAAACAAGATCAATATCATTCTGATTAAATCATAAAATATGAAAAACAGTTGACTGGGGATGTTCCATGTTGATTGCTAATTCATAAGCACATTTGTAAGACTGGTGTTTACATGGCTAATATAACGACCCAAGTTTAAATCTTCTTCAGGCAAATAACTTGTTTAAATATAGTCATCCCAACCCAATATTTTAAAGATTAGTCTTCAGAAACCTAAGTGGTACGGTATTGACAGATATGTGTTTCCTAAAGTCTGCTTTTCAAATTTCATTACATATGCAGAACTTACAATTTGAGTCTTTCGAAATTCTTCTAGTACATTCAGAGCCATGTCATAGTCTTCTAACAGATGATATGACATGGCATAACCAATCCAAGAGGCCCTTTGTCCTGGACGAAGTACCAGTAGCTGGTAACGAGTCTCCTGAAAATCGAAACAATCTAGAGTCAGAACAAATCTCCTCTGTCTATTAGTAAGTTTTATTTAAGTTAAAATTAAGTTTAATTACTTTGTAAAATAAATTTCGCATAAATATTTCATCATAGGAAATGAAATTATATTTAATTAACAATTTTACTATCCTTTTTTGCAAGGTAATATACTTAATCACCTTTTCCTGGTCATTGGACTATATATTATAGTAGCTAACGGATGACACCATCACATGAATAAGATTTTTTTTAGCTTAGATATTTTTGAAACTTATCTGGAATAAGTAGAAGCCTAACAACACTTTCATTTCATAAGACTGAGTAATTGGAAATAATTTAATTGGATATCTACCACGACACCAATAAACTGTGGAATGGAGGAAATTCGGATTAGGAAAAAAGACGATTGTTTTAAAGATTTCACAAATCATGTAGTACTGGTAAATGGATTATATGAAGGGTATTTACGAACAATAGGACCATGTTACTTTTATTTATTTAATTGATTCGAAGTTTTAAAGCAAAAAACATGGTGAAAGTGTCTGTTTTTAGTAAGGGGACTGGAATGGTTCTGCAGATTTTTAATTCGCTACATGGGCGAACAAGTTATAAATTTTATGACCCTACACCAAAATTTACTCACGGCTTCTAAGCACCTTTGCTTCGTGCTAGTTAGCAAGTATCAGAAGCACATGCCAATTTTCTTTCATTAAGAATAGATAAATTTTAAATTAGAAATAGATAATTCTGGAATGTACTTTACTAGAAGTATGTTTCCAATGATTGATTATGAATTATTATAATCGATCATCAGAATCGGTAGCATTTTTTCATCGACATTTTCTGATTATCGGTACAACACAACTAAGTTGACACCGTAACATGATTACCCTCTCTTGGGACTAGGCTGGAACTTTGTATTTCTGTATCAGATTATCTAATCACCATGACAGGTAGGGATAAATGGGTGAGTAGGCCCTCCCTACACTGTTCAGTAGGATCCATTGTATGCATCATATACAGCATTCCTTGATTTCTTCCCCCACCCACAGAATTGAAAGAAACCCCTATACCTACCCTGTAGCCCTCTAGGTCCCTCATCTGTATTTGTAGCAGAGAAAGATCTCTCAAAATCTGTAGATTATCCTGAAAAAAAATTACAGGGCTTATACACTCATATCATGTCCTAGAATACTAAACAATATCTGTCTTTCTTTGCATGTTGTAGTCATTGTGTACTTTGAAATTATGTCACAACTTTTATAAAATGGTGAGAGAGTATTTTTCACTAAATGTTTTCTGATAATTTTTTTTCTTTTTTCACATTAAGATGTTCCTTACTTTGTCCCATCTGAGAGCATTACGATATGCCTTTATTGCCTCATCGTATTTCCTGTCTGATCTCTGTAGCAATCCATAAACATGCCAGCCTAATTACTGTCAAGGCCAATGTTTCAATGCTTTCCAACTTATCAATAAGTAATACAACACTTAATATAACAATTACGAATTATAAAATTGATTTTTTTTTTTAAAAAAACATCATTTTTCATGTTATTTCCCAAAAGAGGAAGTTGTAGAGGAAAACAGGGCTTTCCTGTTTACATGTAAATCTTAACATGAAATTTTAAAAGGTACATGCTAAAAAAAAACTTGGAATACAAGATGTAAATTTTCATGTACTATCTTGTTAATTAAAGCTGGTACTGACAAATTCTTTATACATTTAAATTTTTTCTAAAATGCAAAAGTAATTATGATGCTCCCAAATGGCATCGTGTGCAATTTGACAACTACATGACATATCTTTGCAAAGTCTTTGTCTGGTCTGAATCCAAATACTTTTGAAAACAGACTACCTCCCTCTTCATAAAGGATACACACATGACTTTTGAGGTCATTTCGTAGTCCTCTTCTAACATGCTCATATGCCTCTTCCTTCTTACCTAGGCAATTCAGGGTCAGACCCTTCATAGCCAAAGTTTCTACAATAACAAACAGATCAAACATCCATTAAAACTCTTTTCTGATACTGAAAATTTACTCTTTTCGTAAGTTACAATTTTCAAGGGATATATTGATATATGCAATAAAACATGTTAATGTTATTCATCATGATCATACATTATAAAATGAGAATATTTACCTCCATGCTCTGCAAATTTTGAATTTGTTAAAATCTGCTTTGCAAATTTCAACCCATTCTTATATTGCTTCTGCTCATAACATTTCTGAAATTAGAAATGAAAGTTTGTTGAAATATTACGTAATTCAATTCTGTAGTTTGGCAAGGTACAAGAGGTGTACAGGCCTTTGGGAGAGTTAGATATGAAATTAACATTTTTTAAAGCACTTTTTTCTTTCTTGTATATACGAAAAACAGGAATCTTCTGTAACTCTAGTTTTATTTTCTTTGCTATTTGGATAATAGCTGCAGAACTGTACCTCTCCGAAAAAATATAATTGACAGACCGGAGAGCTACAGTTCCACTCATTGAAAAAACTGTATATTATTGCGCACAAAAAGTGTGCTCTTTCTTGATTTATTTCTCCATGATTTTAAAACTGTCATCTCAAAATATTACTAACCGTGTGTTCCTAACATACTCTTTCACTGTTTCCACAACAAAACATTCCTTATAAGAGTTTTTAATAGCCCTCTTGGCCCTGATATTGAGATCATCACAATTTTCACCTATTTATACTGCCATTTGATTTGCAAGATAATTTAGTCCAATGCACTTCATACAGATGTAAACTACGAAAGTACTAGATACAAGATGAGTAAAGACTTTCTCAGGTCCAGTCCAAAGACTATTTCTACCTACGTTGCTATTAATAGCTACGTAGGTATTTAAACCTACCCAAAGTAGCTATTTTTACCTACTTTCTGCTTTTCTTGCATTTTTTGGCCAAACGCAGGGAAGGCGCAACATGGTGATCACAAAATTTCTTTAAACTGTCGCAATGGTGATGGATTATGATAAAAATTTGACCAAAAAATGATTACTTTGTATATCATCAAATTTGCATAGAAACTAATATAAAATTGCCAATTCAGTAAGTAATCATTTTTGGCCAAAATTCTGTCGTATTCGTCATTAGTTCAACTGTATAAAAAATGGTGTTCACCATGTTGTGTCGCTCAGTCCTTTGACCACAAAATGCAGATAATACAAAAAGTAGGTAAAGATAGCTACTTTGGGTAGGTTTAAATACCTACGTAGCTATTAATAGCTACGTAGGTAGAAATAGTCTTTGGACTGGACCTGTTTATTGAAAGCTAGTTTTTTTGCAATTAAGGTGAGAATTTGGAAGAATTAATCCAGATCCGAGCATTCTTTTTGTGCGCAATAAATATAAAGTTTTTTCGATGATTAGCACTGTAGCTCTCTGGTCTGTCAATGTAATTTTTCTCAGAGAGCTACAGTTCTGCAGCTATTTGGAAAAATACTTTTAATTTTTTTTTTTTCAAATTGAGTTTGATGCAAATATCCCCCTGTTTTGAATATTGATAACATTAAAATCCCTTCTTTAGCATAATATGTATAGAAAAATTTGCCATCTTATTTGTGTATTGCAATAACACACGTAAAACTGGCTTCATGCAATGCAGGTGTCACATTGGTACAAGAAGAAGGGGCTCACATTTCAATGTTTGGTTAAATTTCACGCTCAGTCATATTCATATTGCGTGAATTGGGATATAAACACTTAAAAACATTATGCAAAGATAACACGGATACTGCAAGATTTATTCGACTGCTTTCATGATTTTGGTCGCCCAGCCCACAAATTCAGCCCAATGTTCAACTCATATAAGTGTACATACCAAGATTCTTTTGAAGAGAGCATTTTCTTTAGGTGGAAGGGGGTTGCTTGTTGGCATTTTAGTGATGTTTAGGGGTATCAATTATTGCCGAAGGCAACAATTCCCATGGAATCAACAAATCAAACCACGAGGTGGAAAATTTCAATATGGAGGACGCAAGTCTCGTTATGTTCTCACATTAAAATTTCTTTAAGCAGAGGTTAATGATTTACCCGTAAAATTAATTGCAAAAATATAAAACTGTATTTAGACTTAAATCAATAAGAAATTGATTTTCTAAAAAATAGATAATCTTTTTTTTGTCGATCATCCCCGAAATCAGTAAAGCGTTTTATGCAATAGAATCTTTCTTTAATCTTATCAAGCTTTTTCAAAGATCAAGATTCCAATTTTTACAATAACAATCAGCTGTCCAAGTGGTGTCCACAAAGAACTAAAAAGGGGAGGGCATAATCGATAATGACTTTTTATTTATTGTAATAGCATTTTAGAAAAACTTTTTCTTGTTAGAATTACTTCAAAAAGGCACCATGACAGAGAATCAAAACACGTCAAATTCTCCAAATAAAGACCCTTCTGTCACAGTCATAGAGAAGCAAACCCAGAGAAGAATCTTTAAAATAATTGTAATTGGAGACTCTAATGTAGGGAAAACTTGCCTTACCTATAGATTCTGTACTGGGAAGTTTCCAGATAAAACGGAAGCTACTATAGGTGTGGACTTCAGAGAAAGAACTGTTGACGTGGATGGTGAGCAGATAAAGGTACAAAAAGTTACTAGGTAAAGAGTAAAATAAAAAGCACGCATGTAAGTCAATACACTCTATTATGTTCTAAATTGAGAACAATTTAATTTATTTACATAATGAATGTTATGGAGTTGTTGACACTGGTAACTGTTTCACTGGAAGTCATGGACAGCATAGATGGCTCATCGAAAGTCTGTCAGGAAAATATATGTATAGTCTTAAAAAATCTTTTCAGGAACAGCAGAGCTATAATTTGTTATGTAATTTAGAAGCATACCCAGGTAGTTTGCACTAGCTGTGAGTTTAATGAGCTGTGATTGTGTTTAAAAGAAGTCTTGTTTCATTGTAGCTGCAACTATGGGACACGGCAGGACAAGAGAGATTCCGGAAGTCCATGGTTCAGCATTACTACAGGAATGTACATGCTGTGGTGTTTGTGTACGATGTCACAAAAATGTCCTCGTTTGAGAACATGCCTGGATGGATTGAGGAGTGTGACAGACACAATCTTAACCTGGATATTCCTCGTATTCTAGTCGGAAACAAGTGTGATATGACTGACAAAGTTGCAGTGAACACAAACCTGGCTCAGAAGTTTGCAGATTCTCACACCATGCCACTGTTTGAGACATCTGCAAAAGATGAGGAGAAGGCAAACCATATAGATGCAATATTTCTGACTCTTGCACACAAGCTGAAGAACAGCAAGCCAATGATGTCTCCGTACATAGGTCCTGGGGGCTACCCAAACAATGTCCAGGTGGTGACTGTGGGGAAGTCCCCCGAGTCCCGAGGTCTGCAGAGAATGGGATCAGAGGTCAAACAAGAGCAGTGTTCTTGTTAAGATCTTTAATGTAAAGGTCTGAAATGACTGTAACTCACTGAGTAAGGAACACAAGTGTGGAAATCATTGACCTGCTGATTGTGTTCAAAAGCAACTGGTTATTATTGTTTACTGGATTCTAGCTCTCTGATCAAAGGGTTTCCACTTAAAATGCTTTGCTTACTTAGTATTCATTGTTTGTTAGGTTTTATTCTAGTATGTGTTCCATACTTCCAAGGGTTTCATGTTTGCTTCATTGCCTGGTGAATATTTAGGATAAGCTAGCTTTGTCCAGGATCACTCATCAATATACCAGAAAATTTTATCAAGATTTTTGCCTCTGAAGCAATACAGTATATTCAAGCTTTTTCAAATATTTACTGCAGTAATTTGTTTTTAAAGTTAGAGTCAGAAAACTTATTATCTCAAAATGATTGAGGATTGAGAAAAAAATCTTCATATTGTCTGAGGATTTGAGATAATGAGGATAAAATGCTTAAAATGCTCAAATAAGTGATTTGGACTTCCAAATGAATTCGAAATATCCATGGTTTTTGAGATACTGGTACTTGGTATTCCAAAGACTGAAAGTTTGACTCTATTCATGAAAATTTAATACAGTACAGACATAGATTCATGATTTTAAGTTTACTATGATAAAGATAATGGTTCTACTTCTGTAAACTGATTTACATTTTGTGTAAAATGTACTGGTATTTAATATACTGTAAACTTTTTTAAGCACTTATTTTTCCATAGTGCACATTGGTGAACATGGTGAACTACAATTTAACAAAAACTGTGATTGGCATAATTCAATCCTTTGTAACAACACCTATAAATATATACACTGTATGTATTGTATATGTAGTCCACATCATACATGTATATTCAATTTAAGTATTCCATTATGAGAGAGTCCTCATTTGTCACATTGTTTTGAAATTTTCTGTCAATCATGTTTACAGTACCATTTTCCTAGTCTTTTATGTTCTGATATTAAAATGTTATCTTTATTTTTTATGTTAAATACTAACTACATATATAATTGGTCCTTTTGTATACTTTCATGTTTGACACAAAAAGACTTGGTCTTTATCGATATATATTATTTGACACTATAGCTACTACCAATGAAAATTTCAAAATACCAGTGTGTAAACTTGTTGGCAAGCATTTATGCATTTTTTTCCTATGAAATATTTAAATCTTGACAACATCAATGGGTTCAGGAGTACTTGATTCTTCAGATCATGCAGATCATACCTTTTTTTCACCTTGTAGATTGATTTATTGATTGTATGCCGATTAATGTTCCTCTCGAGAATTTTTCACTCATATTGAGATGCCACCACGTGGGTGGAGAGCTCGAGATTTTGTCCTATGCTTGGCACTCAGGGTTATTGAGCAATGAGGGATCTTTTTCGTGCCAGCACCTACTGTGACATGGGACCTTGGTTTTTCCGATCTCATCCGAATGACCGGTGTCCACGTCCCACGTTGGGATTCGAACCTGCGACGTAAGGATCGACTCCTTACTTGGTGACTCTGGAGCAGCTAAGATGCTTTTACCACTGCCATGTGCCATGCAAGCGACTCCCCTTGTAGATGATAAATTTTAAATTATGATAGCTAGTCTTCCTAACTGGATCCCAAAATCATTGAATATATACACACTGGTATGAAATGAAAGGATAGTGAGAGAAACGATAATGTCAAAAATCCTTTACGCATACTACTTTTAATTATACTTTTTTTCCATTAAATATTCATATGTAAGCATCACTGCATTTAAAATTTTAAAATACAAGGTCGATAAACTGAGGAGAGGACATGCAATTTCTTAAGCATTTATAGTCATACAATTATTTTAATCCATGCCTTTATAGCTAGAGTCTGATTAGATTTCACAGTTCCAATCTGAATTTAAATAAAATATTTTCAGAGGTGAAATTGTTTCAAACAACTGACTGTCATGTTCCTTAAATCCCCAATATAAAGTAAACATGTACACTACATGGATCGGACTCAATATCAGTTTAATTTAAATATATGTGCAGTTGTACACATAATTTTTATTTATTTTTTTCATTTACACCAAGTTCAGTTGTCTTTCAATATGTTCTTGCTTGATAATAGTCTTTAGTGTTTTGCAAATGTTTGTTTTTCATTAAGTGTTGGCTTATCTTCATTGGAGGTGTATTAAGTAAAAGTTCTGGTAAAGGAATATCTTTGTAAAATATTAAATTGAAACAGTGGCTGGAAGGTAACAACTTAATAAATGTTAACATCAGTTCTGGTAATTGGAAAATGTTGAGAATAAGCAGGCTTTCTGTAGTTTTTACAGTGCAAGTGGGGGTAGAGTTTTTGAATACTTTAAAAAAAAAAAAGGAGAAGGGGAAAGACAATATGAAGCTCACACTTTACAAGCCCCTATGAAATTCATTTTCACTTAGTCTTATAACAGTATTGCAATCTTCTATATTCTTTGTGTATTGAAACTTAAAAGATTGCTATTACAAAAATTGTTATAAAATCATCGTTTATCAGATGAGATCTTGCATTTTTCCACTTCATGGTTTATACCTTGTGTAAATCTATCCTGGAAGTCACTGTTAGCATAAATCCATTGGTGATTGTTATTTGTTCACACATCATTAATGATTCCATTTAATTATTGTTGTGAATAAAATGTATATATTTTAATAAATCTGGGATAAAACAAATCTCTCTTGGTTTTGTATTTAACAAAATGCTCAGATATATTTTAGCTCACCTGAGCTGAAGGCTCAAGTGAGCTTTTCTGATCACATTTTTTCTGTCGTCCGTCCGTCTGTAAACTTTTTACATTTTCGACTTCTTCTCAAGAACCACTGGGCCAATTTTAACCAAACTTGGTACAAAGTATCCTGAGGTGAAGGGGAATTTAAATTATTAAAATGAAGGACCAAGTCCCCTCACAAGAAGAGATAATCAAGAAAAGAAAATAGGGTGGGGACATTAAAAAATCTTCTCAAGAACCACAGGACCAAAAGCTGAAACTGATGTGGAAGCATCTGGTGTAGTGTAGATTCTAAATTGTTCAAATCATGACCCCTCGGGGTTTGGGCAGGGCCACAATAGCGAATCACAGTTTTACATAGAAATATACTGTGTATAGGGAAAATTTTGAAAAATCTTCTTCTCAAGAACCACTAGGCCAGAAAAGCTGAATATTATGTGGAAGCATTCTGGGGTAGTGTAGATTCTAAATTGTCCAAATTATGACCCCTTATGTAGAGTGGGGTCACAATAGATATTACAAGGGGGAAATCTGGTAAATAACAGTATGTATGCCTTTCAACTGCCGCTGGGGTTCGCTGTTATGAACGATAACTCGTTGCTAATATTTGTTTAGAGCAGGTCCGAGGTATCGAACTGTTTATACACAAGTCAGTGTTTAGCATTTCCCAAGTGTTTCTTTGCTGTCAGGAGAATCAGGTGGTTTTAAAATTTAGCAATAATGTTAAACTTATTTACTATATAGTTGTGGACACCGTTAAATTACATATAGGTAATTTTTAATTAAAATAAAAAGTGAAGTCTACCCTCCTTCTTAGTTCTAACCTAATTCCATTTTTATACTCGTTCGTTCTTCTTCATGCTAAGTAACACAAATAAGATAACTAATTGTTGCATTTACTTGTAAAAATATATATGTTTATATAGGAAGCGCAAAAGCGCGCACACAAAAAACATGACATTATATTTTCTTCTTCATAACAATAATCAAAGAGAGTTAAAAATGTTGAATATAGTCTGTTCCCCATTCATTTGACCCTGTTATTTCAGGTAGAGTGAAGACATTCTCCTTCTTTTGGTGATCACTTTTGTGTACCAAGCAAAGTAAGGAACCGCGATTACCCTTTTGTGTACATAACAATACCAATGCTGAAGCAGCCTATATGTCATTCCTATGAATGATAACTCATAAATTGGCATTTAGTTGGTCATTTTTCACACCTGAGTTACCTGTCCTTAAAACACAACATCGAAGAAGTCAATTACAAATAATTTAACCTTTTAATGATTTAATTAAAGAGTATATGCATAAGTTATTATCTTTTTTGATAATTTCATGTACCTATAAATCTATGTCTAAAATATTTTTAATTATATGTGCAACTTGAATAATTAGTTGAAAGGCCTACAGTATGGTCAAAGCTACTCAGGTGAGCAATGTGGCCCATGGGCCTCTTGTTTTTTATTCAAACTACTGCAAGTAAATTATACATGTACATGTAATCATATATATAATCTGAAAGTTAAAAATTTTGGCAGAAAAATGAAAGTCAGTCAAGCATTCAAATCATGAAAACTTGGTCTCTGACTTCCTTACATATCCCAATTTGGGAACAAAGCCTATGTAGTCTTACTTGTGCTATTCAACAATAACAAAGGCTTTAAGTAAAACCTTTCACCATTAACTGTAATTGTATTTTTTTTAATGTGTGAACATGCAGATTGAAACTGTCCCTTTTTGTCTAAATCGTAGATCTTGACATTCATCTTAAAGTTTGTAAAATTAGGTTTCAATTTTTGCAATAGTTGGACTTGAAATAGACCATCGTCGCAAACCACGGCCAAAATGTACGATCCTCTCCCATTCTGGCATTGACTGAACGAGAAGAGAATTTCTCATAGTTCATTAAAATATTGACCAATGCGAGTAAAGCATAGTCAGATAATGAACTTTGATGTGACCTTTCAATACCCAATCACAATGTACGAAATATTTCTTGTATATACTGCTGATGTGAATTGTTAATTTCAATCGCGATGGAAACAACACTTGTCATTGACTGAATATGGCGTGCCACGGGTAGGAGAGAGCTACATGCGAACTCCGGACCGTGGCTTGAGACGATGGAAATAGACGGACTAAACAAGAAGTCTGTGAGCCAATGCTCACTAGTAATACCCCACTCTTATGTGAATATACACTATCATGTTAATGTTCGTAAGTTCAGTTACAGGCTAAAACACAGATAAGCAGAAGTTGACATAGGATTTGAACAAAAACGAATCCAACTACTAGTATATGGCAAGCCTCAGCAAAGAATCTGCTAAAATTTCAAGCATCTGTAATTAGTTGCTGAGAAAACTGCAACAAAAATTGTTATATATGGAATGGACAGATGCACAATTTAACAGGAAGTTGACATCAGATTTGAACAAAAATTAATCCCATCATATGGCATGCGACAGCAAAGAATTAATATGCTAAAATTTCAAGCATCTGTGATGAGTAGTCGCTGAGAAAACTGCGACCAAAATATTTGACAGAGATGGACACACACACATGTAAAACAGTAACCCCCCCCCCCCCTCCTCTCCTTAGGAGTGGGGATATAATAAACAAGCTCCCAAACTAATGATCCTGTTATCATGAAAACCATAAAGAGGATATAGAATTTTTGTTTTGTTTTTTATTTTTGTTAAACAGTCCCAAATTGGGTTTCATAACATAGACTATTATTTCAGTGGACAAAACATAAAATGAAATGAAGAATGAATCAAAATGACATGTTTGATATTATTTTCAAAATGACAAGTACAATGATTTGATATTATTTTCAACATGCTGAATTTATGCACTCACAATGTACAGAACACACAAAAAAAAAAAAAGATAAATATGTTTCACACAGTGAGACATGTTGGGAAATCTGACTAATATCAACGTTTTTTTTTTATTAGCTGACTGTATCTCTTGTTAAGCCATCATATGACACAAAATAAATAAATCTCAACATCATCAGATTAATGGACTGAATTTAAGCACTTCCCTTACCTTAAAAAAATAAATATGTGAAATCATTATCTTAACAAATTAAGTTTACAATAAACTCAATCACTCTCTTTACAACCTGTGTACTTTGATACAGCATTTTATGTACAATTAGTAAATATATCTCTATATAGCTGCAATAATGTAGCCCTCTCCGATTTTTTTTAATCTGATGTTTTCTGGAGGAAAAAAAAAAAAAAAAAAAAAAAAGGGGAGAGGGCTACATTATTGCAGCTAATCTCTATACAGAGAGAAAATCTTTCTTGAAAGCCCTTTTGAATATGATTTTCAATCACGTGAGTATGATTATAAAATAAAACATTCTCAAGAAGCTTCAGCCTCTGTAACTTCCACTTTTACTTTAACAAGTTCTTCAGTTACACTTTCTTGAGATGGTCCCTCAGTATTTGTGTCTTTCATTTCTTCTTCTGCATCTGGTACTTCCTGTTTAACAATGGAATCTGGTACTTCCTGTTTAACAATGGAAGGATTGCACACAGTTTCCTCAACACTTGAGCTTTGCTGAGTCTCTGGAGCACTTTCCTCCTCAGCTGGTTCCTCTACTTTCACTTTCGGTTTGACAATCATGTTCTCCTGGTACTGAATCACCGTATCAGCCGGAATCTGCCCCAGTTCTTTTTTGATCTGCATGATGAGAGGATTATTCTCTGCCGTCTTTGGTGTAGGAGTTGGTGTTGTTTCTATGATGCTGCCCTAAAACAAAAAAGATACCTCCGTATGATTGGACAAATACATCACTTATTTATTACAGTGTACATGGAACTACTGTATTACAATATAATTAAGCCACAAAATAAGTGAATTCATACCTCTTTTTCATCTTCATAACACACAGGATGGTATGTCTAAAAGGAAATAAAATATATTTTAATTAATTTAAATCATACTTTTTTATGTTTAATACATGCATGTATTTTTTTTTTTCTTTTTAAATATTGCAACAATAACATCAAAGGTAAGAGAAAGAACTTTATTCGGTAGTAACCAATATTTGCCCCCCAAATCAAACTTTGACGGAGAAATATTTTATTATGCTCTTAAACAGGGGGATATATGCTGACTTCAAGCACTGAATATTTTTATAAGCAATGACGTCATACATTTGTAATGATGCCACAAAAATGACGTAAATTTAAAATTTCCATGATTTCTACAGAAAAATGTATATGTTACGTCGATATTTTAAGTACAAGTCACCAAGCGCAGATCTGATCAGGATCAATATTTTGATATAATGAGAACGATAATATCAATGAAATATGTAAATATTGTTCCTGAGCAAACTTGCGCTCTATAAATTTTAAAGCTAAAATTGTTGAAATTTTGTCCATTTTGTCCTCTTTCTCAAAAATGATATAAAATTGGACTATTTTGTGACGTCATAAAAACAAAAATTGTCAATAAACTACTTTGAAACTTTAATATGTTCTGTTAATTTATATTTCTCATACAATTTATAGAATTCAGCACATTTCAAGAATTTTTCAAAATTTGACTTTTGTGGGGGCAAAGATATGCAATATACCGCATATACCGGTAGTTCTTTTCCTATGAAAAACATGTGCATTTGCCCCCCAATGATAAGCATCGGAAACCAATACAATGTACAGAAGACTACAGTACAAGGCGCCCGTTTATACTGACCTTCCCCTCTGATCTGATTGCGTCCTTGAGATGCCATTCCTCTTCCTCTTCATCCCAATACTGGTCGAATGGGTCACCACAAATATCACACACCTGGACAAATCAAAAACATGTATATGTTAACTTTTTATTTCTATCGTACTCAAGATATGCAAGTCTTCTAGTCACAAAGAAAAAATTAAATCCAAAATTCTTCAAATCTTCTGTACTTTACTAGGATGACAAAGCTGTAGACTGGCAGCATAAAAAATCTACATGCACTTCATGTTTAGGAAAAATTCATAGTTTTGACTTATTTGTCACCTTAAAACAATCTTTTATACCTTTTCACCTAAATATAAAAATATGTTATAATAATAAAATATGAGAAATTTCTGTTTTGTATTGGCAATTGTAAGAAACATCATTAACTTGTATATGGACATATGTGAATATAAATAGAGGAAGAAAAGATTAGCTATGAATACAGCAAAACTCGTTTAGTACGAACACAGATTGTGAATTCACGGATATAGCGAAGTTATCTTGGATCCCCAGCTATATAAATTTAACGAATTCCTTATACCGATATAACGAATTATGGATATAGCGAAGTAATTTCATAGGTCCCTGTGACTTCATTATAATGGAGTTTTACTGTATATCTAGATCATGTAAGCATTACCACATTCCAACATTTAAGCATTTCAATATTTTGACATCAGTTTTAACTAAATTTGAAGTCCTACAAACTCCATACATCTACTTACGTTTTCTCCATCGGAAGCTGCTGGACATCTGAGGATGTCATCATTTTCTGGGATGTTGATTTTGACAGCAGTAGTTTCAGGAACTGTCCCTGGTTTACTCTGCTCAAACACACTGCTCTTACCTAAATATTACCAAAAACATATTTATTATGTAAAGTAATCGCTTCTTTTAGTACATGTAATTCCTTTAAATATATTTTGCCTTTACATCAAAATCTCATTTTCTAACAAAATTATACAGAATGGAAAACAAGATAAAATTTTATAGAGAAGAATGCATAGAACTTACCCTTATCTTCAGATTCATCAATTTCCTCATAATCAATCCATTCCTACAAAGTAAACAAATTTATTGCTTAATAATTCTAATTAAATCTTCATGAGACAAAGACCTAAAATTTTTAGCCTTTCATGTAATTTGCCAATGAAAGCAGCTGTTTAGATATTCTAAGTATGGAAACTAAATTTTGTCTCAAATATTAATGGAATAATAGTTGCATCTTAGTCTTATTATGCTTAACTTTGCACTCTCAATGTATCTGTAAAAACCTTATCGAAAATAACAGTTTCCTATTTTTAACACCTGTGTACATGTAGTTTCTCCATTTTCTAAAATCATCATTAGTCTATTAAGGGCACACTTACGTCCAATGTGTAAAACCACTTCCTGTGTAATAATATGCGAGCTCCATCCTTTTCTCGCTGATTCTGACGGAAATGCCAGTCCAGGTGCTCTCGGTACTTTTCTGTCTGACTTGATGTGAAGCGCATTCCACAAGAAGTACACTGTATCCCACTGTACATTCTTTGAAACACTCCTTTGTATTGTCTGTATTGAAATAGAAAATACCAAGGCATTATATTTCAAATTTAAAATGACAAAAATATATGCACACAAATTCTTTCATGCATCTGCTTTATATATCATTGGAAAGTAAAACTTGCCTTGACATTCTGTATATGACTAAATTTTCGCGACACCTTATTTTCGCGAGATAATCATTGAATCTTGATAAGCGAAACAAAATTTTCACGAATTGTGGTTATTGCTCTACATAACACTAAGTAATACTAATATAAGTGAGAATTCAATTTTTGCAAGCACACTGTCTAGCGTAAATACGCGAAAATAAAGTCCTCATGGATAATAAGTGATTTACAGTAATACAAGAACTCAGATGTAAGAAAATCTCAGTTATCTTCCCCATCCCTCAAAACATTTTCTTATATGGGTAAAAAGAAACTTTTAATAATTTTTCAATTGATAACTTTATTACCTATGGACTTCCTTATCAGCATACATAGAACTTAGTTTTTCAGACTGTCTGTCTTAAGGTCTAGATTTTACTGCATGTACAGCATACACTGAACTTACTTTTTCAGGCTATCTGTCTTTAGGTCTAGAAGATCAGGAACAACATCAATCTTGTCTTTCTTAATTTCCTGAAAATTTAAACAAAATTTAGTGCAGGTCATGACACAAGGTATGTGAAATTCTACTAATGCTGAGTAATTTAATTTTATATTGACCACTGTTATTTACTTACAGGAATGACTGGCTCTTTCTTTACTTTGCTGGGTTCAGCTGAAGACTCCGGTTTTACCTCTGGTTTGGATATTATTCCAGTTTCTAAAAGTTTCTGGAATAATGACCCAATGTCAAATGGGGCTGAAGTTGCTACTGTTAAAGAGAAATAATAACAGGTACATGTATATGCATTACCGGGTAATTTACATTATTATAAAGAGAACAAACACTTAGATGTTTTAAATGAAATTACACAGATAACCACTACCTGAAATCTCTAAACACTGGTCTCGGATAATTAAGATATAATATTTACCCGGTGCTGGAGGAATAATGCCTGGAATCTGAGAGGACTGATTACTGGTCAGGCTGACATCCGCAACAGGTGTGCCTAATAAAACAAGGATAGATAAATGTACAACCATAGACATAGCTGCTTATTTGGGTCTTCACAAAAATGTGGTATGGGTTTTGTCATTTACTTCAATACACTATGATGTGAATACATGGTTTTAATAAGAAAATAACAGCTGTACTTACTTATTATTGGGCCTGCACCAATTTGGGTGTTGGGTACCGTAGACATTGACTGCATAGACATCACAGGAGTGGGCTGCATCATGGGGAATCCCTGATTGGGCATCATCGGGTTTGGACCAGGACCCATCATGCTATGGGGAGGTTGATTGGGCATCATGCTATTTGGCGGCTGCATCATGGGATTTTCCATTGGCTGATTTGGTCTTTGCATTGGTGGTCCATCCATCACTGGTGGTCTTGGGCCCCCTATATGTCCAGGTCCTGTTTTAATAAATGAACCATTAAATCAGTGACATTTTTAAATTCAATATGTATTTCAAAAGGCATCAACGAGAAAATGGCATGAAAAATAATTACCCATAGGTCTGTTGGGTCCTCGATTCATCATGGGCCCCTCTGGTTGGTAGCTACCAGGTCCTGGAGGTCTCATTCTAGGACCTTGCATTCCATTGGGACCATGAGGGCCAAAACCAACATTATTAACAGGCATCATTAACTGTGGATCCTCTATAGGGTCTAAGATTTTCACATCAGGCGAATTCCCCTTCAGCTGAATCTCAACTTGTCTATTTCCCACCACTATTGTTTTGGGAGGCCCATCAAATTTCACCTCATACCACTTTCCATCAAATATCACTTCATGAGCTGGGCCACCAAAGGCAATATTGTGTGGTCTTGTGCCAATACGGATTTTAACAGCTCTGTCCAAAGGTACAGTATGCGGAATGTTATTGACAATCATAACCCTCGGTGGTCCATCAAAGCGAATGCCATGTGGCACACCATTGATCATCACACAAGGAATTTTTCTATCTAATTTCAATTCACACAGTTTTCCATCTATCAGAATTTGTCGAGGTGGTGGTTCAAATCGAAGTTCACAGCGATTTCCAGCAATAAACACAAATCTAGGTGGACCACCAAATACTCCCAGTTCTTTATTATCTAAGAGAATCATACCATCTCTTCCATCAATTCTGATAGTATGTTCTTTATCTTTGATTGAGATTATCTTTGGTGGAGCATCCAGCCTTAGTTCATGTAAACACCCATCAATCCAGAGCTGTCTTGCTGCACCATGATAGAATACTTTGAAATTTCTTCCAGTACAGTCTGCCTGTAGTTTAACTTCCCTAACATAATCTCCAAATGTATACACTTTCTGGCCATCTACAAGAATACAACGCTGATTTGGATCAGCAAATATTTCGATCTGACCTTTACCAAATCTAACCTTTCTTGGGGGAGCACCAACTTTAATATGGAAAGGTTTTCCATCAATCACAAACTCTTCAGTGTCATCAGTTCCTGGAAAATTGCTTAGATTAGCCCATCTGGAGTCTTTCATAGGAGGTAACTGCCTCATTGGTGGTCTAGGTTTGTTCATAAAGTCTGGAGGTGGTCTGTTGTCAAAATCCCTATCATCCATATCATGCTGTGGTGGTGGTGGGCCTCTTGGTCCATGAAACATTCCACGACCCCTAAAGTTTCCTCTAGGTCCACCCCTGTTACCTCTTTCCCACCCTCCATGCCATCCACCTCTTGGAGGAAATCTGTCATCCTTTCTTCGATTGTCCATATCATATGGAGGGTAATCCTCATCCATGGGGCCTCTGTCATCTCTAAATACCGGAGAGTTGCGTCCCCTACCACCTCTACCTCTATGTCCCATTCCTCTTCTAGGACCACGATTACTATAGTCTTGAAAAGGTCGACCCCTGTCAGGTCTGCTATCAATATCATCCTGTCTAAAATCTGGTGGTCCCCTTTCTCCTGGGTGACCTCTACCGTCATAATTCCACATCTCTCTGTCGTAGTCTCTCTCTGGAGGTCCCTGCCAGTCAGAGGGAGGAAATCGCTCCTCATCCTTCACTGGCCTCCCCATCCTTTGTGGTGGTCCAGCCATATCCCTACCAATTCCTCTATCGACATCCATTGGCGGTCTCCTGTCATCAGGGGGGCCATCAAACACTTCTCTGTGGTGGGGTCCATCAGGATGACCAGGTCTGTCTCTATTGAATGGTGGAAAACGGTCTCTAGAATCACTATCATAGTCACTCCTTGGAGACCTGAATTCTCTTTCATCCATGTTTAATTCTCGAGCAGCTGGTCTGCGACTTTCTTGCCATTTTTCAGGGCCAATGGACGCCTCTTTATCCATTGGTGGCTTTTCATTACTAGGAGTGGGCCTTGGTGGGGTGGGAACTCTAACACTTGGAACTGATCGCCAATCCTTAGGGGGCCCAGGCTGAAAATCAGAGTCTCTTTCATTTAATTCTCCTTTCAATTTTTCTCGTTCCTGTTGAATTTTTTGTAATATATCCAAACGAGATAAGTCCTTTAGAAGTTCTTGTTGCCTTTCAAATGTAAGCTCCCCTGACTTTCTACGTTTCTCAATCTGTTCTAAAATGGTTTCCCTGTTTTCCAATGAGAGAGCATTTGGAATATCGACATTTTTTGAGGAATCACCCACATTTCTCAGATCAAGGTCCCCTTTCTGACTGCGGAAGTCAGTGTCTTTTCTGTGATCCATGTCTAGAGGACTTCTATGATCTGTGTCCCTCCTCTCACGCTCAATCTCGTAGGAAAACTCCCCTGGATGGTCATGCCTGTACTGAGCCCATCCCTTCTTAGCACCATTCTTTGGCTTTCTCTGATCTACATCCATCAGACTCCTGTAGTCTTGATCCTCACTACCAAACAATGCACTGCAGAAAATAAAGAATTTAGGACTTAGGTTACTCACAAAAAAACAAAATAATGTGCTTTTATAAAAATTCAAATCTACATTAATGAAAATGTGACAAATATCACAACACATTCAAGCAAAGGGCAAATTCTAAAGAAATATAATTGTAAACTGAAGTTTAGAAAAAAAAATATGAAAAAAATTGTGGAGAATGTGTAATAATTACTGTATATGTTTAATCATACACATTAATATAAAATTGTAAATAAACATCAAAACAAAAAGTAAATATTTATGTATATATCATTCAGAAAAGTAAAATTCAACGTTTTAGTTCTTAGGAAATAAAAAATACAAACTTTCTGAATAAAAATTGCAAGTCTGAATTCATAAACAAATTACTTACGTGAAACTACAAGTAGCAACAAAGGAGCACAAAAAGACTTTATTATAAGTTATTCGTCAAGATCTTTTTTTCTCTATTTATCAATTGAATAAATTTTACACGATGTTAATAGCATGTTGTACCAATTAATGTGCAGACATATACCTCAGTTCATTGTCCAATTTTGGCTGGTCCTCCAATCGGGGCTTTTTACTTGGTCCCTCCTCCTCGGTGTCACCCTTGTCTGCACTCTCGGCTATCTCACCAAGGTCACGTTTTGAGTTTCCCTTCACTAATTTCTGATCTTTACCCCTTGTCTTAAGCTCACGTTCATCCAAATCATCTTTACCTTCTGCTATGACCTCTTTTTTAGGAATTTTGTACCCTGAGTCAAAGAATCCCTGTTTCTTATCAGTGTCCATTTTTTCCTCTGATTCTGTAGGTTCGGGAGTTGTCTCAATCTTAATTTCCTCCTTTATCTTCTCAGTTTTCTTTGGAGACTTTTTCTCCTTCGGTGAAGACTTCTTTCTGGACACAGGTGACCTAGATCTCTCCTTCAGAGATGGTGATTTTTCTTTGTCCCGTCTTGAATGGTTGGAATCCCTGCTATCAGAGTCTTCCTCTGGTCTACTTCTAGATCTCTCTTTTTGCTTGGAATCTTTTTTCCTGTCTTCTGCTTTCTTTGCATCTAAATCCCCCTGAGACTTTCTTTTTGCATCCTCCTCCCTGCTCTTTGAGTCTCTGTTCATTCCTCTTTCATGCCTTGGACTAATTTTCCTTGAGGATCTGGAGTCTTTGGAGTGCTCCTTTGAATCTCTACTTCTAGCACTTTCTCCACTTCTTCTTTCTTTACTTTTAGAGTCTCTTGACCTAGACTTATGAGAATCATTTTCACTTTTATGCTTCACTTCACTTTCATTATCCTTGGCTCTTCTTTCAAGTTCACTCCGTAACGTTCCTTTATCTGAGGAATGCCTTTGACTCCCAACAGACTTTTCCTTATCAAAATTATCACTAGGTTGAGATACAGGTGGCTGCACTCTGTCATTAATGTCCTCATTGTTTGAATTTTCACTGGTGAATGTTTGAGTTGGTGGTGCTAGACTAGAAGGTGTGGGGAATGTCATGGTGGAGGTAGGTGGCATCCCGGGGGGAGGCTGGCTTATCACCGGGGGAGGGAATAATCCAGGGGGCGGTTGAGACAGCATCATTCCGGGATTAGGTATCATGGGCATCATATGAGGAGGAGGCATGCCCGGGAAGGGCATTATCATGGGATTAGGACCTGGCAGACCAGGCATGGGATTTGTAGGGACTTGTGAGATGGCTGGTTGAGCTGATGCAGCACTAACTGTGGGAGGTTTGTTTTGAAGTCTGGGATCTCGGACACGTGGATCACGAACAGTCCTAGGATCTCGACTAGACATTGTGGGTCCACGTTTTTGCACATTGGGCAATGATGGAGTAATGGACGGTGTTTCACTTAACAAGGTCTCTTCATGTTTCAAGACCTAAAAAATCACAGATTAGTCCAATTTACACTCTACCAAGTTAACTTGTTTCATTCTCTTTGAACTTAAATTTTAATAAAATACTTGATCTTAAATGATACCCTCCAAAGCTCTGATAGTCACTGTACAAAATATCTGAATTTCTTAGCATAACAAAGAACTGTAGTTTTAATTATACTCTCAGAGTTTGTATTTTTTAATGAACAAAGAGGATCTATTTAGATTAAATTATTTTATATCTTTCAAATACTTGAGAGCAATTCTTATCACCTTAGGATGAGATTGTTTCTGCATTGCTTCCTCTAGCTCTCGGAGTTCCATTTCCAGCTTTTGTTGCTGGATTTTCACAAGCTCGGCTTTTTTGGCTATTAATTGTTGTCTCATCAGGGTTTCTTCATCCACTTCCGGATCAGCAGGGAGTTCTGGGACAATGTCCTCCTCCTTCTGTAGTAATGATTAGGGTATAACATTAATTAGTAATAATTACCTGGTAGTATCACATTCTGATTTATTGTTATTTTGAATTTTAATCTTTTCATTTGTCTACCAATAAAAAGTTTTTGGAATAATCCACTTCATAATTATAAGACAAAATTGCCATTTCTAAAAAATAGATTCACAAATGAAGAAAAAACTTGCTCAGTATGATGAAGTGAACATTATAACTTTGAGTTATCTGAATAAACTTATACTGCTTCTAAGGAGTAAATGGAGATTTTTGAAACTATAAAAACTCTCTTCTGCAAGATAGATAACAATGGCAATGAACATAATGTGAGCTGATATTTCAAAACCTTATAATTTACATTTGAAATATTTAAAGGTAGTTGTTGTTTTTTTTTTTTTTTAAATTTAACAAGTTTATAAAATGACTGAATTTCATTCAGTATAAAAAGAGAGCATTTAAGTGAAAGAAACATATAGGATATACTGAGCCAGGATCTTCTTTCATAAATGCATGCTTATTATTGAATCACTTATTGCCCTTTGTAAATTATTACTGCCATGATTTTTTTCAAATTAAAATTGGCCTAAAAACTGGCTTCTGGAAGACTTTATTTTGATTAAGCATTTTGTTTAAAACTTTGATACAAATTAAACAAACCACCAAAAATTCATTGGTGCCAAATATTAAGCCATCCCCATGCTCAACCTCATGCAGTTATACCTTTGCAATGAACTTTGGGTTGACAAATATGTTACTCTTCCCATCAGTTTCTGCAACAGCTGTAATGGGCCAAGCTGGATCCATGTGGTTTACTCGTACATCAATGGCATACAACTTTCTGTTTCTAAATATTTCATTCCATGTTTGTCGGACTTTGTACATGCATTGTCTTGTCTTTTCATCTACCTGTTGTATTAACGTAGAAAAATTCTTACTTAAAAGTTTGTGTCATATTACTTCTAATGAAGGTGTTACCTGGGAGGAGGGAGTAAATGCAATAGATCAAACAAGAATTTGAACCTGGGCCCCTGAACCACTAGTCAGGTGTTTTAGCAAGATATGGCCAAGCCAAGGGCAATCAAATTTGCCTAATTACCACATTCCTCCCTCCTCATAGCCCCCCCCCCCCCCAACAAACACCCACATCAACATAAGCTCTTCCATTGCAGGCCTTTTACCTGTCACTTCCAAGGCATGGCAATACACCAAATTAACAGAGCAGAAAAATGCAACAGAAAAGACTAGCTAGGATTTGAATCCTAGTCTTGTCTGTCACAATTTTTCTCAATGCTGTTCAGAATATCTCTTCAGAATATTTAAAATCATAATTTTAACATAGATGTTACACATGCATGCACTTTCCAAATATGTTTCATCATGCAAACAAAATTTTGTGACAAAATGAGGGAGAAAAATTATGGTTGGATTAGGAATTGATCAAGGGACCCGTCTTACTAATCATGCAGGTACTCCAACCACGGAGCTACCCAGGCAACTATCCAGTGTCCTTATCCTTTAAAAATCCTCCCCCCTTTGTCCTTGCCAAATAACTATACATGTACAGTACTAGTCTCTAGTTCTGGTTGTACTTGCTTCTAAAAGTCCAGGGGTGGTCAACAGCATCACATTGGGTGGTCAACAGCACCACATTAAGATTGGATAAAGGAAAATGTATGGGTGGACTGGGAATCAAACCTGGGACCCCATGATAACTGGTTAAAAGTTCTATATCCCCTAATCTTCCCTGGAGACAAATCTTATCAGCTACATATGGTAAAATTACCCCACCATCTATCACAACTTTAGGGAAATAAAAAGAATCAATTAGTAAATTATATTCTTTGTATACTGCAATTGTCTGATTCTTTATCTTTCCCAATGTAAAGCCATTCACACACATCAGTTTTTCCTCGGCCCAAAAATGGTGTCAATTTTTTCAAGCACTTGCCTTCTTTCTCCCTGAAGTATATTGCCTCAGAGAGACTTGGCTGTTCCAGTTTTAGATCAGTGAACAAAGTGGTGATTAGCAAAATTTTGAAAAGCTTGACATATGCATGTAGAAATCATATGGATAAGATAGAGATTTCAGTTCAAATGATTTGGTAAATGGCAACGTAATTTATCCCTTTCAAATACATCTAAAATGCATTTGGAGGGTTTAGTATACCGGTACTGTAAATGTATTATATCTAGCGTGTACGATATTTGGGGGAAATTGATTTTTAAACGAGTTAGGTTAGATTTGATTTAGCGCATTTCTCAATATTCTTATTTTATGCATATATGTGCAAGACATTTAGCGTTGTACTTGAATTAGTGGAAGTTCCTTCCTGCCAAAAGCGCTAAAAAAGAATACATCTCCAAATGTAATATGTTTACAGTAAATTTATTAAAATGCAAGCATGTGCCTTTGAACTTATATTAGATACAGAATAATAATTATAAAAAAATTATTCTAGAGGAATTTGTATGCTTGCATAGATTTAAAAGAGGACTTAAGGTCCAAGACATACCCATCCCAACCCCCTTGCCAGTTTCTTCATAAAGGTAATACAAAAATGACCTTGTAACACTTATGACAATAACACATATCTGGAGGAAATTATCTACCATAGACTTTTCCCCACCCTTTTTTTTTTTGACTTGTTCAAAATAGTTTTCATGAGTCTGGAGTTTATTGAAGTTGAAATGGATACCCCATACCTGGATTGGTTTTGACGTTGACCAGCTATTAGAGTTCATGAAAAGAAATTATGGGCGAAAACTATGCCAGAATTTAATAACTTCTTGCCAAAATTATTTTTGGTAAACAATTATGTTTATGTGAAAATATGTTTGAGCAAGTTTAGATGAAAACAGCACTTAATCTTCTTCCTTTATTTTCAGATAAAAGTTGTGCATCCGGTCAAACATGGTCATTAGGTTGACAATTAATATTTGTAAATATGTGCATGGAATATTTGATGCATGTATATTTTTCTTTCCCTTGAAATGTCATAAATTTCCAACTGAGGTGGCTGAAAGACCCCGTTACCAATTCAAACAAGAGATCTTTGCAAAACATCCATGCCCACTCTCTCCACAAATAAGTCCAAGGGACATAACTCTGTCAAAAATGGCTTGGTCATACAGTAAAACTCGGTTAGTACAAACACGGATATTGCAAATTTACGGATATAGAGAAGTTATCTTGGAACCCCAGCTATATAAATTAAATATATTTCTTATACAGATAAAACGAATTACGGATATAGCCAAGCAATTTCATAGGTCCCAGTGACTTCGTTATAACCGAGTTTTACTGTACCATAAAAAGATCTGACCTACATAACTTATTTTTATGATAAATCTGTACACTGAATTTCATTTCAGTATGTGCAACCTCTACAAAGAAAAGGAACAGAAAATGCAAAAAAATTGTATTTTTTCTACATCCAAAGGGCATAACTCTATCCAAAATGACTCAATCATACCGAATGACCTTGACCTAGATATCCTTGATAAATCTGTATACAAATTTTAATTTCATTATGTGCAACCCGAGCAAAGAAAGTGAACGAAAACTGCAAATAATTGGAATTTTTATACGTCCATGGGGCATAATGGCTAGATCCACAATGGCTAGATTGTACCCAAAGTAGAACTTGACCTAGATATTCTTATGTAAATCTGTATACCAAATTTCATTTCAATACAGTGCAACCTCTGCAAAGAAAATCAATGGAAACTTGTGGTGGACCAATTGACCGACAGAGAGCAGCAAAGCAATATGCCCTCCCTTCTTCAAAAGTGGGGGGGGGGGGCATAAACATTTACCGTTTTTCGGACTTACACAATTTATCATAAGGAGCAAAATGTTATCTTGGTCCAAGTACATCATGTATACATGCAACATATTAAGTATTATAAAGGCTGCTGTTGATATCAAAGACACAAGAAAAAATTACCAATTTTTTTCTAGGTAATGAAAAGTATAACATGCCTACAGCAAATGTGCATTTATACATATAAATTTTCTTCTATCAGTTTATAGTGAATTTTATTTTCCATGGTTTTAAAATGTATAGTGAACTTAACAAATTTAACGAATTGGGCATGCAAAGGAGGCAAAAATGTTCACTCCTGACATTTTGCTGTAAGCAAATTTTACTGAATCCTGATTTTTTTTCCACATAGTTCCTACCCTTCCAACTCATGCATTAGTCTGAGAGCCCTGAAATTTGAACAATCTAAGAGGTTAATCAATTAACTGCTAACAATACAGATGCCCACTTAGGAAGAAAAATATTCTGAAGAGGTAATTCATGTACCATTGTGTGTCATAAAGCAAATTTAATCTTTCAAAATTTAAATTGTGAAATATGTTATACATGTATATCTTTTTCAATTTTGAACATTTACACGTACTCCACTGCATCTTTTTTTTTTTTTTTTATCTTGAAGGCTTCTTGATAGACAATAGTATCTTATATGTAGTTACTTAAGACTTTTGTCTGCCTTGTTTCCTTCAAACTTTTTCGTAACATCCCTTTGACAAGAACTTGTGTATACAAAGATGCCAGGTCTTCAAGCCATAAAGGAGAACAGACATGTCAAAATTCAGACTTTAAATATCTTCATTTTTGTATACCACGTTTAAAAATAATTTGCATAATATTCATAGTACAAAATAGAATATTTTATTCTCTTCAAAATTCGCTTGTAGTTAAATAATGGGAAATTTTGACATGTCTGGGTTGTTTTATTTTACTCATATTGGGCTTGAGAATAGGTTTCTGTCAAGCTCTGTCATACTTTTTGTCCATATTTCAGAATTGAGAGATCAATTAAAGCAAAAACTAATTTAACATGGAAGAGCACACATCATTGCATTTTCCCCCCCACTGATTAAAGCAATATGAGCTGCATTTTTGAAAATTTGATTTTGCTCTTAAAATGTTATGATAAATTTGTATGTAACTTAAACCTTTATGAGCAATTAGACTGAAATAAAGCAGAAGAAATACTTTTAATAACAATCCAAAATACAGTTTTACATAAGAAATCATCATTGTACAGGAGGACAATAATGCTATTTTGATTCAATCGAAGCTTATAAATAGCTCTTCCATTGCAAATATGAACAACAGAAGTTTATTAACGTTATTTTTTCTGTCATTGAAAGTTATTTACAATTTTGCAACAAAAAATTCCGACATCATAGTTGCAGCTCATATTGCTTTAACAGGGTTAGCATATCACATTGTTTTCCATAATCCAACAATTTTTTCTACAATTAAATAATAATATACCAGTAATACATTATAAATCTCAGTCATCAAAAAGGTTCATGTTGTTTTTATTCCAACGCTCATGGCTAAGCAAGAATATTGTACTTTGAAATTCACTGTTAACCAAGGGAGAACCTTTGAAAAGCAAAACATTTAGCTTGGTAAGAAACAATTAAGAAACACAATGAACATTCACATTTTAAACATAATATACTTTTGTGATTGAGAAATTTACATACTTCCATTTTTTAACACATTTAATCCCCTAAGCAACATATTGGATTAAGAATATTTTTATTTCTTTTTCACATCAACCTTTTCAGGATGATACAATAACTGCTTGGCTGCTACCTGCTCATTGATCCTTTCATCCAATTTTCTCTGGTTTAAGCATTTTAAATCAAAAGGATATGTACATAACCCTATTACATGTTGTTCAAATTCAGGAATGGACAACAACCAAGATATCAAAATATTTACATAAAATAATTGTTCAAAAATGCTTTCTCAAAGGATCTCCCTAAATCAATTCCTGAATTTTTTTCCTTATCAAAGGAAAATTCAGCACATTTACTGGTACTTTTTAAATCAACCAACTGTGTCAATCCCGAAATTTATTAAGGGTAACACAAACAACAATGGAATTTATTTCAAGTGTAACTGGATGCTAACCTTTTCAAAAGTTGTACAGAACGTCTGTACAATATTTTGAGCAAATAAAGAAGGGTAGGATGATTTCGGGAGATTCTTGATTATAGAATCAATTAAGTACAGAGTTGGGAGCTTCTTGGATGGCTCAGCCTGAAAGTAGAAAATCAGAAAATGCTTTTCATGAACATCAAATTCATTTCAACCAGTCATGCTTCCTCGAAGATCTGCAAAATACAAATACAATAAATATATAAACATAAAATTAGTAAACTACAGATTTGCATACACATTAAACATATTCATGATTTATATTTGTACAGCATATTCCGTCAATATAAAAGTCAAGATATCAATGTCTTCTTCTCTCTCCACTTCTTTTTTCACTCTATGGAATGACGACAAGACAGTTCTATTTACACCATTATTCATCTGTTCATAAGTCCTTCAAAGCTTCCGTTCTTCTTACCCTCCTCAGACACACAGCTTCAATACTCTCCAAATTTCCAAATAATCTTATTGGTGCATAAATTTTATCTTTACATATGAATTGATCAGCAAGCAATTATTCTGAAGCATACATGCAAGTTTATGTATGAAAATGTACAATTTATAAGAGAATTAAGTATAGAAAATTGTTACTTGTGTTATGCGACGTCATATTTATCCTGAATGATTTAAACCGAATTTTGCAATTATAAAAGTTTTAATGTACTTTTTTGGGGAGATGCATCGACATGCTTAATTCTTTCAGTTAAAAGATAGCATTACCGGTAGTACCGTGTTGTTTTGAAAATTGAAGAATCACTCTTTAAAATTCTGCAAGTCGGCAGAACAGGCAATGTATTGTAGTATCAAATAAAATTCCTCCGAGATATGCAGATAAGAACTATTATCTGGCAATAGGACCAGTACAATGCATTCACGTGTACTTGTCTCTCTTTTAAGGACCTCATGAAAATTCATGACTCATAGAAGTTGCTGTTGTTATTACAGCTTCGCAAAACTCTTTTTTTTTCAAATACAATTTCTATAGATCTCTTGACCTAGGAAATTTGCTTCTCTTCTTTGGGCAAACTATTTCAAATCTCTGTAGTTTCATTGTTTTTATTGAACACTTTTTTGAATGGATTTCATACAAAAGTTTTATAGCATAAAATAAGGAAATGAATCTTGAAAAACTTTCAATTTTCTTTGAATCAGCAAATTTGACATAAAATTTTTAAAAATGCACCCCCTCTAAAAAGTGAACATAAAATCAATGAAACAACATATGATTTATTGAAAATAACTGTGATTACCCATAGTGGATGTATACCTACAACATTTCAAGTAAACTTCTATTTTGACAGCAGCTGACATTTTCAAATTTTAACACAATTTTTGAGTTATGAAAAAGCTTGCAAAGATAAGAAAATTTAGATAAAATGATTCTTTATACAATTTTTATATTATTTTAATATCAATCTAATATTGGCACCACAGTTACCATTCTTTAATTACCCAGAATATATAGAAAAAATTTATTCTTGTTTATGCTCATTCCATGATGAATGATTGAATCCTATTCATATATAAGCTTGTAACAGTAAACACTTCACTCCATCCTTTTCAAAAACCAAGTATACACTTCCATATGCTTCTCACTGCTCAGTTCACCAACAATTTGTGCCACATGTATAATTGTTATTACACGCCTTGCCCCTTGCAATGAGGGCGATGAAATATTTAATACAGGAAGCAAGTTTTTTTTTCCTTTCAGAAATGTTCAATATGGAAGGCAAACAGATATATCCTCTCATAAAAGTTTTTGTATTTATTTGTTAAACATCCCTTTTTGACTTTTGAGAATTGTTCACTCATATGGAAATGCCACCACTTGTCAGTGGAGGCTGCAAATTTAGACTTATAAAAGATTCCTCAATGCTATGGAGCAGTGAGGAATCTTTTATCAAGCTAGGACCTATCTGCAGCACAGGGCCTGAGTTTATATGGACTCATCCATAACATCTGCCCCATGTCTTGTGACTTAGGAGCACATACTCTAACCACTGCTCCACATGGGCAACTAAAAGCTTTTGTTAAGAGCTAGGCTAAATCAAGGTGCTTCCAAATCCATATTTGCAAAAGAAGTTGGCACTTGTACATTGAAACCAACAATGTATGTCTTTGCTAAATGAAAGTCAAGACAAATTCACATATTTATTGAATAGTTCATTATGTGCACATAGTTCAGTTTTCCTTACAGCAATCTCACTAGGTAACAAAATTGCCGATTACTCAGAGTATGTGTACTTGAATATTTTCCAAACCGAATTTTACTCTTTATATATCAAACAGTCTCTCTACTTTCCAAACCGAATCTGGCTTCATTACATAGCGAACAGTCTCTTTACATTTCAAACCGAATTTAGGCTCCTTATATAGCGAACAGTCTCTGTACTTTCAATATATCGAACAGTCTCTACTTTTAATGAAGATATTACATGTACAAGGATACAGGTTAGTTCAGGCTATCCAAAAAGGTTGTACAAGTTTTGCAGTTTTGCAGTGAAATAAAATGCTTCTGAGAAAGTTATTGATTTATGTTATATTTTTTTCACTTTGTTAATTACAAACTACATGTACTTCTATAAATGTATTTTAAAATTTGATGCTGCATTTTAGGTTATTATCAAGAGGTTTTAGCAAATGCAGATAACTTGGTTAATAAAAATGAGCTCTAACTCAACATAAGTCATAATCCAAATATCTTAACTTTTACATTTAACAATAAACACAGAGAAAAATCCCCCTCCCTCCTAGGCCTCCTTTAACATAATCTGCTTCCAACCTTTGTTTCCCAATTTCGACATCTCAAAACAGTCCTTTCAACAATAACTTATTAAAAGCTTCATGTACTACTAGTAGTAACCAGAAGGCCATAAATAAGCATTGTCTTGGTTGGCAGGAATTTCCTATGCATTCATTGTGCATTGTCATTATTACCCATTTTTTCATTAAAATCAGTTTTTGCCATTCACTAATGCATAAATGACATAAAATAGGACTGTAAAGATTTTTCATCCTATGGACAAGATCCATAGTACTCCATACTAAAATACATTAAGGGATTTTTAAAATGGTACATATTTATTTGGTTCATTTACGTGGTTAATACACTTAATTTTCCTGCTGTCACGTTTTTCGGTGATTTTCGATTTCTTAAACTTTTGATATTTTATACTGACCAGTGAAATTTCCAGAGTATAACCAGCCTTGTTTTTAAATTTTTTTTTTTTTTTTTTTTTACACCGAGTGCTGTTTTATTCAATTGTCTGTTCAACAGAAAGACAACACAATACGTTAAAAAAAATTCTCGATGAATTGAAATACATCTTCTGCATAGACAAAATCATATCAATAACTCTAAAGTTAAATCTTTACTGTTTTCATTAAGTCCTTAAAATCTAGCACATTTCTAAACAAATATGTTTAAACACATCTTAAATTCATGTGTTAGCATGTTAAGTAAGGATTCATGAAGGGAGTAAAAAAAAATTGCAACTTCCTACAGCAGAAAATTTGATATTTGAAAAATCATTAGGAGTTATTCATATGAATTGTTATGCAGAATGTTTTCAATATTCTGGAACTTCCTGGTGTTTCTAATCTGATTTTAACACTTCCTCTTCCACCACCATACCGAGTCAGAATTAAATGTATAATACCAATTTAAACTAGAATTTTTTTTCAAGAGACCATGACAGATGAATTGATAATGAAATTAAAATGATCAGACTTTGCATATCAGATGTTGTACAAATGGAACAAATTTTCTCAATATCCAAGATGGACCCCCACAAGATTTAACAATGCTTGCTTTGTTCCATTGCATGTCACAACAAACAATGCCAAATACTTGTAGAAAGCATTAATGAAAACAAAGAATATTTATTTCATGAGTACAACAACAAATGAAACTGTGTCTACAATATACAGATTGATTAAATCTTGTTCTACATCCTGTTCAAGAATTTTTCACTTGTACACGGTAGAGGCAGGTGTTACAGTACGCAAGTGTTCTTAAAATAATGAAATGTAGTTCCTCATAATACATAGTACTTTAAAAGAAGACAGACAACTTCTATTGTAAAAATTTAATTTCTTAAAACAATTAACAATTAAACATTTGCAAATGATGACTGATTTGTACATGTATGGGTTGTTTGCTCAATCCTCAATTGATTTATTTTTTAATCATGTAAATGAGGTAGATATGTAGAGATAAAGTGTTGAACTTTAAATAATTATTAATATATAAACAAAAGGCTGAACTTTGATAAGAAAGAATGTTATTAATTAACTTGAAATCATTGGTAAACAATCCATATGGTACACCTACAGTCACATGACACGTTATTTCCGGATAATGACGTTTAAGAAATTTGGAAAATCCATTCCAAAAAATTAGGCCTATTTATCTTTAAAATTAATTTAAAATACTGATGAAATTGAATTCAGGAAGAAAAATATCAATTAAATAAACCTGTTGTAAATGCGTTTCTATGACTTTTACGATTTCTGGCGCATACTGCTCGTTGTCCTCAGCCAGCATGGTCAGCATGTTGATCAGAGGTTTGCTGTTTGCAGATAGGTCTTCCAACGAAGATTGGTATTCTTGGATAACCTCTTCTTCCATTGTACCAGCTTAGTTCACTTTGTTAACTTCCAAATACGTTCATTATCTCAGTACCAGCTAGTTGTGAATCTACCCTCTGTCTTTCAAAATGTCTCCTTCCTCGCTGACCTAGTTTTGCATCTAAGGTTGTCAGAACAAACATTTTTTGATTGGTTAAAACTTTGTGCAGTTAACCAATAAACGTGCCTAATACATTTAGAGCAATTTTAACAAAGTAGTCCATGTTTATCTTCAATTTTTGATGGAAATTTTTACGTATCTATACATTTGTCTTAATGACTCTTCTCTTAAAATCAATTTAGCAAATGTTTAGTACTTCTTGAAATAAGTTTTGCAATTAAAAAAAAGAAGGGAAAAAATAGTATTCAGGCGCAGAACTAACTTCCGGTTTTGTAATATTAAAACCAATACGATATATCCGGAATAATCATAGGTACTCAATATAAGTAAGCTCGATTGCTGTTGAACAATGATTGCTGAACTTTTGAAATTTTATTTTGAGTTCATTGTGATTTAATCAATGTATTTATACTGACTTATAATCTTATTTATCATATCTGTCTGCCAGTAGGTGTGTAGCAAATGATGATGATGCTGATCAGATGATGTGAAGTACCACTGAGCACTGCTGAGTAAGGGTATGTTGTCAAGTTGTAACTCTACTAGCGATACACATCTAATATATAACACAACAATTTACATTTTATTAACATTCAAATTTATCAAATTTTCTAAATAGACAAATCTAACGTTACTCCATTTAACAGCTGTTTAATATCCTTTAATTTCATCATGATAAACACTGGTCCAGTACAATCACTTGATCTAGCCTAGCTATCTTGCAAGATTTATATATATAGTTTTTCTACTATTAAACTTTCAGAATAGGTCAGTGAATCTTTTTATTTCACTTGATACATATATAAGGAATGTAGCCTAGCTATCTTGCTAGATTCGGCTACATATATAGATATTTTGTTAAATATATTTATTATTTATGCTATTATATATCTAGAAGTGAAAAAGAACATTAATTTGATACATTAATAATCTTCCAAAACGGCAAATTGACAGTAATTAAAGAAGGACAACCCATTACTGATTAGTAACTTGATTAAGTGCTAATCATTAAACAAAGAAGAAGACGTGGTGCATCCTTTAGAGTCTCAAGCACGTGTCATATGGGGTGGTGACTATGAAGAGTTAATTACGAGACGGCATATTTATATTAAACGTATAACGTTAGTCATTAATTATACATGCATCTACATTACCATAGGAAATACAGAGCTGTCTTCGGTAAGGTGTCAATTATTTTGAGCCGACCTGTCAGGGCCGAAGTGTCAACCAACACGGGCCGAGGCTGAGAAGTCTACCATATAAAATGTCCGAGAGGAGAAAAATGTGATGGACCATTGGGATTCAAATTCCCTGAATCTCTAGTCAGTTCAGCTATTTTGCCACAGGTGATTGAACCTTTTTGACTGTCTGATTTCTCTCTTGTATTCTCTCTGAAGATTTGGACGGGGTTCCATCCAATGCATGCAATGTTGGGCGAAAGATTTCTCCATGTTTTTAAACCCTTCAGCTCAAAATATTACTAACTGTGTGTCCCTAACATATATTCTCGCTGTTTCCACTGCAAAACTTTCAATTTAACAACATTAATACCCTGAAATTGAGGCCATTGAATATTTCACCTATCTATTTTCCCAATTTAGTTTGCAAGATATATACCTGTACTATAATTCAGTTCAACGCGTTTAATTGTGCAGATGCTAACTACGAGGGTACTGTGAAATCACAAATTTTCATGGTGGGTAATTTTCGTTGTTTTCAAGGTGTGAAGAGACCCACAAATTCATGTCCATCACGAAATGTAAAATGAGACATACATAACTACTCAATAATTCTACATCCACCAAATCAAATCCCCAAGAACCAAGAGTTTTTCTTCAAACCACAAAAATTTGACCCCATGAAAATATGTGATTTTACAGTACTTCTGATCATAGATGAAAAAGGAATTTATTACTACAAGGTATATATCTTTTTTGGCAATTAAGGTAAGAACTTCGAGAAATTAAGCTCTCAGGCCGTCAATCTCAATCCATTTTTAGACCAGCGAGCTACAGATCTGCAGCTAAAACATACCGCTATATAAGTAAAACATGGAGAACAGTCAAATGTTAAATGTAGACGTGTATTACAAGAACAATATCCACATAAACACTTTGAGCTATGACACTTCATAATGCCATAGCTAATAAATTAATATTTTTGATAAAATCAGAAAGGTAACCCTAAAACTTTTGTCCTGCCGTACTTTATTTTTTTGGCAGTGTTAACAGTGATAGAGAATGTGCTCTTTTAATTAAATTTTGCATGTCACAGGTGAATATGGAGGACTTCAAGTATTTGTTTAAAGTTGTGTTGATTGGTGAAGCAGGAGTTGGGAAGACATGTTTAGTCAGAAGATTTACCCAGGTATGTAACTTCAGTATAAGCAGGGACTGATCTGTCTAAGGAGGGGTATGTTTTGCAATTGTAAATGGGGCCAATATTGACCCTACATGGGGCAGTGGAAAATTCCTGCATTAAGATGCATAATTCTATATATCAGTTTTTAATATTTTGATGTATGATGTTTGCGTGGTTAATAAAAAAAGAAAAAAATGTTATATGCTTTCAAAATGCTACTCCTCCTAGAGTTTTGGTCTGATTTCAATATAATTTGAAAAATAGAAATTTCTGTAAAATTCTTTTTAAAGGCATCTTTTCCACAATCAAAGAAATCAGAGATCATTATTCTATCTATTGCTGTTGCAAAGTTTCAAGTCCACTTGCTTCTTTTCTCTTCCTTTGTTATAAGTACATCCTTACATGTACCAGTAGAGCTACATTCTTGACAGAGACTTCTGGTTTCTCTACCTCAGAATTAATAGGAGGCAAACTGCATAATGATTATACAGTTAAACTGTAAAACATATGTGATTTCAGTATAAGCCAGTGATGGGTGGGGGTGTAAAGTGGCAATAGTCTGAAATACTCAGGTGACTTTTGTGATCCATGGTCTCCTTGCTTTTCTAGTCTACATATTCACCTGAGCAACTCTTAACCATTGCAATCTGCAACCAGAAGAAAAGAATTGGAAGAAAAAGTAATTTGCTATTTTATGAAGGTAAAAATATTGAGAAATAAATCTTTGAAAGTAATTTTTTTCCCCTAGGGTTTATTTCCACCTGGACAGGGCGCTACCATTGGTGTGGACTTCATGATAAAAACTGTGGAAATTAATGGCGAGAAAATTAAGGTATATGTTTGATTCAATTGATAATCCAGCAAGATTTATTACAAGGGAAATTATAGAAATGTGTTTTCAGATGAAACAAACTTCAAATATCACAAAGATAACTACTATAAAAGTATATTCATATTTTATAAGTATTTACAATTTTGTTCACCTCATATTTGTCACTTTGTATATTATGCATGTATTAATCGTGTTAATTTGTATTATGTTATCAATGTTCATGACTGTATGGATTATACATGTAACATGGTAATTGTCAATAAAGTGAATTGAATTAAGTATAATAAATAAGATTAGGAACATAGATTTTAAATTTTTCAACAATCAAAGTTTGTCAAAAATCCTAATATGTGATAAAATGTAATATAAATTTATAATGGATATATAAAAAATAAAATTGTGATCATCATAGAAAGTCTGCACTTTGTTAATAATTAAGATAATTGTACAGTATCATTAAAAAAAAAAAGAAATCAAAAAATATAAATCAATCTGAGCAACCATTTTTTGATTGGTATCACTTGTTCTTAATAAATTCCATTGGGAATCATTGAAACTCTTCCTCAGCTTCAGATCTGGGATACGGCCGGCCAAGAACGGTTCCGCTCCATCACACAGAGTTACTACCACTCAGCTAACGCTCTTATCCTGGTGTATGATGTCTGTAGTCAACTCTCCTTTGATAATATTCCTCACTGGATTCATGAAATTGAGAAGTATGCCAACACCAAAGTCTTCAGCTACCTTGTTGGTAAGTCTAATGGTAAACATACTTCCAAGGAAATTTTGAGACAAAAGAGTATAAATACTGGTGCATCTTGTACATCTAACAGTAACATTGAATTACAGGAAATAAGATTGATCAAATTAATAGAAGAGAGATTCCTTCATATATTGGAGAACAATTTGCCAAACGTTATGAGATGAAATTCATAGAGACTTCTGCCAAAGAAGCAGAGAATGTGGATGCATTGTTTTATGACATTGCCACGGAATTAACAAAGCAGGCCCATCAGCAGGCTCTGGAGTCGGATAAGAGTGTCAATTTTAAGGCTCACAACACTTCTACTATCTCAAGCTGCTCAACTTGTCTTAAATTTTAGTAGGGATGGGTATCGCCAAAAATTTCGTATCGCGATATATCACAATTTTTTCCCACAATATCACGATAATATCATATTTTTAAAAGCAGTTTTTACAGTAATTTTATATAGAAAGTCATTATTTTTCTAAAAAATATGCTAGAAAAACAAAATTTTACTCTCTTGAAATTTTTATGTATATAAAATCAATTACGTTTGGACGGTAAGATGCCATTCCTTTCACTTTTTACAACATTTTTTATACTTTCTGTAATTGTAATTTGAAAGATTGAACAAATAAATGTATAATTTCTGGACTTTATGATAAGTACCTAAAGACCGTATCACGATACGTATCACGCAACAGAAAATCGCGATATACCGGTATACCAATAAAATCGCACATCCCTAAATTTTAGTCTCTACAGGTATGGAATATACATGTTTTAATGGAGGTGTTTTTAGAAAAAGAAATTCTAGTTCAATTTATTACCACTCTGTCAAAGTATTTTGTTGAAAAAAATTTTTTAAATTGACTTGAATATTTCTTTTTTGAAAGAGAAAATTGTTTTACAATACTTTTACTAGATTTAATGAGGAAGAATTATTATCATTCATCACTATTGTTATACCTTTAAAATTTTGTTCCTATGCAACTCTATATGAAAAAAAAATCTAACATTTCTAATGTTTTACTGAGCGAGCATAAAAAAATAAAAGTTTGACTGCTGAGTGAGATGTTGGACCTGTTGATGAGATGTTAGATCACTTACGTCACACAATTGGCGGAGCTTAATTTAATTTGCATTCATTGCTGTTTAGCTGTGAGAGACATTATGTTTAAATCATGGAAGACAGTGCAAGATACATGTATGTCAAAATAAATATTAAAATGAAAGGTATAACAAAACATTTCTTGACTGTATTCTTGGGCAAAATGTGTTTTGTTGACCTTCAAACCAAACTGTCTGCCTTCGGCCTAACGGCCATAGGCAGACAGTTTAGTTCTTAGGTCCAACAAAACGCCTGTTGCTCTCGAACTCATCAATAAATGTATGTTTTTCAAATCAATTTTTTAAAACACATGTATAATGTGCTTGTATTTTTTTTTTAATAAGGTATTAAGTAATTTTATTATATCCTTAATTGATGAAAAGGTTATTTATCTGTAATGAATTATAGTGCAGATTTTACAACAAGAGTTCTTCTTGATGTTTTCTATTTTGAAAGTACAAGTATATTATATAAGAAAACTTTTGCAGTGCAAAAGAGAGTGAGTCTTAAGGTTGAGTGGCAAATGCCGAGTTCTCTGTTGAAAGAGGCCTCCACATGATTATGTAATAGGATGTCATTTTTGAAACAAACCATAATTTACTTTTATGGAACTTTTAATTTGTTTTTTGCTTTCTTACAGTTCTAATATTTCCATATTGTTGTACAGTGTTGTTAAAATGTGCCATGCTTTATACGGAAGTGATGTATTGATGACAATTACCGGGTATCTGTTTTTTCTATCAATACAAGCATTTATATTGAATGTTGGGCTGCGGAATGTTGACATAGTATACTTTGGGCTTTGAAATTCACTTTTTTGTCAAATACAATTCTTAACAATTTATTTGAATTTTGAATTGATGTTTATTCATGGTATTATTTTTTTTTTCAATATTTCTTTTATGAATAACAAAATTTCAATTGAAATTAAGTTAGTGAATCTTTTAAAAGAAGTATATGCTTAAAAAAAATAAAAGCACATTGTATGAAGTCAATATATAAATTGTAAATCAAATTGTTCATTTCCCGATCAGTCATTCCTGATGAAACAGTTGATTTACCAGTAACCCCACTCACCCTTCTTTCTGTTGGTACAGTTTATTTTTCTTTTGTTTGCATTGATATAAGAGTTATCTTATTTTTAAAACTCTAGTCAACACTGTTTAGTGTATTTTTTGAATTTTCAGTTTTTCATTGTTTTCCTCTCAGCTTTATACACCAATAGATTTATTTTCATACTACTAGTGCCAATTTTATTTTCTTCCTGAGCATTGCTTATATGTGTTTTTTATTATGGTATAATGATCTTTTTCAGTTGTTTGAATAATCAATTTTATTCATTAGGTCATATTGCATACAATTATATGGAATAAGCACTATTGAAAAAAGAAATGTAAACCAGAGATTTTTTTTAATCAGTGCTTTTGCATTCTTTACTCTTTAAATTTAATCTAGCATTATCAGACAACACAATATTTTATTTTTTTCAAAATACCTTTTTTGTGCACTACATTTAAAAAAAGTCATTAGCAATTGTTAATTTTTTCTCATGTAGCACAATATTTGCATGCTGGTAAGACGTATTTAAAACACTTTCAAAATAGTGCTTATATTGGTCTTGGATTATGTGTTGCAGATATAAAAATGCCAAACATTAAGCTTTGTATACGAAACCGCTTATAGCATTAAAACCCTGCTGTAAGCACACGTATTGTATAAGGAAATCCATTGCATTCAACTTTTGTTTGACAGTTTTGTACAAGTGGTGCTTTTGCATCAAGTTATTAAGAATACTCAACATTTCCATTGTTTTGTCTTTTTGCTGAGTACTTTGTAATAAATTTTCTGATTGAGGTCCATTTGTTTTCATTAGCTCCTCTGGTCAGAGACCAAAAAAGGTGCCTTGTGGCAACGTACTTTGAAAAAATTACGCACTTCAAAAAAAATTCAAAGTGCGTTAAAATTGGGACAAAATCAACGCGCCTTGAAAAAAATTTCAAAGTGCGTCAGATCTGGGACAACATTAGCGCACTTTGTAATTAAGATTAATCTATTTAAATAACTGTAAAAATAAAGGCCATCATCTTGCACATGAATTAGAACAATTTTATACATCTAAAAACTTATCAAATGTAACTATAAAAAGACCGTTATGTTGTGTTGGAAATTAATTTTAATCAGAATACAAACTTGGACTCCATTTTGTTGCATTTCCCGTACCCCTAAGGGTCATATGTAAAACGTCTATATCTCATATCTTGGAGTGACGTCATCAACAAAAAAGTTATTCGACCAAATTCAGATATTCTTTTTATCATATCTAAAACATTGACTACATTAAGTCATGCACATGTTTTCAAAGTGCGTTTATATAGTCGATATTAACGCAATTTGAAAATAAAGATTATTTTTTCAAAGTGCCCAAATTTAACGCACTTTGAATTTTTTTTTCAAAGTGCGTAATTTTTTCAAAGTGCGTTGTAAAAGTTCCTCCTCAAAAATTGTGAATGGCCACAGCGTGAGGGAGTGCAGGACCATATCGAAATATAGTGAAAATGCGTTAATTCTTGAAAATCTTCTTTACTCCTGGGTATTGAATAAATTAACTAAATACATAGTTATGATGATGATTATAATGATGATGATGATGGGGTGCTTCTTCGAAAATTGTGAATTTTATGGCTCCAGGGTTTATGGAAAGCCAACGGGTTCAAAATTCCAACTCTGTAATTCTTAAAATGTACACATGTAAACCTGAAATTGTAAATTGTAAATCTTAATTTCATAATTTGTAAATTGTTCTTTCACAATTTGTTAAATGTAAATTATCCAACTTAAATTGAAAAGTGTAAAAATGTAAATGCACGTTATGTCAATGATCACGTGTAGTTCGTAGACTTGCAATTTGTCAACTTATGAAATGTACTTTCGTGATTTGTAAATTATGCAAGGTTGCATATTAAGACGAAAGAGGGCGCTATAATAGTGGAAAGTCATTTCGCTCCAAAGGTAAAGAAGATTACCTATAACCAATTGAGATTTGTGATATGCACGCATATTATGCCTTCAAACGGTTTACAAATAAGATTTAATGCAGAAAAGATCTCGTGAATCTTATCCAAAAGGGGGACGAGGTGCACCCTAGTCAAAATATTCCAAACCAAAAAAAAAATTCTTCGATAAGCAAAAAAATAATAACCTTTTTCGTATTAGTGGTTGTGGTTTGTGTGTGTGTGTATGGGGAGGGCGGGGGCAAAAGTCATATTCTATGTGCATACATCAGTATATACATTTGATAACTTTGTACATTAAATTTTGGGCAGGGGTCCGGTTTCCCAAATTCCCTGCTAAATCCGCGCACGGAGAGGTGCAGAATGAATAGAACCCGAAAGTTTTTTTTCAGTTTTATAAAGAAGCGTGAAGAGTAGTATCGGAGAGTGGCTCCCCCTTCCCGCTTTTTCTCGACAATGTTTTACTGTAAATTAGTATCAAAACCCATCATAACTACGGATCGAATTGTCTTGTGAAAAAGTAAGAACCATAGCACAGCCTCCCCCAGTGTCAATTATTTTTCTGGGTGCCCCTTCCAAAAATGTTGCTACAGGTATGAGGACTACATTTTTCACGTGTTCTGTTTTTGTGTGATTGTTGGGCCCAACTTTATTTTGTTTCACGAGGATACATGGAATAAACTACTGTATACAGGGAAATTTTCGCCACCGTTTTACCCTTTCGCCCTACCCTCATTTGGGCGAATTTAAAACGGGGCGAAATGAAATAATACAGTACATATTTTTTTAATAAAACTATAAAACGGGGCAAAATTGTTTGCAAGTATGAAAGGGCGGAAATTAAACGGGACGAAAATAACCCTGTATACAGTATATATGTAACTCAACAAAACTGAGGATGTGTTCAGCTCTATAAAATCATCTGATTAACATGTATACAAACTCAATGAGTGGTGCAAAGAGAAGGAACCCCCCCCCCCCCGCCCCTCACTTCCTAGTAGTGTGTTAGTCGTAAATCTTACAAAATATTATAGAATATATTAATGATTATTTATAAACACAAAAATAGTCATGTGTTTGGAAGAAAAAAGAGAAAAAACAACATACTTATTATATAATCACTTCAAATAACTTTTTTATTTAAATTTTCCGTATATACAAAATGTACTTTACAAAAACAAGAATGGGGTCTGTCAATGCATGTATATTTTCAAATTCCAGGATTTATTTTCTAAATGAGGGTTGAGCTTCATGTCCACTAAAATAAAATCATCCAAACGCAAAAAAAAATCGTGCACGTGTGTGCGGGGGGGGGGGGGGGGGGGGGGGGGGGGGGGGGGGGGGGGGGGGAATGGACAGTTCTTGTTGATAAGCCGTTTCAAATATTTATATGACTCTTCTACTTATTTACGAGAGGTTCACAACTCCTGAAGGGGGGGGGGGTCAAAGTTATTGCTTAATTGTTTTACCGTATAAAAGTCATTGATGAAAATCCGAGGGGTCGATCCTGGGGCCCATTTTACAAAAGAACTTACGACTAAGACTGAAATTTTATTTTACTTACAACTTTTTATTTTACATTAATTTGAAAATTGTTTTTATCTTTTAAAAATAATTCAACAAGATATTTTTATTTTAGCAATTTCAACCAGGATAATCAATTTTACAAAATTTTAAAATCAGCTAAATTTTTTGGTCTTAGTCGTTAAGTTTTTTTTTTTTTGTAAAAGGGGCCCCTGGCCTCTATATAACCCCCATTCACCCTTCTGCCGAATCTACCAGTAGCACTACAGAAAAGGCTTTTAAAAAAAGTTATAAAATTATTCAGGATTGTTGGGAGTTTTTACGAGAGTATAATCTGTTAATACAGTCAAACCTGTTTTAAGAGGCCACCTTTGGGAAGATTGGAAACTGGCCACTTAAGACAGGTGGCCTCTTATTCCAGTTTGCCCTTGAAATAGCCAGTCGGTAAAAAATGAACATTTAGCACCACAGTTAAATTAAAAATAATCAGAGTAAAACAGGTCAATTTAACAAAAGCTATTATGTGCATTAATTCATGTACATTAAAAAATATTAGAAACCCAAAAAGGTTTTGTTGTTATATTAAAATATTAAATTATTTTAATTATCATTTGACGAAATACATGTGCCTCACTTAAAATTATTTTGTCTCCCATCCCTATCCCCCCCCCCCCCCCCCCCACACACACACACCAAAGAAAATGCTAAAACAGTTTAATGGTTTAAAAAAGTCTAGAAAAATATTTCATTGAGAAAATAACAGTATATTCTTTTTCTTAAAAAATCAGTTTCATATGTTCAAGTAATGATCAGCAGTGTAACCCCCCCCCCCCAACCCCCCAACCCCCCCAACACACACACACGTAATTAATTGGCAGTTCACTTACTTACTCAATTTATTTGAAAAGTCTGGTACATTCTTTTTTATAAAGCTGTAAGAATTTCTCTTAATACACAGGCACACAAATAATTGTATTCTGTTGACCAGACTGTGGCAGAGAGGTGTATTATGCAATTCAAAATCCAAACAGGTGTTAGGTGCAGTAGAGCATAACTAATCCTTATTGATCGTCTCCTGATAGTGAAATGCACGGGAAAATCATGCCATATAAAGCACATTGTTTTCACAAGAACAGCAGTTAGGGCTTCTACATGGAATCAAAATCTAGAAGGTGTGAAAGTATTTATAGCCTAATGTATTAGTTCATATGATGAATGGATATCGTAGAGTACAAAATCTAGCTTTAAGAATGAATTTCTTAAGCTTTGGGAAAATTAATTAATTATTTAAATGTCTTCATTTTTCAATCGTCAGTAGTAAACAAATTGACTGAATAGTCCAACAGGAAAACATTTTTTTCATTAATACTAACAAAGTTCAGCGTATCTAATTTGTTTAATTGCTATAATAGGTTAAAGTTGACAAACGAGCGTATAATTACCCAAGCGAATTTGTTTGAAAGATATGACAGAATCGCAACAAGTGACGAAATGGCCGCTTATTACAGTGTAAATAAGGTTTTGGGTGAAGATCTGAGTGGCCGCTGGCCGCGTTACACAGGTGGCCGTTTATTCCAGTTAAAAGATATAGGAAAAATCGTCGGGGGGAACTGAAAGTGGCCGCTGACTGCGAGTGGCCGTTGATTTCGGGTGGCCGCTAAGACAAGTTTGACTGTACATTATTATTTACAAACAGTCTTAAAGACAGACATGAAATTATTTTATTCATCAGCCTTTCTTTATATTTTTGCCTGGTGGGACGCATTCATTGTCATCGTCGTCCTTTACACCCTGTGATGTGTAGGGCAGCAAAACTTTCTCCACTCATGTCTATTCTGGGCCAGCCGCGTCAATGATCCTCAGGTCTCGTGCATTGCTGGACGCACTGGGGAAATGATTAAATTGTTAGGCAACGAATTAACCTGCCACCCTTATAGCGCCCCCTATCGTCTTAATAAGTGTTAGCATAATGCAACCTTGCATAATTTACAAATCTACAATTTTTACATTTCACAAGTTGACAAATCGTAAGTCTACGAATTACACGAGAGCATCGGCAAAACTTTCATTTACATTTTACACTTGTCAAATTACGCATGGGTAGTTACAACTAACAAATTGTGAAAAAAACAATAGTTTTCAATCACGTGACTTCCGCCCTCTCAAAATAGAGTTGGCAGCCATATTGGAGGTGGAGTTTGTTTACGCATCATGAGTGAAAAAGGCGTTAACAAACCATGTCAAAGGGGTACATCAAGGGAAAAGTTAGTCGATCGTTCCTTGACGTACCGAGAGAGTTTAGACAGCGTTTCAAAACAGAGATATGATGACAAACTCGCTTTAATTCAGAAAGAAGACCCGTATCAGATAGAGAAAGCGAAATGGTCGAAAGACGTGGAAAAATGGGCTTCTGTGACATACCCCGACATTGTAAACTTTCTTCTGTACACAACAAGTGCTTATACACTCGATGAACTGAAATCATATAAAGGGTTAGAAGCATATAACCAGTTCGTGAGCGGATGGGTAAGGGATGTTGCAGTGTGTGAAATTAATGGCCTGTGCGTACAGGGTACAAGTCAAAACGGCACCTGGTGAAAACGGCACTTAGGAAATATGCAAAACGGCACTTGAGAGTAGTCAAAACAGCACTTTAGAAAAGTCAAAACGGCACTTTTTTTATTTTGAGAATTTGATATTGTTTATACAGAAAATGGATCTTAATATTACATATATAATAATAAAAGTGTATATTATTATTGATAAAAATTTTATTGGAAAAAAATTAAACTGATTCATTTGAAAATTATTGTACTTTTGTACAGTGGTTAGATTTTTTAAATGCACTTCTTCTTTAAATTATATGTCTATTATTTTCTACTAAAGAGATCAAATCCCAATTATATTATTATACATGATCCTTTGAAATTTTAAAATTTATAGTGTTGCAAATATACTTCTCAGTTTTGGGGGTTGCCAGTCACAGTTGACAATTAGAAGCCAGTTAGAGTATGTTTACTTAGAATACACTTGTAGGAATAGAAACAAAAGACCATTTCACACCTCCCCTTCAATAATCTGTTGATCGTCAATTTGCAATCATATCAGAGACATATAAATCTCTCTGTCTCTGATCATATACAGCTACTATTGTGTATTTCTCGACAAAATGTCAAATAGATTGTACACAAGTTAGAAAAACTTAGATAATCCTCTCCCAACTGTACATAAAATATGAATAGCCATACAACATTTAACAAAATAATAAACATGTACATAGAAGAACAAAACATTTGTTTTTTCATAATAAAGATGATACAATGTTGATATTGTTAAAATAATTTCAAAATTAGATAGAAATGTGAGATAAAGTGACTCTTACTGAATTTTCTTTTTTTTTTTTTTAAATCATTTACACCATTTCTTTTTTCATATTATCAACACCACACTACAAATGTAATTATTCTTAATCCCACATATTGTTGTGCTATAGCTTATAAATACTAACTTTAAAAATATATTGAAAATAAAGCAAAATTGAAGCCACAAAAATTCTAAAGTCAATAAATTAAATTTCGAATTAAAAAAGAACTTATGTCAAATATATATCATAACACAGTTATAAGTGCCGTTTTAACCAAGTGCCGTTTTCACTAAGTGCCGTTTTAACCAAGTGCCGTTTTGCATATTCCAGGTGCCGTTTTCACCAGGTGCCATTTTCACTAGATACCGTTCTAACCATAATTCTGCGTACACACTTCTCGGGTAAGACATTTTAAGATGCATCTATTGTTACGACTTGTTTTAAAAGGCACGATCTATAGGACAAAAAACAAAAACAAAACTTTGCATCGTTTGATCATGTTGAGATCAAAGATTTCCGTAGCTGATAGTGTAAATTCGGATGGAAATTTAATGGTTGTTTCAGGTTATTTTCTATCCAAGTCTTCATGTCTTAGAAATCTTCAATATCCCAACTAAATAATAAAAAAAAAATTAACTGCATTGCACAGTTCTGTACTTGTTTATTTGAGTAATTTAATCAGTTGGTGTAAATTAATTCATAATTGAATTATTACTTTCAGGTAATGCACTCACAGCGCCTAAGTGAAGCCCCCCTTAACCCTTGGATCATCGTACAGCCGGAGGGGAAAATTCTTGCAGCACACTGCAACTGCATGGCAGGTTTAGGAGAGGCCTGCACCCACATAGGCGCAATGCTTTTCTCAATTGAAGCATCGGTGAAAGTTCGGGATTCCAGGACAGTGACAGAAACTAAATCTTACTGGCTACCTGCTTCGTTGAAAGGCGTCTCCTATGCCAGAATTGAAGACATAGACTTTACATCAGCGAAAGCTAAGAAAAAGGCCCTGGACTCACAGTTTTCAGAAACGCCATGTGAAAAGAGAGGAGGAATGCAATATAAAGCTATAGATGCTCCATCAGATGATGAATTAAGGACATTTCTCAACAAACTCAACCAAACTGGAGCACAGTCAGCAATATTAAGTGTCAAAAATTCATTCCAAGAAGCTTTTATACCCAAAGCACTGGACCAAAAATTCCCAATTGTATTAAATGACTTGCTAAATACAGATCTCCTTCAGGCACCGTTCAGGGAAATTATGGAAGTCTGTGAAAAAGTGCAAGTGACTGTGACGAAAGAAGAAGCGGACAGTGTTGAGAAAGCCACCAAACAACAAGCTACCACAAAGCTATGGAACAGATTTCGAAGTGGTCGCATAACAGCATCCCGCATGTATGCAGCTTGCCACAGCAACCCTGCATCCCCATCTGAAAGCTTAATAAGGGCCATATGCAACCCAGAAATTTCAAAGTTTCAGACAGCAGCAACTACATGGGGCTGTGCACATGAGAAACAAGCCCGTGAAGTCTACTGTGATTCAATGCAGGATGTCCATGACAACTTTACAGTAGAAGATGCCGGATTTTGCATTAACCCAAGCTATCCTTTGATTGGAGCCTCCCCAGATGGATTTGTCTCTTGTGATTGCAATGGCCAGGGAGTAGCTGAAATCAAATGTCCATATTGTGTGCGGTCAACGTCCCTGAGTCTCTACACTGGAGGAAAATATTGCTTGGAGGATACACCAGATGGACGTCGACTTAAAAGAAACCATCAATACTACTATCAGATACAAACACAGATTTTTGTATGTGAAAAGGAGTACGCAGACTTTGTCGTATGGACAGAAAAAGATCTTCACATGGAAAGAGTTGAACCAGATAATGAACTGTGGGAGGAAATGAAGACCAAGGCAACTGACTTTCACTCATTGGCAGTTATGCCTGAACTTGTTGGGAGGTTTTTTTCAAGGAAGTTTACTCCAGCATCCTTGGTTGAACTGCAGGAATCGGACACACTTTTCTGTTTCTGTAGGAAAGGAGAAACTGACACAATGGTGGCCTGTGACAACCGCAATTGTCAATTTCAGTGGTTCCATCTATCATGTCTGAGGCTAACAGAATCAAACCTACCTAAGGGGAAGTGGTACTGTCCCGATTGCAGCCAAATGCCAGAATTTAAGCCAAAGAGACGATGCAGTAAGAAGTGACTGGTGTATTTTATTTCAGATTGTGAAGTGTCTTTGTTGACTTGATTATCTCGGTATCTGAATGCAATTTCTCATTCCTTAATTTATATAGGTATACTTTATAATTGATGATGATATTATCAGGATGAATATGTATAATATATTCAAATATTCCTTGAATGCGTGTTTAAATGTTCATTCCCTGTGCACTGTCCATATAAATATTCTTGTTTTATACTCTTCTCTTTGTTCTAACTACTTGAATTTAAGCATTAACATTGAAAAGCTAATTACATTGTTTGTCTTGTTTTGTTTGCATTTTGAATACAACTTCAACCAAATTTAGTTCTTATTTCTTCCATTCCATATATTTCCTGTTTGCAAGGATAAGTTACTTGACATTAAACTGAGAACACACTGAAGTTAAAATTTGATTTTGATACTTGTTTGTATTGTATTGTACCAATGTGAAAACACTTTATATTCTTTCCTAAATAATCATTTACAATTAATATGTGTACTATTAAATTTTAACTCGAGTCTGTTCTCATTTTATGGTCTTGAGAAAAAAAAAAGTTTTGTTGAGTTCCCTAACTGACTTTGATTTATTGATGATTTCATCAAAATCCAATTCATCTCAGGCTTCCATCAAATCTACCTCAAATAAGAAAAATTGAAGGCAATTTTAATATATTTATCTCATAAATAAATGAACTACAACAAGTAAAAATAACAATATAATTCAATTAATAATCAGAAAAAAATAAACTATGAACTTATCAAACAATTGGCAAAATGAGCATCATATATTTTTTTCAACCTATTGGCACAACATATAAATAATTAGTCTATGACTGATCTATTATATCATTAACAGGTATAAAACAAAATTAAAATTTCAAAAATAAACTATGAACTTTTTCAACAATTGGCACAGTTATATATATTATGACTGACTTTTATAACAAGGTTTAGAGCATCATTTTTAAAAAAAATCTATTGGCACTTTTACACATTCTTTGACTGTACTGTAACAACAAACATTTCTTCAATCAAATGGTACAACTGACTTGCATATATTCGTCAAAGCACAACAAACATTTACAATTTTGTCTATTGTTGGTGTAGAACCATTTACAGAAATCAAATAGTCCAAAGGCACGGTATCCTGTAATATTTTATACTTGTTTCGAACAAGTCCAATTACACGTTCCACATGAATCCTCACATTGGCTAACTTTCGCGTGCGCTCCACATCTAAGGCTGATAATTGGGTTCTCCCTTTTGTAAATGCAGGAATTTTTAACTCGCAGCTTACTTATGCAAGATCTATATATCAAAACCCCTGTCTGCTAAAACAATGTCCCCATATCAAGTTTGTCTAGCAATTCACAGTCTCTATAATATGTTTGTCATATGACCGGCCACCGTACCCTTTACTGATGAAGGATATGACTCCCTGTGGTGATATCCCAATTAAAAACTTGACGGTATTATGGTGCTTATATGATGACCAGGTTTGTGCACGGGCTTCTAAATTGGAAGGCCTTTCAATGAAAAGTTCAAAGCAGTCAATAATTATGGCCACTTTAAGTCCAAAATGCTTTCTGAACCCCATGGGCATTGTTAATCTTCGTTCATCCTGGGTTGGCCAGTAAATCAAGGGATGGAGTTTGCAATGTAGGACATGCAATGTAGAAAGAAAGATCCTAGATATACTTCCTGATGATAACCGGAACTTCTCAGCCAAATAACTCACTGGCAAATTGAGTTTTAAACGCATTAAAACCATCACTAGTTTCTGGAACTTTGACAGAAAACTCTGCTTTCCCTGGGGGATTGCAGACTCAATAAATGAAAACAAAGTCATCAAAACAGAAAATGCCGGAAGTCCTGTAAATAGCTTAACTTTCTCATCATCGTCCTTAAATGTGTCTTCTGATATGGTAACACTGGCTAGTTTCTCCCTCAGCTGGATATTTTCAACTGTCAAACGGTTAAGTTCAGAGTTCATAGCACCTATAACATCACTAGTTAAGTCTGTTTGGGTGCATTTCCCGATGTCGGTCTCGGATTCTGTCACATCTGAATCAGAAGCACTGGTAGAACTGGTTGAATCTACACCGACACAAGCCTCTTCACAGAGTTCAGATTCCCGGGCGTCGAACAAAGATATCAAGGACTTAGCAGCTTCCACACACTTAATGCGCCCTTTCCTCTCTTTCAGTCTCTTTCCTCTTGTTAATGTGGGCGTGGCCAGTACTTTCTGGTGTCCAAGGTTTACAGATGGCCCCCAGTCAAGGTCTGCCTCTCTATAGAGTGGTGCTGGCTTTCCTACAATTGTTTAAAGTTGTTAGGAACAGACTGTCCACAGTTTGAACAATAATTGTTTAAACTGGTATTGAAATAACGTTTCATCCAGTTTTAATATCAAATAAAGAACTTTAAGATAACACACAGTCAGGGGTCTCTGTAATCTTTTATGCATACAAATTTTAGCAAGGCATAAAACAAGGGTCCCCATATAAGAGGCCAACTTTTTTTGTCTTTTACCACTACCAACTTCTTTCAGTTCTAAATTTTTTGCTAATAATACTACAATACCCTTATTTCAGAATACAATGATATATTAAACACTATGGGGTGGGGGGAGCCATTCAATGAACACTTTCAATAATAAATGCTTTGTCTGAAAAAAGTGGGAGGGGTCAGGTCCCCTCCTGTTGTTACATGCCTGTGTATTGCCTAATATTTCATTTAAAAAAATGTCATTCAAATAACGAGTAAATGACACGTTGTACTAACTAGTAATCTACGAAAGTACAATTTTATAGAATTTTTTTTAATGAGGGCATGTCTAATCCGAGATTTCCGATTCTGAGCCTATCGTTGTTATTTATCAAAACTACAAAAATATTATTAGACAAAACCGTTTACCTGATTCAAAATGGTCGGAACAGACTCGTACATAGGGGTAAGACGATGGTGTCAAATCTGCCCTGCTAATACGTGAAAGCCATAATCTCCTCCGTCTCTCGGACATTTCCTGTGTTTTCTCACCTTGGTTTGTAATTATGGCGGGTAAACGATAAAACGATACTTTATCCCTCCCCCAAGTGTTCGTACAGCCAATAACAGCCAATAACAGCACAGTAGTTAACCATTGTTTACATAAGTTTACGCTTCGGCGCTTTTCCCCAGTTTCACCTCCAAGATGGCCGCCGCTATTAAAACCGGAAGATGCCTGACGTCACATGAAAACTATCTATTGACAAATTATGAAATAAAGATTTACAATTTACAAATTCATGTTTACATGTGTACATTTTAAGAATTACAGAGCTGGAATTTTGAACCCGTTGGCTTTCCATACGTAGAGGGGGGTATAATTATATACTGAAAGTGAATTAATGCTTTGAAATCTGCTCTTCATCAAACATTTATCATGAGCAAGGGTGTCCTTTCCAAAACTGTGTAATGTAAGGCCCCAGGGCCAGGGGTTCCTGTGAGGAGAGGTCACTACTAAATACTGCTGATTACCGGGTATTTTAAAACAGCCAAACTACGCATGCTAAGTGTTAGCTGCAGAACTGTAGCTCTCCGGAAAAAATATATTTACAGACCGGAGAGCTATACACAATCTCCCATGCAGAGTTGTCGTTCGTTCCTCTCTCAGACAAACGTGAATGTATGAGCCGATGGTAGAGAGTGAGCTATACAGTGAAAGAATATGTTAGGATCACACGGTTAGTAATATTTTGAGATGACAATTTGAAAAACATGGAGAAAGAAATCGAGAAACAGCGCACTTTTTGTGCGCAATAAATATACAGTTTTTTTTTCAATGGGTGGCACTGTAGCTCTCCGGTCTGTCAATGTAAGTTTTTCGGAGAGTTACAGTTCTGCAGCTAGCTAAGTGTATATTTTGATGAGCAATGTGAAAATGTTGCCTCTTTCAAAATGTTAACTGACGACGCACGACGATAGATTAAAACCCCGGCATGTCACTTGAGTGACTCAGGATGAGAAATTGCCTTCTAAGATATATCTAGTTGATTTCGGTTCCTAAAATCTTGTATGTTTACGAAGAACCCTCTATAAAATGTATTCAGTATAAAATATCTTTAATTAGCTGCATGTACATGTTTTTTCACTTTTTCAAATTTTCAAGGACATATTGACAGTTTTACAAATTATGGCACATATTATGCTTGGGTAAAGAGAATTCAATTTCTCCAAAGTTTCATATATACCCTTATCCAAAGGACGTAAGAAATAGAAGCAAGAATAGGGTAGGTCATACATTCTCAAACCCAATGGGCCAAAAAAAGACGAAATTACATGAAAGCTTTCATTTGTTGTAAATATAGCTGGGTCATTGCCCAAAGCAGCTCAGGCGAGCGTTTTACCCATGGGCTGCATTATATTGCATTGACACCAATCTATCTTTTGGAAACAGCGATCCTTTCCACTTCTGCATTTATAAACATGATACAGAGAACTTGTATTTATGACACCAATAGTGCGTCGTAGGTATACAGTCTCCGCTCCTTCGAGTAAATAATATTTTAAGAACAGTGGATATGTCCAGGAAGTGTTGTGAAATTGGTCTACAATTTATATTTTTGATATCTTTAGGTAAGAAATGATTTTGTTGTGTTATGTGATTGCGTTTTTAAAACAAAATTAGGTTCCACATAAAACTGTTTTTATTACAAAATTTTAATCGGTGAACAACAACGGGAGGGCATTTTGGTCATTATGAGACGATGTTTTATTAATCAAATTAAAATTATTTTCTGTATATTTTCTGATACCAAAAATACAGTTAAGAAACTTCGTATAAAAATTTCGAGGTTCTAATTATGTCAGAAAACGAACATCGATATTTTGATTCCAAAAAATGTAAGTTGACAGAGGTGTAACAACAGATTATGAAATATAACCATGATAACAGGCACCTGATGACTGACGTTACTTATTTTTCTTTTGTTAAAAAAATATATACCCGTTACCTCATAATAATTAGGTAGGGGGTATTTTTTTTAATTAAAAGAAAAATAAGGAACGTCAGGTGACTGTGTATGAAATATATATATATACCGGTATATAGAAGCAGCTAGATTTTTTGTTAAATAAATTTTATCTTGATATTTAAAAAATCAAGAAATATAATTATTAGTGTTTAAACTTAGACTTGTACCCTGAAATTGGTGAACGAGAACGAGCCCCCTGAAAAGCCATCGACAGCTACGTAAAAACAATTACGTATTTTAATTATAGTATCACTCCTCAGAAATAATGTTAAAATACTCTCTTATATATATTTAAAAAATAGCTAAACTAATAAAAATAAAATTTAAATATGCATTTTATATATCTACATATTTTTGCTTATCAAAAGACACAAAGTCGCAATGAACTCGATCGCCATCTTGAATTCCGCGGTTACCTGGATTACGGTACACAAATTGCACTCAATATCTACACTCTTTCTACGGGTGTCAGATTAAATCTAGCGTCAAAGATGTTTGAAAAGTCCGTGAACTTGCACTTGCATTATAAAACATCAAGTAAACACAAACATCCGCGATACCTATATATAGTACTGAAACTGAAAGCAGCAGAAAGTCTAGAGAGGTAAGAAACTGCGCCAAACTTGTCCTCTAGAATTTCCGGGACGTACATATTGAATAAAACCAAGTGTGAACCGAAATGAAAATCATATTTCTTTACATTTGAGATGGCCAGGAGCGAACCTTATGACATTTTAGTTTTTACATACAGAAATACGATGTTATAAAGATGCAAGATTCAGGCTGCATCAAAGAAAACAAGAAGAGGTCGAAACTTTGTGAAGGATCTTCAAATCATAGCTATGGACTGTGATTACGCGGTTAATGATGATGTCTTGGTTGACTTGATCATTAGTGGCGTCAAGCTTAAGAAAGTGTAAGAAAGATTGTTAGAATAAGGTTAGGAAATCACAATCAAGTAAGCTATAGAAATCGGAGAGCATTTTGAACTGTCGCAAGCACAAGTGAAATTGATGATAGGAGAGGATTCACAAAAAAAACACCCCACCAACAACCATGCATCGTGTAACAAAAGTGTTAAGACTAGAAAACCAATAACTTTTTAACCAACTGACAATCCAAATTGTTCAAGTTGCAATCTGTGCCCAGCATTAGGAACCGTTTGCAGTTACTGTAAACAGCATACCACTGGAAGAAAGTGTGTCGGCGGAGGCTGAAACAGGTCAGGGTCAGAGGAAGAACTTCTTACTATTAGTATGTGTACTATTGTCAAGTTCGGTCGGGATGACAACTGGGGCGTTCATCATAGTGTCAAAAATCAGCAGGTTCGCTGCATGATAGTCACCGGAGCACGGACTAACATAATCACATCTGCTCAATTAGAAACTTTCGAGGATGCAAACTAGAGAATTCTAACAGGACTCTCAAGTCATTCAGCAACCATAAGATCAAATCAATAGAAAAAGGAACTCTTCCCATTGTCTACCTTGTTCGAAAACTAATGTTCACTTTGAAGTGGTCGACTAAGATTAAGAGAATATTTTCAGTGGTGATACTGCAGGTGCATTTGGATTGATATATGAAGCTGACCATGATCTGTAGACTCCAATATGCAGTTGAGACAACTACAGCAATAATAGAAACCACGAAAACTGTTTTCGCATGTCATGGACTTCCAGGGAAAGTTCTGCAAAGTGCGTGGAACTGAACAATTTACATGAAAGAACCAGCCCCTATTTCCAAAGCTCGAATGGCGAAGCTGAAGTAGCAGCACAAGCTATAAAAAGCCTATGGGAAAAAAGTGTGACGACAAGCAGTTTGCTCTGTTAGAGTTTCCTCTAGAAAACATATATCTGTCACTAGCTCAACTATTAATGGAAAAAGACCTAGAAACACTCTTCCAGCATCACAAGATATACTAAACCAGCATTACACGACCTCAGAAAAGTCAAGAAAAATGAGGCTTTTCCAAGATTGTGAAATATGTTGCCCCAGGGTCAGTGGTCCGTGTGGGTTGGGAAACTTTTGATTTTATAGTGGAAATGCATTTTTTCTTTGTTCCTCTGGTCTGCCTCTGGGTATTATGTAATCAAACTAAGCAATACAAATACATTTTTATACAAATACATATGCAAATAAGTATATAGTTATGATGAACAATAGCGCATCTTTCAAATTTTGAATTTCTTGGTATTTGGTTTAGAATACAAACAAAATTTATTGTTGGAAAGTTGTTACATGAACCTCAGGTGACCCATAAGTCAACAATCCATCACTGACTATGCTACGCTCCATATAATAAAAAGTCTAGTGAAATCAATATGACACTGGAGCACAGACTAACATACTCACATCTGCTCAATCAGAAACTTTCGAGGATGCAAACTAGAGAATTCTAACAGGACTCTCAAGTGATTTGAACATATTTTATTGTAATATAATTACAAAGGGATTGAGCACAAGTACTGAATACTTATAACGCCCTCTCCCTATACATGTAAATTACACATTGATATTATCACAGTTAAACATGCTATATACAGGATTCAGAATTTGCAAAAGTAAACAAATTGATGCATTTTGCATATATGTATAAATATATATATAAAAGTTGAACAATATATAGGTACAGTAATTAACAAGGAAATCTACCAGAATGCTTAATAAATGTTTGAACAAAAGAAAAGAGACGTTCATTCTCTGCAGCACTTAGTGATTCAACCCCCCATAATAAGACATGTGTATCTAGTATGTGGATTTTATCAAATTGTAAAAAATTATTTAAAAATTCATTTCTGGCGTTCGCATACTTTGGACATACGAAAAAATAATGATATGTGTCCTCAACTTTACCGCATGTGCACAAGGGACTTGATATTAAATTGCATCTATAAAGGTCGTTATTTAATACACAATTATGTCGTAGTCTGGTTTGAAGAACATTAAGTCTTCTGTTACCGTAATCAAAGTAAGAAGGTGGGGCAGATCTAGATTTTTTATTACTAATTTTAGATTTGAATTTTGACATTGACTGTAAATTTCGAGTTTCAAGTGGAATGGCGTTCCATTCGTTAACTACAGTAGGAATAAACGTAGACTTATAAGTTTGTAATCGACACTTTGGAATATCATAATTTTGAGAATTTCTTGTCGAGTAGATAGATGTGTTACAGCGCATATTTGGAAGGATGTCCATTAAGTATTCTGGCACTAAATTATTATGAAGTTTGAACATTGTTTTTAATCTAGCTTCTTGTCTTCTACAACTAAGCGGTTCCCACCCCGTTTCAAAATAAAGTGAATCTTTGGAAGCTATAGTTGTTAACCCTGTTACAATTCTAGCTGCATAAAGTTGAAGTTTTTCTAACTTATCACTATCACCTTGTTGACAGCACCCCCACACCACTGAAGCGTATTCAAGTTGCGGTCTTATGAATGATGTATACATGAGTGAGAGTGTTTTTCGATTTACTTTAAATTTTAATTTTTTCAAAAGAGACAATTTTTTGTAAGCAATAGACAGTATATTATCAATATGTGGTGACCAACTGGCATCGTGTGAAAATAGTACTCCGAGGTGTTTGTGTTCAGTAATGAAGTCTAAACTGAACTCTCAAGTCGTTCAGCAACCATAAGATCAAATCAATAGGAAAATGAACTCTTCCCATCGTCTACCTTGATCGAAAAGTAATGTTCACTTTGAAGTGGTCGACTTAGATCAAGAGAATATTTCCAGTGGTGATACTGCAGGTGCTCTTGGATTGATATACCGATACAAAGCTGGCCATGATCCGTTGACTTCAATATACCGTTGAGACAACTACAGCAATAACAGAAGCCATGGAAACAGTTTTCGCATCTTTCAAATTTTGAATTTCATGGCATTTGGTTTAGAATACCAAAAAATTCAATTGTTGGAAAGTTGTTATATGATACTCAGGTGACCCATAAGCCCTGTTTACACTAAGAGCACTGTAGAATTATATACAGATAATCAATTCCCTCAAAACTATATATGTACTCCGATGTTTTCGGGATTTGTTTTGTAATGGAAAGGCGAATTTTTACCAGCCAACAATCCATCACTGACTATGGTACGCTCCATATAAAGTCTGGTGAAATCAATATGATTTTTTTTTTGGTAGGCGCGTCTCTTTTTTTTTAGAAGGTCTTGTAGAGATTGAATTTTTTTTTTAAATTTAAGGATTCTGAAAATGATGATGTTTGTAAATGAAGTATCTGTTTATGACATACTTGTTCTATTATTTAGTTGAAATCAGAGGACAGTGGACATCCTGGTCAAGTTGTTCAAAGTCTTGTGATGTAGGAACGCAGATTCGAACAAAAATATCTGACGGGAGTACCACACAAGAGGAGCAGTTTTGTAATCTACAGTATTGTCCTGGTAATATCAAAATGTACTTCAAAAATGTTTACCACATACTTAATGTTTGTATATTATATATCTCAACTGATGATCAAGTTGACTTCGTGTTTGGGTTTTTAGGACCTAATCAATTCCCAAGTAGGCCTTCATGCACTATTAGGCTAGCTACAGAAGCCTAGATAGACCAAACTTGCTCGGTTGAAACATCTCGGGATTTACACTACCTGACTTGCTTTGGATGCTGGATTTGACTTAATTTTTTGGACAAGGAACCAGATTAAATTTTGTTCATGTCCATTTTAATAGTGCAGATATACACAAAACGAAAATATTTTTCGTTTTCTGGGAGTTATGCTTGATTTATCCCACTGTGCAAATAGAATATTGTTCAAGTTACTTTCTCATTAAAAACAGAGGTTGTCAAAGATTACGAAGCTCACCTCGAACTCGAAGTAAGGCGGTCTTACATCACTTGAAGATTCCGGTATTAGTGTGCATCAGTAGATAGATACTTTCTTAAGATTTATTGAGAATGAACTAGCTCTAAAAAGTTAACGTTGTAAATGATTATAAAAATGTAGAACAGATTTGGCATCAAGAGTAGTTTTAGAAATATTTCCATTTCTATTTTTTTCTTTGTCATAACTCTTTGAAAGTAAGGTTAGGAGCTAAGGAGGCCTAATGTGCTTGTAAATCTTGTGTGTCTGTCTTTGTGCCTGAGGCTAAGGAGGCCTAATATACATAAAATCTTGTTCGACTGTCTTTTTTATTTCACTATAAAATGGAAAATATACAGAATCCATATCTAGTTAGTAGTGCATGCCAGGAACATCAACGATAGCTGGAAACGTGGATAATTTATGCATAATATCCACGTGCAAATTACATGTATCCCACGCCGTTTCCAACTATCGTTGATGCCCTGATATACTCTACTTACTACATGTAGACAGTGATTCCTTACATATGCATCATAACACGCATTATCTATGCTACTTTGTTTACCAAAGGCATTATTTTTGCAAATTAATGTAATTTTCAGACCTCCGTGTACGTTGCACTGGAAGATATTGTCATGAGTTCGATGGTATGGCCGACTGTATAAGTAACGTTTGTATTTGTAAAGTGGGGCGTTACTCGTATCCATATGACTACAGCAGATATTATAACAAATATAACTGCTATCGTAAGTATATATCTGTTACATTTTTATATTAATAAAGAACAAGGGTGGTTAAATGTCATATACGAGGGGTGATCGAAAAGTTCACGAACTAGCTCTATATTTCCGAAACCACAATTCAGATCAGAATGCATGAACATTTTCTATAAATAGCATATGTAATGGAACGTTTCGCCTTGTGTTTGTGACGTCATAAGGTAGATCACTTGTGGCAAAAAAATGGTTGACTCAGTCGTATTCGAAAAACGAACGGCTGTAAAGTTAAACGTATATCTTGGAAATCCTTGTCAGAAGTTTATAATAATTTGTACACGGTTTATGAAGACAAAGACTTGCCAGAAATTTTGTCATTAATTGGATTGATTGTTTAAGTGAAGGAAGGGAGATGTTTAAAAATGATGTTTGTTCTGTTGCCCTGTGAAAGCAAACTGGGAAAGAGACGTGTCTTTGTTAAGTAATTTGATATGAAAGATCGCCAACTTACAGTTAGAAAAATAGATAAATAACTTTACAATAATATAATTATTAAATCCTTAAAATATCGTTTACTTTAGACTTTAAACATATCAGATATGATAAATTGAAGGCACTCATACTTTATCCACATGAAATAAACGACGCTCAAAAGACAGAGGACTTGGATTTTGATGGTCACCATGCTCATTCTGCTAAAGGATATTATTATCCACCCATACGATTGCCGTGATTAGGCCATTTCTGACAAATAGACTGTTTATGTTGTAAAAAATAACTTGCATAGTAAGAAATATAAGAGTCGGAAAGAATTTTAAGTTTCTGTGACAGAACGCCAAGGAGTATGTCACGTGACCTCCTACATCACGTGATCCGTGCATGGGCAGAATGGTTGGAGATGCGCATCAAATTCGGAGAGGACTACTTTGAAAAATTCAACACTGAAACCCTATATCATTTCTTTATTGGAAGTTATTCAATTAGTTCGCGAACTTTTTGATCACCCCTCGTATAACCCTAATACATAGGATGGTGTATCAAACACTTGTGGATATCATGAAAAATTGCTTTCACTCAAAATCAGTACAGGTTTAAAGAAGTCATTCAAGGCTACAAATTTAAATTTCTTTTAAATAATTTTTTAACCCATAATGTAAAAATATAATATATTTGTGTTGTTATTAAAACTTAATTAGGGTTAAAACTTTATTACAGAAACAAATGGACTGTTTATGTTGTAAAAAATAACTTGCATAGTAAGAAATATAAGAGTCGGAAAAAATTTTAAGTTTCTGTGACAGAACGCCAAGGAGCATGTCACGTGACCTCCTACATCACGTGATCCGTGCATGGGCAGAATGGTTGGAGATGCGCATCAAATTCGGAGAGGACTACTTTGAAAAATTTTCAACACTGAAACCCTATATCATTTCTTTATTGGAAGTTATTCAATTAGTTCGCGAATTTTTGATCACCCCTCGTATAACCCTAATATTACATAGGATAGTGTATCAAACACTTGTGGATATCATGAAAAATTGCTTTCACTCAAAATCAGTACAGGTTTAAAGAAGTCATTCAAGGCTACAAATTTAAATTTCTTTTAAATAATTTTTTAACCCATAATGTAAAAATATAATATATTTGTGTTGTTATTAAAACTTAATTAGGGTTAAAACTTTATTACAGAAACAAATGGACTGTTTATGTTGTAAAAAATAACTTGCATAGTAAGAAATATAAGAGTCGGAAAAAATTTTAAGTTTCTGTGACAGAACGCCAAGGAGCATGTCACGTGACCTCCTACATCACGTGATCCGTGCATGGGCAGAATGGTTGGAGATGCGCATCAAATTCGGAGAGGACTACTTTGAAAAATTTTCAACACTGAAACCCTATATCATTTCTTTATTGGAATTATTCAATTAGTTCGCGAATTTTTGATCACCCCTCGTATAACCCTAATATTACATAGGATAGTGTATCAAACACTTGTGGATATCATGAAAAATTGCTTTCACTCAAAATCAGTACAGGTTTAAAGAAGTCATTCAAGGCTACAAATTTAAATTTCTTTTAAATAATTTTTTAACCCATAATGTAAAAATATAACATATTTGTGTTGTTATTTAAAAACTTAATTAGGGTTAAAACTTTATTACAGAAACAAGTGTCTTTGCTTGTAGTGTCTTTATCCTACGTTGTTCCATGAATTATTAAAGATTTTAATTGAATGTTTGAATATGTTTTATTTGTATCATTCAGACATTACAAATACACAGTCTGTTATTGAAAAAATAAAACACATTTACTGAAAATACAGATATAATGATAATAATTCCGTATGGTTCATTTTACTTTTGAAAAAAAACTCTTGTCTCATACTCCAACGTTTATAAACTGCACTTTGAAAACACAAAATTGAAACTGATACAACTTTCAAAATTCATGCAAACCATAATTTTATGCATTTACCTCCACTTGGTAAATTCAAAATAGCTTTGAAGCAAGAATTACGCAAGTTAATTATATTTTTGGTCCAAAGCTGAAGTTGGAAACTGCATCATTCGACAGAGTCCACCATTTGCTCTGGCTCAAGTTCAATCGTTGAAATATGGATACATGTTACGGGGATGTGTTGCCAATGATAACCCTGACTATGAAGTACACGTGATTGGAATTTATGGAAATCCTTTCTCCGGGTACGATGTTGTGATACATCAAAGAGGGGAAGTCACAAAGCCTATTGTTCTTGTGTTATCGTCATACGAAGCAACCTACTGGTGGATTGACACAAGTGTTCACATACATTCCGTTATTTATGGAGTAAGATTTTTAACTTTCCCGCTTTTAAAAAAATCAATTTAATGCTTAATTACTAAGTATATCACTAGCAACGTAGCACGTAGGGAAAAGTTGTATGGAAAAAGGGAACTATAGTACATTCAGCTATTCAACCATTATTACTTTTATACGTAAGGTTTTTCTTTATTAATATCGAGTTTACACCTAAAATGTGTTTTATTCTTTTCAGAGCACTAGAGAATACCCATCTAAACCTATAAATTTTGTTGATGGCTCAAAGTGTGGTGCTTCAAACATTGTAAAGTGGGAAGGTTTTGGATCCGCCGATGGATCTGATACCGGAGGAGGGAACACAGTCAAAGTTCTACTAGACATAGAGAGAGTTTATGGACCCGTGACCTCCTTTTCGGGTGTTTACACGCTGTACTCCCCTAGAATCATCAAACTGGAGGTGGGAGGAAATCCACTACAGAAATCTCCAATTAATGGATTTAAGGTAACAAAAAATTGGATTGAGAACATCTACAGTTAAAATGTAGATGTATTTCTTTTTCATGATATATGCAACGTTTAATTGTAAAGGAGTACATGTACTATCGTTTAGTCCAGTAGAATCGGAAATAATAGGGGAAAATTATTTTTCACTATGAGGGGACGTTTTAGTATTTACTGTCATCAAATTTACCATAAAGCCTTTCTTAATTTATGTGTCGTCCCGAAAGAAGTCGCCTCGGGGACGACATATTGCGATTGTACGCATGTTTTTGTTGTCCAGGCTGTTTCTCGGAGGTGGCTGGGACAATCTTCCTGAAACTTTCCTCAAAGGACGGTCACTGGTTGTAGTTGTGTTGTGTGGTCATTCAGTTTCAAAATGGATACCGTTGCCATGGAAACCTGCAAAAAGCGACGATTTTTGTCCACAAGTGTTCTCTCTAGTCCCTTGAACATTCGTCATGAAACTTTTTTTATTTTAGTGATTGTAGTGGTGCGATTCGCATTTAAAATTTTCAAATAATCGATTATTGCCATGGAAACCAGGGAAAAGTGAAAATTCTTAAACTTTGATTTTTAAATAAAAGTACTGAAAGGACTGATACGAGTTGATGGTTTTCCAAGCTTAGCTAATGGGTATTGTTTAGTGATACAAAAAATGAAAGTCTTGTGCAGTTCGGGACGACATACGCTATTGCTTGCAATAGCAGACTTTCTAGTTCAATTTTAATGTTTGATAGAACTTTTCTGAATATTAGTAGGTGATACCACCTATTCAGTCAAATACTCACACGTCATATGTAAAAAATGTTTTTCTTTGTGTTTGTTCAAGGTCCCTTCAAGAATTTTCTCTAGCAAGTTAAGATTTTTAATCGGTGCATACATGTAGTGTCTATGACCTATGATGGATCTTTTTTGTGCTAGCACCTTATGTAACACAGGGCCTCAATTTTTACAATTTCATTCTGAAGGATCGATGTCCACGTCCTGCAGTGGGATGGATTCGAGGCCTACATTTAAGTCTCAACTCCCCTTCTGTGACCATAGAATGAGCACTCTGACCACTGCGCTCATGTAAAATATACAAACATAAAATCACTATTTCAGGCTTGTCATAAAGGATATGAATTTGAAAACAAAGAATACACAATTTAAAGTAATAATTTTAATTGCTAGAAAATTATATTTCTACATATGTTAAAGTTTGATAAAAGGTACTCACTTTTTAATCTATTTTATTTCATTCAGTACAATGGTACAGTGCAGTGCGAGTTGGTTACTCCTAAGTACTCTGTGGTGACCTCAACAAGACCTACAACCACGTTATCGGACAAAGAAACTAAGGAAGAGGAGGGGAGTTCAAGTAGTAAGTATACAAGCTATATATCGATAGTAAGTATATAGGATATACACAGGTCGTCGCCCGGGTGCCGCAGTGGTTAAAGAGTCTGCTCTAGAGTCGAGAAAGTAAGGAGTTGATCTTTATGTCGCGGGTTCGAATCTCACTGTTAGACGCAGAGACGGGTCCCCCCTTCGGATGAGACCGTATGAACTGAGGTCCCGTATAGATCATATGAACAGTACGTACTGGGCCCTGCTGACAAAGCAGGTAACAACATTGTCGTCGTTTGTAAGGCTCTTTATATAAATTGTTTTTTAGAAGAACTTGGATATAATTCTATAAGTGGTTATCCAACTTATATCATAGTTCCCTTTCTAAGGAGAAAAAATTCTTCAAAATCGTATGTTAGTTTTGAATATTTTTGATATCCCAAACAACCAAAATGAATTTGAATTACCATATCTGTATTGGATTCCGAAACTTCATAATCTCCTCACAAACATAGATACATAGTCAACAAAATAAACAGCTTAAAAAAATGACTTTTCAACTTTATTCACAACCATTCCCCACGATAAATTAAAGTCCAAGCTTTTTGATATCTTTGAAAGCTGTTTTTTTTAATAAAAATGGAACTCGTAAATTTACTTACTTTATCATTGGTCATTTGAAAAATTATTTGTTAAGAAGAAACTAGTAAATTTACTCACTTTATCATTGGTCATTTGAAAAATCATTTGTTAAAAATCATTCTGATTCTACACACAAGTACATATACTCTGAAGTTGACATCAAAAAGATATTTCAGTTTCTGATTGACAATATCTATGTGGTTTTAGAGACCAGGTCTTCCAACAATCTATTGGAATTCCCATGGGTACCAATTGCGCCCCATTATTAGCAGGCCTATTTTTGCATTCATATGAAGCAGAATTTGTCCAAAATCTTGTACTTGAAAAGAAGAAAAGTTGACAAAATGTTTCCAAGCATGCTATGATTATTGACCCCTTGACTTTGACCTTCACAATTGATCTATTTTTTTTAAATTCAACTTCGGTGATAACTTCTGAATGACATATGATAGAGCGTTCATATTTGACACAACATGCTATAAAAATGACATCTCACCCACAAAGACACCGAAAGCGTGGAACCACAATTCTCTGAATTTGTATAATTTTCTCTTTTCAGGTATTGTCATCATTATTCCAATTGTTACAGTCGTATTAGTATCTGTCTTTGTCTGTCTGGTTATTATGTGTTGTGTGTATAAGAGAGATAAGTCCTCACGCTACATATCTACATGGCAGACAAACTCTAGTCCTAGACCTGCACCCCAGACCAGATCTTACCCCATTTATGAAATATCGGACAGAAATGGTACTTCACTGTTTAATACAGGTACAGAAAACAGAATTATTGATAAAATTTAATTTTTAACATTTAAAAAAGTAATTATCTTAAGAAGAATATATATATAATTTAAATATGATTTTAAATGCTTTCCTTATTGTCCCCGCTTTTGCTAAAGCAAGGGAGCATTTATTAAATATCATTCGTCTGTCAGTCTGTCCATCCATCATAAAAACTTTAACCTTGGTCATTTCTTATGAATGAGAAGAGAAAGGGCTTTCATATTATACATATGAATTATCTGTGATGTGATGTTTCTAAATACACTATGATTTTTTGACCCCGTGACCTAGACATTGAAGTTTGACCTACTTTGAAAAATTAAACATTTCTTACAATTGACCAAAACTTTTGAATGAGAAGAAATAATACTTTAATTTTAAACATTTGCATTACGCGTGACCTTTTTTTAAATACACTATGATTTTTGACTTTGTGACCTTGACCTTAAAGTTTTATCTACTTTTCAAAAATTTTACCTTGGCCATGACTTTTGAAGGAGAAAAGACGGATTTCACATTAAGCTAGGTATTGCCCCTGACAGGACCTATCTAAATACACTGATTTTTTTACCCCGTGACCTTGACCTGAAAGTTTGACCTACTTTTCAAAAATTTTAATTTTGATTGAGAAGAGATAGGGCTTTCATATTTGATATGTGCATTACCTGTGACAAGATATTTCCGAGCATCTATGATTTCTGATCTGAGCCCTTTACCTTCACGACTGATCTAATTTTTAAAATAAAATCAACTTCGGTGATAACTTCTGAATGACATATGATAGAGCCTTCATATTTGACACAATATGCCATAAAAAATGACATCTCACCCACAAAGACACCGAAAGCAGGGGACCACAATCTTTTAAATTTGTTGATATATTACAGATTTGTCTACAACCCAAATAACACCACAGGTTAACTCGATCGTAAGGCCTACGTCCGCTATGTCAACAGATGAAGGCTTGTCAGGCGATGAAAATCCAGTCCTAACACTGGCTGATCCGCCCCCATCTTACTCTTCAATTGTCCCAGATACTCCAGAACCGAGGACAAAGTCACCTTCCAATAAGCCATTCCCTGATACAACCTCACACGAGCAGTATCATAATTCTCCAGAGCCACCGCCACCAAGCTATTCATCTTATATGCAACAAGAAAGGCTTTAAACTGTCCAATACAGAAACTCTATGACTGATATTTTGAAGGGAAAAAAACACATTCCTGGAAGAGGAAATAATGCTATGTATCATTTAAAGTACCGGACTGGTGGCTCCAACAGTTTTAGATGATACAGATCTGAACGGAAAGATTGAAAAGATCAATGGTTTTCATGCTTACAAAAGTAGATGTTGGTTTCATTTGGAACAATTTTTATACGGGTAGTAAACTGTGATCAATATTACACGATATGTTTATATTGTAAAATTTACATTTTATAAAAATGTCCCAGTTAAACTACGAATATTAAAAATACTTGATTTCTACATAAAGCCAATGGTTCATCGATAGGCCTGGTTAAAGCCATAAATGGCGTATGTACAATGAAAATTATTAGACTAAAATTATAAGAACTTATTATTTGTATCATTACTTTATATAAAGATAGAACTTGGTTTAAATAACAAATTACAGAGAAGATAAAATCGTATTATTAAATGAAACGAGGTGTTCTACATTGTTAAAATTTACTTGAAAAGCTTTAATTTAAATGTATTAACTATATTTCTTTACTTAATTTTGTATTTTTCAAAAATATATTTTTTTTTATCAGTTACGCCATATATGGCTTTAAAAATCACGTGCAGCGGGACTGCGAGACAGAAATGGGCGGAATTTGAAGCATTTGATTTACTGGAAAATGGCACTGAATTTTAAAGTATTGAATGCTTTCATTTTCAGAATCTATGATAGCTATACTACACTCCACAAATAAGTATCCAAAGTTATTTTTTCACAATTTTTAATTGAAAAGAAAAAAGTCAATGGAATACCAGTAATTGTAATTGTAATTGTAATTGTCTTCCATAAAAAAAAAGAAAAAGAAAAAAAAAATACTCTATGCTGAGCATTGTACCAATAGAATGAGAAATCTGTTTTTAGATAAAAATAATTTTTCAATTTACATATGTTTTGTGAAACTTCTTCTCTACATAATTAGAACCATTCCCAGTAAGCTTTTACTTTCAATAAGGCGCGGCATTCTGATGCCAATTTCGGCGCTACGTAATTAGCGTCTGTCAAATGGCGAATAGATTCTCATTGGTTAAGAAATTAATAACATCAGGAACTAAATTGTTGTTTATTCTATACATTAATTGACATTTAGCTGAATTTCTATCCCACTTAAATTTCAACAGTGAAGGAAAGCTGTGTAAATTTCAGAAGCTAATTATGTAACGCCGTGAATGCTACGCCTTACTGAAAGTCCAAGCTAAACTGGGAATTGTCCTAAATGGCATTTGTATCGTAATAATCTTAGGCTTTTATTTGCCTATTTTGAGTATTTAAAAGACCAGAAGTCTCTGTCGAGACTGTAGCTCTACTGGTTTATACTTAAAACAAAGGAAGAGAAACTTGAAACTTTAAAAACAGCAATTAATAGAAAAATGATCCTTGCCACTCATCAAAGCAAAAACCGATGCACAGAATTATGTATCTTAGTGTAGTCTACTTGTGTGCCAAGTTATATTGAAATCAGGCCAAAACTGTCGGAGGAGTAGTGTTTTAAAGGAATTTCACAGAAATTTTTATTTTTAGTAACCATGGCAACATCGTTCATCGAAATCAAAAACCGATGCACAGAATTATGTATCTTAGTGTAGTCTATTTGTGTGCCAAGTTATATTGAAATCAAACCAAAACTGTAGGAGGAGTAGCATTTTGAAAGAATTTCAAAGAAATTTCTATTTTTAGTAACCATGGCAACACCGTTCATCGAAATCAAAAACCGATGCACAGAATTATGTATCTTAGTGTAGTCTACTTGTGTGCCAAGTTATATTGAAATTGGACCAAATCTATAGGAGGAGTAGCATTTTTAAAGAATTTCAAAGAAATTTCTATTTTTAGTAACCTCGGCAACACCGTTCATCGAAATCAAAAACTGATGCACAGAATTATGTATCTTAGTGTAGTCTACTTGTGTGCCAAATTATATTCAAATAGAACTAAAACTGTAGGAGGAGTAGCATTTTGAATTATGTATCTTAGTGAAGTCTACTTGTGTGCCAAGTTACACTGAAATCAAACCAAAACTGTAGGAGGAGTAGCATTTTGAAAGAATTTCAAAGAAATTTCTATTTTTAGTAACCATGGCAACACCGTTCATCGAAATCAAAAACCGATGCACAGAATTATGTATCTTAGTGTAGTCTACTTGTGTGCCAAGTTATATTGAAATCGGACCAAATCTGTAGGAGGAGTAGCATTTTGAAAAATTGTTTACAGACAGACAGACAGACAGACGGATGGACCCACGAAATGCAGGTTATGTGATTGACAAATTTATGTGACTTTTTCCAAATTTATGTGACTTTTTCCAAAAAAATTATGTGGCGCAAAACATGATACATGGGGTAAGGGAGGTAAATCTCAAAACCTTTTGACGGACGTCCATATACGGACAATATTGTCCGTATTTTTTTATGTGACACTTCTTTAGAGTGATTTTTAAGTCACATAACACTCATTTCTGCTAAAAAAAATCAAATTTGTATGTGACAGTCACATAAAACAAAAGAGTCACATAAATCTTAAATGGGCACAAAAACTGTCACTTAACCATTATTTCGTGAGAACGGACGGACGCCGGACGCATTACTATCGCATAAGCTCTTCTGGTCTCTGACCAGTAGAGCTAAAAAAATAACATAAAGAATTTTAATAACCAGCAACAGTTTAAAACATGGAAAATTGCATATGATGGGTACCAAAAAATTGAGATGGGACGACTGACGTTAGAAAAAAGGATCTCTGCAACCTGCTGGATCAAAAAGGAAACAAGATATCGGAGATTGCCTGAAGACTTGGAACTATAAGGTCAGTGATCAGTTTTGTTTGAATTTTAATTTTTTTAAAAACATATTGCTTGAATTCCGGACACCTTGCAAATGGCCCTTTCGGGACACCATAATTAGAAGTGATAACGCGCTAGTGCATTGTTAGCATTATCGTGATCAAAAGCGATAACGCGATGTCACTTTACACAAACACGTTTTTGCTAACGCGCAGGAACTTTTTTGCAAAGGCCCCATCATTCCAGTGTGCAATTTTTGAAAAGAAAGCTTTTAAACGGTGTCTGTACGAATAAATATTTACATTTTCAATGTCTGTGTCCGAGATAAAATTACAAATGTACTTTATTTCCCCATCAATGTATTGGCGCGGTTCAAAAAAAACCACGTGCAGGGCGGAACAAACAGCGAGACAGAAGCAGGGCTTGGGGCACGTGGATTGGTGGAATCAAAGCATGTAAATATAAGAAATAACTGTCAGATTTTTCAATATTATGACGATGATCAATCGATTGGCTTGCGTGATAATTTTATGCATGGCGTTTATACAAATTATCACGCAACACAATCGATTGATCACATCATGAAATCGAAAAATAAGACAGTTATTCCTTAAAAGCACTCAACCAAATCAAAATTAACAATACTTAAAACGGATGTACGTCATAACATGGAGGTATCCCGTTTACCTTGAAGGGATTTTAAAAAAAAAATTATTGTGAATATCGGCCCTTTATAAATTCAATTGACTAGCTTATAATATCGGGGTTTTTAATAATTTTCTCTCATGACTTGTAAATCTTGGCGTGTTAGGAATTCTCTACACGAAATAATCATTATTCTTCTCAGTGTTCATAGGTTTTAACTTCATGATATTCTATTTATTCCAAAAGATTAATTTCCTTACAATCAATTTTTAAGTCATTCATACCAGGGAGTCCCTTTATTTATTTCCTGTTCAATTATGTAAACAGCATTATGATAATTTTAAGACGTTGATGGTGGACGGGAATGCGCATTACATAAGGTACCACGATATTTCAAAATGGAAAGGTCCTTATCTCGACGTAATCTATATACACTGTATGTGATACCGCGATATCGGTATGGGTTATTCCTTCATGTAAGGAGTTATGAAAGATTACTTTAGATTTCTAGCAAAATTAATGAGAAAAAAATAACACTGTACTTAAAAAAACTCTGATATGAAAAAATTCTACATTTGTCCTAAAAAAAATGAGCAGCAATGAACAGAAGGGAATTTGTCCGGAACAGCTGTATTGGGTGACAAACTTCTAAAGTCATCGGCCTTTGTCTAGCATAGAGAATCTTGTAAAGTTTGAGCGGCATTTGTCAAACACAATACTTCTTGTAAAGTCTTCTGCTAGAACCACAGGGAATTCGTCCAGTGCAGTGTTTATGGTAATGCAGCTAAATTAAGTGGGGTTGTTAAAAGTATTGCTTCTGGTAAAGTCTGTGCATTGAGCGGCTTTTGTCCAGAAACATTATTTCTTGTGAAGAAAGATTTTCCCAACACACTGGTTCAGTAGCATTGAGCGACATTGGTCCAAAACTGTCAGTGGCCTTTATCTAACACAGGTCTTGTGAAGTCAGTGGACTAGATGGAATTGTCCAGCACAACACCTCTGTTTAAGTCAATGGCATTGAGCGACAGATATCCAAGTAATTTAATCATATTCAGGCATTTTTATCAGTGACTTTAATGAACTATATGAGACAGATTTGGGCTTTGAAATTCAACGATTTAGGTTTCCCAACAGAGATTTTAATGTAATATTAAAGTTTTTATCCATGTTTTACTTCGTTTGATTCAGAAGTGAATTGTGATCGATGTTCAGTATAAAATATACTAATCAAATTTTTTTTTTCAATTAGTTTCTTTGATTTTACTGAAAACAGTTTGGAAAAAAGCACTGAAAAGCTATAATGAGGGGTTAAAATCAATTAGTGGATTTTATTGCCAATTCCATTCAAAATCTGAAAATAAAAAAAAGAAAAGAGTCCAAAGTTTTAAAGGCATAGAAGAAGACAGTCCTGTTCGATCGGACGGATCATCAATAATGTGAATACTATTGCGGTGCATACTAATCACATCGCCAGATTTCCAGGACCAATGCAGATCATTTGACTGCTAGTACTTATTGGGATAAATTTAAAAGTTGTTTGGATTTTACAAAATAAACATCGAACAGGCTGAATGTAAAGATGATTCTCTCGAGAAACTTATTGTTGGCATTTAAATGTTTCTGTTTGTGTAAGTATGTGTCTTCAATGATTTCCTTAATTAACTTTACCCTTAATCATGTGAATTGTGTCTATTATTGTACCTGTATTATTTTGTTCATATCTGATGGCATCAGACTAACTTACGTGGTGTAAAAACTTTCAAGAATGCAAACTATATGTTGCACATCAATTTATTTAATAAGTGTTTGAAAATTTCTTTTACACCACAAAGTTAAAGAAGCCAATTAAAACCCTATATATGGAATTTTTGTTGTTGTTATTTTAATTAATAATCTAGATTGTCTTAGAAGATACATGAAATCAATTCTTTCCAACGAAGTTTGAGATTTCTTACACAAAACGTGTACTAGTTGGTAGACAGGTTTTAGAAATTTAAAAAAGGCGTGGGATTTCCAGAATGAAGTGATTTTTCTAAGAAAAATATTTTTGAGAGTCAGTTATTTTTCTTTATCTTATTTTAAGGACATGTAATAATACAAATAATCTTTTTCAAAAAACGGGTGATACAAACAGAGGTACTGTACCGAGCTCACTATATACCCTCCTACTTCTCCAATATGTATAAAATGGCAGTGTCCATGTTTTGCTGTGGGAAACTCAAAATATGTGTCGGATCAAAAAGTAAAAATAGGAGGTGCACAATGGCAATATGTAATCACTGAAAGAAAAACCTAGTGAATTTAACTAGTGTGTTTCGTAAAGCGTTGGTCGTGATTAGTAAACTTTCAGTTTACTGGTTTATATATCAGTTAAGCTAATTACAAGCGGGGGTCTTTTGTATATATATTAGATACCTAGTGAAAGTTACTCATCAATTCTAAATTTACTAATCTTACCTAGTAAATATACCAATATCTGGTAAAACTACTATTAAGGTAGTGATTGTATGGACAGTGAATCTACTAGTTATTTTTTTTTTTACAGTGCTTAAGATTCTTTGAAAGTTTCATCAAATTTCATTCAGAGGTCTGAGAGGAGTTACGGATAAGAGATGGGTACCCCAAATCGTACAACAGACGGACGGTTCCTCCAATTTGCGTATACGGACATACCGATGCTTGGTGTACTATGAACCCTATTTTTAAGCGGGGGGTAAAATAAACTTTTATCAAAGCGTAACGGACGGACGTACGGACAGACGGGCATCCCGATCACTATATACCCTCCCACTTCTCCAGACCTGCCTACCCTTTTCATTTCAAGGGTGTAATTTCAGGAAATTTTTGGTGGAATTTCAGAGGTGAAAGCGTAATCAATCATGTTTTCCTGTTTTGTTGTTAACTGTAAAGCCGTATAGCGGGTTTTTTGGCGGATGTAAATTTGCCGTTTTGCCTGCTCAAAGGTATGCCAATAATTATGGCGTAATTTATTTAAGCGGACAGTGTTTCAGCTCCTTGCTGTTAAACAATAAGAAGAGTACTGACTATTTTAGCGATTGAAATTTTAGCTGCCCGCTAAAATAACCCACTATACAATACTTTATTTTCTTTCATAACAACCGAAATGTACTTTACTAAAGAAAGCTGGTATAAACTTTTCTTTTTCGAATCATCTTTTTGCAAAAAGTGTAAAATACCACTGAGTATCCTAGTTTATTAAACTTAAATCAACTGTACACCCTTATTGAAGCGTTTGGTCAATTTGCATCAAATCACTAAATTGAAGACTTGCGTTTGCATGTTTACACAAATCGTAACACTGTATAATATTACATATTTTTAACATTCACATTTCTCTAATTTGTTCTAAGCAATGTTAAAATAAACTATTTGAGCATAGAAATGGCTGTACTTATTGCAATATCATATAATAGTCAACTAAATAAATTGCCATCTCATGTTCTTCCGAATCTTCGCCATACCAGTTAACATATAACTACTAGGTATATTACGTACGTTTTCGAACAGGTCCTCTAGCTATTACTATTATTAGAACTCCTCATTTCATTTAAGCAGTCGTACTTTGACTCTTTATTTACACGTTCATAATGGATTTTAATCCAAAATATCGAAAGCGTAAAATTAAAATACGTGGCGTAATAGCGTAATTTTGTGGTAAAAAGCGGAAGAATTACGCCAAAAGCGGAAGGGTAGGCAGGTCTGCTTCTCAAACGGGTGGGTGTGTTATAAAAATATATACTAATCCAGGCACCCATATTTTTTATTGTATCATCTGTCCTTAAAAGACACGGTCGGTTCGAACACTTTATAGATTTTACTTGATACAAGTGTTTATATATATATATATATCATTTAATGAAAATTTGGAATAAAATAATGCAATGTTTAATGAATCTCATTTCCTGTTAAAGATATAACAAAGTTTGTTTCAAAGATGCAATTTCCTACATGGTTAGTTCAGTCAATTTATCACTGAGCATTAAGCTAATTACAACAGAAATTCCTTTTGCTATAAATAATCTACATGAAACTATATTTAGTGAACAAAATAAATGTCGATCTCACAAACAAGCCAGAAACTATTATTGTGAATAATCTTCTAGGGTCTAGAAAATATGAAATAATCCCATAAAGGAATAGAACACCTCTATATTGTCGGTTTCTACCGACATCATTATTATGCCAGGCCCATAGGAAGCAATTTCAGTTTTGAGGGGCAACGTTATATATTTTCATTTGGGGGCACTATCAACTACCAGAAATTCCTTGACAAGCAAGAAAAAATAGTATACTGTATGTTTTCTAAATATATTATATATCGGCAGAAATATAAGGGGGGAGCCTGACATGATAAATCTTTTCCACTTTTTTCAAGTTTTATTGTGAATGACTTTTCTTTATTGCATGCACTTGCACTTTAACATCTACTATTTTCTTAATCACTGTCTGCGTTAAATATATTTTACAATTTTTTTAAATTACAGAGAAAATAAAGAATGTCTGTCTACCTGCCTGTCTGTTACCAAACACTCTAGGCGTATTCTTATTCCTCCAATTAAGTGCAGGGCATCGCACTTCAGTCTTTGCTTGGTGTGACATGTGAAATGTTATCTTCAATACAGGTTAAAAACTGGGTAAAATCGCCAATGACTTATGAGGGATCTTTTTCGTGCCAGCACCTACTGCGACACGGGACCTGGGTTTATACGGTCTCGTCCAAAGGACCGGTCTCCACTTCCCACAATGGGATTCGAAGCCGGGACGTAATCTCTTATTTGGGAATACATTTCAGCCACGTAGCACCGGGCAGGCAGAGAATTTTTTTTTGACTTACCTAAAAAAAAAAAAAGACCAATTACTCAATTGTCCAAACTCGAAAATCCTATTTCGCGGGGTGGGGGGGGGGGTGGGGGGGTGTTAAATTCTTTCAATGCCAACTTCTTTCAGTGCCAATTTTGGAATTCAATATTACATTTCCCTGTTATTAATTCCCTGTAGTACAAAGTGAGGGGGCCAACCAGTCTTTCAATGAGCATTTCCAATAGTAAAAGTAACGTTTGGAAAAGAAGTGGGGGGCCAGCCCTGGGTTTATACGGTCTCGTCCAAAGGACCGGTATCCACTTCCCACAATGGGATTCGAACCAGGGACGTAATCTCTTATTTGGGAATACATTTCAGCCACGTAGCACCGGGCAGCCAGAGAATTTTTTTTTTGACTTACCTAAAAAAAAAAGACCAATTACTCAATTGTCCAAACTCGAAAATCCTATTTCGCGGGGTGGGGGGGGGTGTTAAATTCTTTCAATGCCAACTTCTTTCAGTGCCAATTTTGGAATTCAATATTACATTTCCCTGTTATTAATTCCCTGTAGTACAAAAGAAAGGGGGCCAACCAGTCTTTCAATGAGCATTTCCAATAGTAAAAGTAATGTTGGGAAAAGAAGTGGGGGGGCCACCCCCCCCCCCCCCGTTGCAACGTGCCTGCATTTTAAATAATTTTACTTGATTGATATAATTTCAGTAACGTTTTCTTTACAGGTAGAGTCGTATTCGTTGAATCAGCATGTCAAGACTCTCATTTCAAATGGCCCTTCCTACCCACTACATGCCATCTAGAAGTCCTTAAATCTAACAACAGTATCATTGGTCCTTCGTGTCCGCTAAGTTTTGCAGATAGATATCCAATAACGAATCCCTCTAACAAGTCAGTAGAAATTAAGCCCGGTTTCTTTTTTGACGTTGATGTTCCTCTAATCACAATAAACATAGACGACTATGGTATTTCTTTATACGTTTATCCAACGAGTGATTCTGGTACAATATTTGATTACCAGTCAGAAGACGAGACCTTCCGAATGAAAGTCTGGCTGGATGGCGGAAACCTTAGAGCCTCCAGACGGATTACAAGGAATGTGTTTACGTATTTGGTCAACGAGGAAGCCAACCCGGTCATTTTAAACCAATGGCAAAAAGTAGGCGTGTCTGTGGACAGCAGCGCTAAGAGTCTGAGAACATTTGTTGCTGACAGCCTGGAGATTAGCAACGACAGCCCCAATCAAAAGAGTATAGATGGTGACAGCGACGATGCAAATAGACAAATCGTAACCCCCGGGAAAATGCGAGTAGGGGCCTCTTTCAATGAGAGTGATCCCCGCACTTTCACTGGACTAGTAACTTGCCTAGGCATGGTTCTACACAAAGAATTGGACTGCTTTACAGACTGTGCATCAACTGGGAATTGGAGAAATAGTAAGTATTTGCACATATTTAAGAAAAAAAAAACAAAGTTATTGGGAGAACAAAAGCAATGGATTAATTTTAAATTAAAATTATTATTAAATTTAAACAGTCTTGAAATAAAGCTTGGAATTGAAATCTTTAGGTGCAGCAATTTTCATTTCCCGTATCTCATGATCGGTATGATCCATCGTTCTCTCAAGTCTAGACTAAGAAAGGTCAAAAATATTTATATCCTTAAAAAAGTCTTATTACAGAGAATACACATGTGAAGCATGGAAGCCCTAGCACGAACTGTTCAAGTTATGTCCCGGGTTAAAGTTAGATAAATTCTTGCAATTTTGATAAAACTCCAAGGTCAATGTCAAATATGTTGGTACCTAAAGAAATGTCCTGTCACAAGAAATACACGGGTGAGTCGCGGCTCCATGCAATCAACCAAACGTTATGGGCATTTTAAAGATTTTGAGATAAACAGCTAGATAGACGGATGGACTGAGCAAAAAGTATACTAGTATACCCCCGAATCCTCGAGTACGGAGGCATAAAAAGCATATACTTTTATTCCTGAAAATATGAAATTTGATTATTGTCTCTATATAAAATGATGTTCTTTGCAGAAATAAACATTACAGATTACTTGCTGAACTCATGGATAATTTTTAGCGTTTTCTTAACTGTTGATTTTCATACCTGAGGATTTGATGATACCTTAAAAATTAACATCTGATTTTCTTTTTCAGCTCCAACTTTTAGCGACGCTGACAAATTGCATTACGCCACCTTCTCAGGTGTACAATTCGATAAGATGCCGATCACCACGCCCATCTACCAATCAGTAACGAGATCACTCACCACGTGCGCGATCACGTGCCTCAGAGACTTTATCTACTGTCGATCTTTTACATTCCAATCCCAGTCCAATACCTGTTCTCTATTCTCTGCCATATACACACAGTCTTTTGAATTCACCACACAAGCTGGTCATATTTACTACAAACTTCTTAGCTAGATAGATATAGTAACCTACTATCTGGTGTCGGAATTTTAAGCAAATTGAAAAAAAAAACATTTTAGCTCACCTGAGCCGAAGGCTCAATGAGCTTTTCCTTTCATATTTTGTCTGTCTGTCTGTAAACTTTTCACATTTTCGACTTCTTCTCAAGAACCACTGGGCCAATTTTAACCAAAGTTGGTACAACGCATCCTTGGGTAAAGGGGAGTTTAAATTGTTCAATTGCAAGGAGAGATAAGCAAGAGAAGACAAAAATAGGGTGGGGTCTTGCTAAAATCTTCTTCTCAAGAACCACTGGTTCAGAAAAGCTGAAACTTATGTGTAAACATCCTGGGATAGTGTAGATTCTAAATTGTTCAAATCATGACCCCCGGGATTGGGCGGGGCCACAATAGGGAATCAAAGTTTTACTTAAAAATATATATATATATATAAAATTTTGAAAATTTTCTTCTCAAGAATCACTGGGTCAGGAAAACTGAAACTTATGCATCCTGGGGTGGTGTAGATTCTAAATTGTTCAAATCATGACCCCCCGGGGATAGGACAGGACCATTACTTGGAATCACAATAGGTTATTATATGGGGGAAATTTGGTAAAAAAAAAAACCAAACATCATAGTTAAAGCAACTCAGGTGAGCGATGTGGCCCATGGGCCTCTTGTTAAAAAATGGAGGGCTAGGTATTTTTCATACATTTTTTTAATCTGAATTTTTTGAAATCCAAGACAATTAAAATCCAGCTAGTTTATCCCCAATAGAGACGACTATAAATAGTTGGGAGGTGGATAAAATATACAGATCGGTTAAAGAATATTTCAAATATTTGGGGATTGAAAGAAAGGTAGTTAATTGACTAATGCTGTAATTGGAAAAATTCTCCCTAACAGTGCGCAAAAACTTTGCGCCGTAGATTGCAGTTTGGCATAGAACTACTCCCCTTAAATGTCAAAAAATGCTGATGCACGTTTTACTTTTAACATTTTAATAAAGCAGGTCAAACCCTTTAGGGACAAGGTCAAGGGTCACGAGGTCGATAACCATGGCAATTTACAAATTTCATAGTGCCAAGCAATTAGGTGTGTTCCCGTTTCGCCTTAACTGTGAAATTCGGGTAAGAAAAAGTTAAAAAGTACTAAGGCGAAATGGAAATTTTAGTATTTGTAAATATTATCACTGGTTTGATAAAAAAATTTAAATGATAAAAATTTTTAGATTGAATTTAACAGTGAATGAAATAATACAAGTAATACCAAATATTTAAAAAAAAAAAACTTTATGCTAAATATATTAAATCTTCATCACCTTAATTCACCTGAGAACTTACTAAGGCGAAATGGGAATGCTAAATTTTACAGTTAATGCGAGATGGGAACACACCAGCAATTAATGTGCAAAAATATCAAGTCCATATGAGATACAAGGTGTGACAGACGGACGGACGGACAGACAGACAGACGCCGGGTAAAGTGATCCCTTACCGCAGGCGACACAAAAACTATACTGCTATCTAGTACAGTTCTGCAGCTAGGTTGAAACCTTATCATCACAGATGTCATTTTTTTTTAAAGAAATTTTTCCTAAGAAAAGTTGTGTTTATCATTATTTAATAAAAATAATAAAACAGTAGTTAATTTTAAGTTCAGATTGAATATGTTATTTTGTTAACTCGTCTTCTTTAGTAGTGCATGATTTTGTATATCTATTCAAAAATTTATTAGCCAATCTTTTCAGTGAATTATTTTGTATTTATGTATATATTTTTTAATCTCATAATTATTTTTGTAATATGTAAAATCATTTTGTTTATAGAAATAAATAAATTGAAACTTAGTTTTGACTATAATGACTTGTAAAAAGGATATAAAGTTTGAAGATATTTTCTATAAAAAAAAAAAATAATAATTTGCCAGTTTAATGATGACCTTTTAACGGGAGAGTTGATGATCTTGTACTAATTTTGTAAGTATTTTCTAACATTTTTCTGAATCAATGTTTTATTTGTTTTGTTTACGGTTCATATTAATGTTTTCATTATCTGTCTCTATACGATTTGATACAACAAGAAATGCAGTAAGAAAAAAATTGCAAAATGCTTCTATAGAACTACAAGGACGAAGAAAGGACCATTCTTGGAACGTTCCATCTGGGTGTAACTTTTCGGTTTTATATTTTTTTATTTCATAAATTTACACGATTTTGTTTTTTATTACAAGAAAATTTTACATTATTTTTCTTGCAATATTTAGCAAAGAACTCTATACATCTTAAAAGTATAAAAGAAATCTTGCAAACAATAAAAAATTTTTAAACACACGAACACCCGGTTTAAACACACGAACACCCGGAAATGGTGAATATTTTCGACACTATTGTTGATCAAAACGTAGGCAACATTCCTATCGCGGTACGGTACGTTGTATATATGTTCACATGACGGATAGGCCTACCTATGAATGGAATATATTATTATTATTTTTATAAAGATTTATATTTACACAAGTTTAATTAAAAAAAGTTATGTTTACTTTGTAGTTTTACTCTGTGTTCTTTTCTTTAATTTGTCATTTTTTTTTTAAAGTTTAAAAACGATATTTCTTTATATTTTTTTTTCTTCATTAGATATGGCTGCTAACATTTATAAATAATTCTTATATTGAAATATTTCAATTATTTCAAGTAGTTTCACTCAAATTTAGACAAGAAACACGGAATGTTGACCCTGATCGCCAGACACAGACTTCCTGTGTAATGCTACGTATACACAGATTTTTGACATCTTGGGTATTGGGGGTCTGCAGGTAAATAACACCACTGTTACTTGGACCACTCCCCCTCCTCAGGTAACCGTACGGTAAAAAAATTGGGTCTTTAAATTGGTAAACATATACGTTTCATGGTAGACGGTTCAGCTAATAATTCTCAATTTCCGAGGCCAATTTCATTGTTTTAATTAACACAATATTAAGCTACGTTGTTTTGATGTGAGGTTGCATATATTCCCATAGTTGTGTTTTTAGCTCACCTCAGCCGAAGGCTCAAGTGAGCTTTTCTGATCACATTTTGTCCGTCCGTCTGTAAACTTTTCACATTTTCGACTTCTTCTCAAGAACCACTGGGCCAATTTTGACCAAAATGGTACAAAGCATCCTTGGGTGAAGAGGAATTAAAATTGTTATAATGAAGGGCTAAGTCCCCTCTAAAGGGGAGACAAGACAAGAGGCCCATGGGCCGCATCGCTCACCTGAGAAGCGTTGACCATTCTGTTCTTTACTAGATTTCCCCATTGTAATACATACTGTGACCCCGCCCTATCCCCGGGAGACATGATTTGAACAATTTAGCATCTACACTTCCCCAGGATGCCTCCAAATAAATTTCAGCTTTTCTGGTTCAGTGGTTCTTGAGAAGAAGATTTTTAGAGGTTTTCCCTGTATATTTCTATGTAAAACTTTGATTCCCCATTGTTGCCCCGCCCTACTCCCGGGGGTCATGATTTGAACATTTAAAAATCTACACTACCCCAGGATGCTTCCACATAAGTTTGAGTTTTTCTAGCTCAGTGGTTCTTGAGAAGATGATTTTCAAAGATTTTTCCTATATATTTATTTGTAAAACGTTGATTCCCCTTATGGAGTAGTATAGATTCTAAATTGTTCAAATCATGACCCCTTGGGGTAGGGCGGGGCAACAACGGGTAATCAGTTTTACATAGAAATATGTAGAAAAAATTTTCTTCTCAAGAACCACTGGGCCAGAAAAGCTGAAACTTATGTGGTAGCATCCTGGGGGTAGTGTAGGTTTTAAATTTGTCATATCATGACCCCGGTGGTAGGGGGGCACAATAGGGATTCAAAGTTTTTCATAGAAATATAAAGGAAAAATCTTTAAAAATCTTCTTAAGAACCACTGGGCCGGAGAAGCTGAAACTTTTGTGGAAGCTTACTGGGATAGTGTAGTTTTCAAATTGTCCAAATTATGATCAGTGGGGTAGGTGGGGTCGCAATATGTATTACAAGGGGGAAATCTGGTAAAGAACAGCATGGTCAAAGCTTCTCGGGTGAGCGATGTGGCCCATGGGCCTCTTGTTTGACTATGTTGCGACGCACTTTGAAAAATTACGCATTTTCTGTCAAAGTGAGCTAAAGGAGATGGGTGAACTTAGCAAGCAAAAAACCCACAAGCTTCAGATATATAAAAATCATATTCAAATTGTGTGATTTTAGTATTTAGAGTAAAGTTCTCATCATTGAATTTTGTAAAATCATGATAAACAAAGAGTTTTGCGAAAAAATTTTCGTTAAAATTTATTCTTTTATTAAAAAAATAATGTGGTATCCACTGGGTTCGAACCCTGGCAAAAAAATCCTGAGTTGCATTCTCTATTGAGACTAGCACGCTAACCACTACGCTACACAAGTCCTGATGAAGTGTGGCATTTAAATCATGTTTGTGATATGACCATTGACTTAAGGGACTTCAAGTATTTCTCGAAAAGATACGAAAGTTATGTCATAAACTTATATTTTTTAGGTATAGTGGGTCATTGCTCCATAATTTTGGAAACCAAAATATGTATGTTTTTATGTAAACTTTTAGGATTACCTTTCAAAAAAATGGAAAGAAGACCCACTCATAACGAAAAATAGTGTTATAGTGTGAAACAAGAGGCCCATGGGCCACATCGCTCACCTGAGCACCAAGGGTAGGACTAGTATAAAATGGCTTTTTATTGTAAAGTTTAAATCCAAAAGTAGTCCCATGACCAATCATGGATTTGCTATTTTTTAGAAAATGATTGAGAAGAAGATTTTTAAAGAATTTTTCTATATATTTCTATGTAAAACTTTGGTCGGCCATTTTGGCCCCGCCCTACCCCCGGGGGTCATGATTTGAACAAAATTGAATCCACACTACCTGAACATGCTTCCATATCAATATGATGAATAATGGCTTTGTCATTCTTGAGAAGAAGATTTTTAAAGAATTTTCCTATATATCTCTACGTAAAACCTTGGTCGGCCATTTTGGCCCCGCCCTACCCCTGGGGGTCATGATTTGAACAAACTTGAATCTACACTACCTGAGCATGCTTCCATATATATGATGAATTATGGCTTTGTCATTCTTGAGAAGAAGATTTTTAAAGAATTTTCCTATATATTTCTATGTAAAACATTGGTCGGCCATTTTGGCCCCGCCCTACCCCCCGGGGTCATGATTTGAACAAACTTGAATCTACACTACCTGAGCATGCTTCCATATATATATGATGAATTATGGCTTTGTCATTCTTGAGAAGAAGATTTTTAAAGAATTTTCCTATATATTTCTATGTAAAACCTTGGTCGGCCATTTTGGCCCCGCCCTACCCCCCGGGGTCATGATTTGAACAAACTTGAATCTACACTACCTGAGCATGCTTCCATATATATATGATGAATTATGGCTTTGTCATTCTGGAGAAGAAGATTTTTAAAGAATTTTTCTATATATTTCTATGTAAAACTTTGGTCGGCCATTTTGGCCCCGCCCTACCCCCAGGGGTCATGATTTGAACAAAATTGAATCCACACTACCTGAACATGCTTCCATATCAATATGATGAATAATGGCTTTGTCATTCTTGAGAAGAAGATTTTTATAGAATTTTCCTATATATCTCTATGTAAAACCTTGGTCGGCCATTTTGGCCCCGCCCTACCCCTGGGGGTCATGATTTGAACAAACTTGAATCTACACTACCTGAGCATGCTTCCATATATATGATGAATTATGGCTTTGTCATTCTTGAGAAGATTTTTAAAGAATTTTCCTATATATTTCTATGTAAAACATTGGTCGGCCATTTTGGCCCCGCCCTACCCCCCGGGGTCATGATTTGAACAAACTTGAATCTACACTACCTGAGCATGCTTCCATATATATATGATGAATTATGGCTTTGTCATTCTTGAGAAGAAGATTTTTAAAGAATTTTCCTATATATTTCTATGTAAAACCTTGGTCGGCCATTTAGGCCCCGCCCTACCCCCCGGGGTCATGATTTGAACAAACTTGAATCTACACTACCTTAGCATGCTTCCATATATATATGATGAATTATGGCTTTGTCATTCTTGAGAAGAAGATTTTTAAAGAATTTTCCTATATATTTCTATGTAAAACTTTGGTCGGCCATTTTGGCCCCGCCCTACCCCCGGGGGTCATGATTTGAACAAACTTGAATCTACACTACCTGAGCATGTTTCCATATAAATATGATGAATTATGGCTCTGTCATTCTTGAGAAGAAGATTTTTAAAGAATTTTCCTATATATTTCTATGTAAAACTTTGGTCGGCCATTTTGGCCCCGCCCTCCCCCCGGGGGTCATGGTTTGAACAAACTTGAATCTACACTACCTGAGCATGCTTCCATATATATATGATGAATTATGGCTTTGTCATTCTTGAGAAGAAGATTTTTAAAGAATTTTCCTATATATTTCTATGTAAAACTTTGGTCGGCCATTTTGGCCCCGCCCTACCCCCGGGGGTCATGATTTGAACAAACTTGAATCTACACTACCTGAGCATGCTTCCATATATATATGATGAATTATGGCTTTGTCATTCTTGAGAAGAAGATTTTTAAAGAATTTTCCTATATATTTCTATGTAAAACTTTGGTCGGCCATTTTGGCCCCGCCCTACCCCCGGGGGTCATGATTTGAACAAAATTGAATCCACACTACCTGAACATGCTTCCATATCAATATGATGAATAATGGCTTTGTCATTCTTGAGAAGAAGATTTTTAAAGAATTTTCCTATATATTTCTATGTAAAACTTTGGTCGGCCATTTTGGCCCCGCCCTACCCCCGGGGGTCATGATTTGAACAAACTTGAATCTACACTACCTTAGCATGCTTCCATATATATATGATGAATTATGGCTTTGTCATTCTTGAGAAGAAGATTTTTAAAGAATTTTTCTATATATTTCTATGTAAAACTTTGGTCGGCCATTTTGGCCCCGCCCTACCCCCGGGGGTCATGATTTGAACAAACTTGAATCTACACCACCTGAGGATGTTTCCATATAAGTTTCATCTTTCCTGGCACAGTGGTTCTTGAGAAGAAGATTTTTAAAATATACCACTAAATTTTCATTAATTCCCAATTATCTCCCCTTAAATAAGGGCGTGGCCCTTCATTTGAACAAATTTGAATCCCCTTCACCCAAGGAGACTTTGTGGCAAGTTTGGTTGAAATTGGCCCAGCGGTTCTTGAGAAGAAGTCGAAAATGTGAAAAGTTTACAGACAGACGGACAGACAGACAGACGGACGCCGGCCAAAATGTGATCAGAAAAGCTCACTTGAGCCTTCGGCTCAGGTGAGCTAAAAATGACTCGTTTTGTCCTCTTTCATGTGTGTATAATACATGTATTTCATAGGCAAATAACTTCAATTTTCATGAGATTTGTGCAAGTAGAGATTTTACATAAAGTATACTTTAATGTTAGATGAAATATTAAGGAAAATTTTGACAAAATTGAGATTTAATATTTCACCTTCATGTTGGTTGCACTATGGGCTTATCTCTCGTCATGTTCACCCATCTCCTTTGGGACCAAGTTAACGCACTTGGGAAAAAATAATATTTATTTTCAAATTGCGTTAATGTCGACCATATTAACGCACTTTGAGAAGTCACTTTATGATCTGAAATTTTGACGTTTTTAGCTCACCTGAGCCGAAGGCTCAAGTGAGCTTTTCTGATCACATTTTTCCGGCGTCCGTCTGTCTGTGTGTCCGTCTGTCTGTCTGTAAACTTTTCACATTTTCGACTTCTTCTCAAGAACCGCTGGGCCAATTTCGACCAAACTTGCCACAAAGTATCCTTGGGTGAAGGGGATTCAAGTTTGTTCAAATAAAGGGCCACGCCCTCATTCAAGGGGAGATAATTGAGAATTAGTGAAAATTTGGTGGTATGTTTTAAAAATCTTCTCAAGAACCACTGTGCCAGGAAAGATGAAACTTACGGGGAAACATCCTCAGGTAGTGAAGATTCAAGTTTGTTCAAATCACGTCCCCCGGGGGTAGGGCGGGGCCACAATGGCCGACCAAAGTTTTACATAGAAATATATAGGAAAATTCTTTAAAAATCTTCTTCTCAAGAACAGCAAAGCTATAACTGCTCATATTTATATGGAAGCATCCCCAGGTAGTGTAGATTCAAGTTTGTTCAAATCATGACCCCCGGGGGTAGGGCGGGGCCAAACTTTTGGATTTAAACTTTTCAATAGTAAACCAATTACTACTTTTTCCTAGCCACAATGCTCGGGTGAGCGATGTGGCCCATGGGTCTCTTGTTCATATGACGCTTAGGGGCACAAACAAGAGGCCCATGGGCCACATCGCTCACCTGAGAAGCTTTGACCATTCTATTCTTTACCAGATTTCCCCCGTGTTATACATAATGACTCCCCACCCTACCCCACTGATCATAATTTAGACATTTTGAAATCTACACTACCTAATGATCCTTCCATGGGCACATATGTTTCAGCTTTTTTGGCCCAGTGGTTCCTGAGAAGAAGATTTTCAAAGATTTTTCCTATATATTTCTATGTAAAACTTTGATTCCCTATAATGGCCCCGCCCTTCCCCCGGGGGTCATGATTCCTACAATTTAGAATTTACACTACCCCAGAATGCTTCCACATAAGCTTCACTTTTTCTGGCCCAGAGCCGAAGGCTCAAGTGAGCTTTTCTG